>NC_091103.1:4269000-4591250 GCF_024713975.1 Paralichthys olivaceus
CGGAAAACAATCTCAGCCATTCATCCATACAAGGCCGAACTGAAACCAGAAATCAGGAGGAGAAACGCTCTTTCTTATTAATGTGACAAAGCTCAGTGTGTGGTTTTTTTTTTCATACTTGGCCTTTTTGGGGCTGGAGCTGTTGAGTGAAAACAGGCAGAAAAGGATGCACATTAGTGCCTGATTAATTACCTGCACATATTCTGTAGTCCCCGGTGGAGACGCTTCCTCCGTGTGGCATCATGCTCTTCATCCTGAAGGCCTCTTCAGGGTGGTTGAAGCGGAAGAAGTTTGATTGGCCAAAACACAGCATGCAGCCTGGAAAACAGCCCATATGCAATTTTTATTAATTTGTTACACACACACACACAAAAACAGCACAGTTTAAAAATTCTACCTTTAGTTTCAGTGGATTAACTGAGAGGACACTGAGCTAAAGGTGCAATTTCTTTAAAAATACAAAAACTGTAAAGCGCTTTCAGTGGTCGTCAAGACTAGAGAAGCACTTTTTAAATACAGACCAACAAGTAAATAAACATGGCATATGGCAGACAGGCATGTAAGTGTAAGTCTGTTTTTTTAATTCATGTGCAAAACTCTGGAATTGTGAGGCCATGTTATATTTAATTATATACTGTACAATTTCTTCTGAATCTATCAAACCGTACTATATCTTTAATTCTGGACCCTATCCCCACTGTTGGTCTACAGAGTAAACACATTGAGACAACATGTTAATCCGTAGAGGCCCCTGCTACAAGTCAGAATGCTAAGTTCAGCCCCAGTCCTTTGTCACAAGTGAAGTGATAAACTCCGATGATTCAGATAAAAGACAGAGAGCAGAAATCATCTTTTAGTATCACACCAGTTTGGGATTTGCATCAAAATGAGAAATTCATGATTTACACAAAAAAACATTAGCATCTCATTTGCATTTCAAAGCCTATTTTTTTCCTTTCTGGAAAGCAGGAAGTTGCATCAGGAATGTAAATTACATTTTTAATTAGTAAAATACCCCCAACACTAAATGAGCACGTCTTCTTTCCGTAAACTGAACCCATGGGTTTAGACGTTCAAACTGTCTGATGTGCCTTGCCCAAACATCCTTACAGGAAATGCATCCAATTATGGAGATAAGAAGCTTTTTAATTCCCCACAAGACAAAGCAATGAGATGAGAGACTGAATCAACTGTTTGAAAAATATAAATGTATAGATCTCCAAAAATACGTGGCACGTGTCTATCTGTGCAACCTGTAACTCAAGACTTCGTGTTTGCATTTGTTTCTAGAAAGTGAATGTAAAAATACATGGAGGGTTATAGCTGATGCACCCAGTGGAGCTTCACTTTTCAATATTATTATAATAACAAAGGGAGAAAATGACTATGAGAAACTCCCAAGGTGTTTTTTTTACCTCGTTCTGAAGTTACACCGAATGTTTTTAGCGTCAGCTGATGTTTTGGTTTTACGGATGACAGTTGCATGTTATGGTTTATTTTGTTTGTTTCAAGAATAAAGGAAAGAAATGTGTTTATGATTCTTTGTGTTAATATGAAGCTGCAGACGCAAAATATTACAAAGGTTATTAGTCATGAAGTGACACAGCTGATCCTCACATCGATCAGGCCTCAGACTCTACAAACACTCAGTCTCTATGGTGACATCAATCACATCCACTTTCCACACAGATTTGAAATGTCAAAACACGTAACGCACATAAATAATTCAGCCTTTCCATGCGCCACACGGCCGATAGAAGATAAGCAGCCCCGTGTTAATTGCTCTCTCAATTTAGCGCCATTGTCCTGCTGAGATTACGAGGGACAGGTCCTCCAGGCTGAGCAGAGATAAGATCCCTGCTTGTCGTCACAGGAGAACACGAAGGTGGAAACTTCTCCATGACAAACAGCTGAGGTGATGTACAATAAAGCCAGATGCCCTTTTATTCTGGACGAACACACACTGACAGGCTCGGAGGAAGCACCTGATTAGATCACAAGCTGTGGGCACGGACACAACTGAGGCACGATGACGGAAAGTTGCTGTTTTGATAAATAGATAAATCTGCAGCCCAGAAGCAGTAGAACAGGTAAGTGCAAACATAAAGACTCACTCAGAACAGACACACACACATTTCTACTTTCCTATCCTTTCCACGTTCACTGGAGACCTCAGCCTGAACCCAACACGTGAACTAACGCTACATCCATACTGCTCAGTTTTTGCGTGAAAGTGCATCGTCTACACTTCTTGGAAGTTTTAGAGCAGCTAAAACAGGAAGTTTTGAAAACGCTGCTGGTTCTGTTTTAGTTTGAAAACTCTGGGCTCAAGTTTTGGTTTGGACGGGCAGAAACAGTGATGTTTAAAAACAAGGACACTCACAACCACTTGCTGATTGTGTCTTTGCATTAGCCTCGACTACGAGTGCAGCTTGTGCGCAGTTAAATTCTGTATTTTACAATGACATGACTGCTTACATGCTTAGGAAATGAGTTATTACATAAGCGGTTTTCAAACAACAAAGGTAGTAGTGTGGATGTAGCCTAAGGGGCCACACAGACAGCCATTCAAAAGGCAGTTGAGGGTAAAACTGTAAGTATTAACACAGTGGGAGGAAAATGGAGCGACACGAGGAACCCCTTCAAGACACTTGAAAACATACAAACTCCACACAAGAAAGGACTCTTGAACACTCAACCTTGCTTTGAGTGTTAATTAAACTGGTGCAGTGCATTGCAAACTGATTTCCTAAGCTTTAACAAGTTCATACAAGTCATTGCTGTTGGGATAATTGCTGCCAGGGTGTACAAACATTCAGCAAGAGCCCTTCCTTCAACTGAATGGAGAAGCTACTTGCTGCTGTTCACCCCAGTGTAAGAAATGATCACCGTGCTCACATTTGAACTTGCAACCTTTTGGTCACGACCACATTTGTGAATCACGGCAGCTGTAAATATTCTATTCATGCATATTTTATTTTGTTATTAATGTTCTGTCTTTAATATTCATTGACTATATTATTTATTGCCTAACTTTCTCTTTTCAGTCGAGCTTTGCAGAAATTCCTTTTACACTTCTATGGCTGGTGTGACAGCATCTTGAATCGTTAGACTCTCAGACAAAGCAAAGACGTTGGAAAACCTTCATGGAAACCTTGTTTATGCTGTCTCTCTCTGTTTATTTGAACGCTGTAAACAATTGCTGACTTGCACAGTGTTGAATAGAATTTAAATTGACATTTTATATTGGTGCAATAAATCCCACATGTTGAGTGAGCCAGCAGAGATTTGCTTGTTTGCATTAGTATGTCTCTTTCACCTCCAGTATCTGGATAAAGTGGTGCAGAAGCCTGTTTTTAAAGTTTCCATCAGCGTTCCCCTCAGTGGTTACAACACTGTCCTCAACATAATTTTGGTTTGTATTTTCCACAGTTGAAAGTGTTTCTGTCAATACTTGGACGTTTCATCAGGAGGAAAATGAGCACACCATCAGGTCGGTCATGAAAGGAAAAACAAAAAGATGCTGAATAATGCGTTTAGAAGCAGCCATCGGGATGTTAATGCCGCGGTCTGCAGAGCCACGTCAGCTCAGCCACCGTGTCTTCATGCTCTCCGCTTCAGCCGTCATCCGACTCCTTCATCTAGCTCCTGTTTCCTCTGGATTCTGCCAGCAGCGCTCTCCTCCCGTCACCTCCCTGGTTCACAACACACACTCCTAACTCTGACTTGCTCTAACACGATTTCCCCCGGTAAAGATCAATTCAGGCGCTTCACAGAGAATGCTGGGTAAAAGAGCGTAGCTTGAAATTGCATATATTTGACGCAGTCATCACAGAGCTGGCTCTGTGGCGCACCATGCGTCATTTTTATTCAGCAGTTGTGTAAAAGCAGTGACAGGAGTTGTGCGAAAACAAAGATGCCTTCAGTTCTTTTATAAATTACTTGATAAAGTCCTGTTCTAGGGTTAAATGAAGATACTTTATCAGCTGTGAGATAATATTTGGTTGTATAACTATTGTTGAATGGAAAACCCTGAGAGGATTGTTGTTATTTAACACCACCTCCTTTTGAATTTCAGGTCCAGTTATTTGGCAGCAGTAAAATAATTCACTTCAAATGTTCAGTCAAAAGACCATGAAGATATAAGTACCACAGATGGCATCAAGCTGCCTTTTCTTCTAAAACTAAGTCATGTCTTTCTATTCCAAAAGGAATTATATCACAATCATCAGCTGGAGCCACGTCCTTTTAAATTTATCTTAGTTGTTTATTTGCATATAAATTAGCACACTGTGTGCAATGTGCTAATTTATAAACACTCAAAAAGTTCCCATACACATTTGTTTTCTATGTGTTACGTATATACTTTCCCACAACTTATTAACTTCAGTTGATGCTGTGGAAGGCCCATGTGTTAACACAGAGTATCTGTGAGTAAATCACACATGCAGTTGTCCAGCGTGGTGATATCCTGTGCATGAATATACAGGCACCACAGTGGTGCCGAGGTTTTTGCTGATGAATTAGAGAAGACACTTCTCCTCTTCTTTGTTCCCTCAGCACAAACTGCTGCTGGCAGCTGACAATCACTCAACCACACTAAAGCCTCTGCCAGCCCCTGAATCTGTGCACGCTCAGCGCCCTGAGTGTGGTCACTGACAGGAGAGTGGCCACGAGGGATGAGTCAGCAAAACAGAGCGCACGCACACACCCATACCGTCTACACACGCACACACACACACGCTCATTCAGAAGCAGTGTCTATGATGCACCGTTATATATTTGTATAGCCCATATTCACAAATCACAAAGTTGGACTACAGTGTCACAGTTTCCCAAAACCCAAAGCATGTGTTTACATCTTGTTGGATTTGTCCAACAGTCCAAAAACAATATTAGCTGCCAATCAAAATCAATGATTGATAATATTAAAATGATCGACCAGCTCTAGTTAAGGTTTCTCATACTTAACATTAACGAAACAAAAATAAAAAAGGGCCTCTCTGTTCAGAAACACTCACAAAATATTTGTCCGTTCTTCTCATTTCATGAAGGTGGCAACACTTTTAATTAGCATCCTACAAACACAAAACACGTGTCTGTCTTTACCCAGCGGGGCTGTGACAGATAAAAACGTGAAAATGTGAAATACAGGCCTGCAAATATTTCACATCAAAACTATTTCCAACAGCCCCAACTTTGCAACAGTTGCAAAACTTGTACGATAAAAGTCTCAAATAGACTCGCACCAGATCATTCTTTGGAAAAATATGATGTCTTCAGTATCATCCAGTGAAGACGAGCTTGTCCTGATCCTCTCTGACAAAAAGAGTTTCCCATTCTACAAAGTGAAGAAAGAAAAGGGAAAAAGCTCCATTGCCTCACACAGGAGACGAAGCTCTACCTCCACCACTTACCCGACATGTTTTATCCTTAACTACATCAGTGTGGTTGGTTGATGCCTTCACTCATGGTCCAAACTATTATCCTAATAATCTCCAATCCCCAAAATTAGTCCGTGTTTAATATTCTACAAAAACGTTCCAAAATGAAACGAAAAAACAATTTACGAAGCAAGGCCAGTGTCACACACAGCATCTTCCTAATCAATCCATTGACTTGTAGAGAAATGCTGTCTGTGAAGACCATTACTGGCAGTCTCTTGATACCAATTAGCACTCATCTCGTCAAGCATTACAACACCCCACAGCTACTTATCATGATGGATCCTCCAGCAGCGAGGAGCCCAACTGCAGGCAGCGTCACACAATAGATCTCATCTAAGCTGCAGTAGATTTATGATCCTGTGAGACATGGAGCATTTATCCAGGTCCCTGGAACGGTTCAGAATATGGAGATGCTCTAAACAGGCCATGCATCATACTCAGTGGGGAGAAGGTGGGGATGGTTAGGATCCTAAATCACGCAGTTATCCATTATAGCGCACCCTGGCAAGTGTTGACACAGAGAAACTGCTGTGCTACGTTTCGCAATTACGGGAATGGCAGGTAATTTAATGGAAGCACTTGTGTAAAGTCAATAAACATGATCGATGTATGAAGAGAGCTCTGTTGGGATAGTTCCAACTTCAACAACATTTAAAAACCAAGATGGAAGCAGGAGACTGAGCTTGTCGATAGCTTATCTCAACTGTAACTTTAGGGAACAGCAGCTGTTTCTGCTCTCAAACACCAGTCTCCACCCAAACAAAGGGGCTTTTCTCACCTTATCTCCAGGACTGAGCAAAACCAGTGCAGACATACCATTCTCATATCAACCAAACCGATGGGTGGAGTTGTTATCCATCCATTAACCACACCCAAAACCACTAACTCCTCTATTTAGACTGGGAGGGCTGTGGGTGAGAGATGTTTGGGATGAGTCTGTTATTCTGGCACGTCTGGGTGCTGCGCAACACATTTATGATTCCTCAACATTACATAACAGAGCTCAACACTCACTTGGTCGTAGCTTCTCCAGAGAGCGCCAAGCTAGCATTGAGTTCTTTACGATTCTGTATGAGCAAAACACTGAGATGCATTCTTTCATTCAGTTCACAGAATAGTCCACAAATCAAAAGTCCTCCTGTGTAGCCTGAGTTTCAACCTGAGGCCTCGTTTTTAAAGGTCACGTTTTCCTCAGTGATCTCAGGAGCTAATCAGCTGCAGTGACAGGAAAGGTGAACCCAGGGGTGATGGAGGTCGACGTCTCTGAGGATCAACTTTCTCCGCAGCAGCGGGGTGGTCTCTTTGACATTTATTAATGAAGTTTCAAAAGGTTCAGCTGCTGCAGCAGTAAATGTTAGTTCCAAATGAGAAATGGCATCATTACCTCCGCCAAGGAGGTTGTGTTTTCATCTGTGTTTGTCTGCCTGTTATTTAGCGGAATTACATAAAAACCAATTACCACAAAACTTGGTGGAAGGATGTGGTATGGGTCAGGAAAGAAGAAATTAAATTTGGGGGTAAACCCGGAGCAGGGGGCAGATCCGGGACATATTTTTTTCACTTTCTTTAACATAGCGAGACGGGTGCTTTTCAACATTTTTGGCGATTTCTCTCGGAATATAATTTGTGGATCTTGACGGAAAAATCAGACGTGTTCGGGGAGGCTGATCTTAATGAGGCGCATTAAAATCTGGATCTAGAGAATTCAGGATTTTTAAATCCCATCTCCACTTTGCACTAAAGTAGCACGATATCAGGACCCTCCAACCTCAATGGTGGCTGTGGCTAATTTATTTTGGTCTAATCTCGAACCAAAGATCGTGCTGCAGTAGTCAATAGGCCGATTTTCATATTCTTTGGCAAAGTTTAATGATGGACGCTATTGTCTACCTCATGTGATATCCCTCACACTGTCTGATCAGTCAATGATACACCAGTTTCCACTAATAATCCAACTCAGAAGCTGTTTCCCGTCTGTTTTTCAGCGATATCGTGCTACTTTAGTGCAAACATAGCAAACTGTGTGTGGCATCATTTTTCCAAGGACGACCACTGCGCCACAATCTGGTTTCTTAATTGTTCAGGCAATTCCAAACCATGTGGAGGTTTTTAAATAACCTTGTTCTTGCAATAAGCCTTACTTGAAAAACACATAAGAGACATTTTTGTTCCTCTGACGTTGTATTTTGTGGCTCATATTTTTTACCGTTCCAATTCAAAATAACAAACATCAATCCCCTCTTTGTACCAGTCACCAACAGCCCATTAGCAGTGATTTGGATCCCTTCTGTTAAGTGCAGTATCAGCCCCACACTTGGCACGACTGTGTTAGTTTCAGTTATTTAAAACACACAGCAGTATCTCTTCTTTTTTCCCTCCTTCACCAGAACCCCCTGACCCGGGATAAGCATGTCAGGATTCTTCCAAGAGCCAGCGGTTCACAAACATTTTAGGATTAGTTCTCTGAAAGGCTGACGTCAGTGAAATGAGCTGGAGACACTGAGATCAGTTTAATCAACGGCTGCCTTCCAGACTCTTTCCAGCAGGAAAATATGACACATTGCCATTTAGAAAATTACAACGCATGAAGTCATATAGGACAGGACAGGCGATGTTGGTAAGAGGGATTGAAGTCACAGAGAGGAGGACAAGTTGTGTGTGTGTGTGTGTGTGTGTGTGTGTGTGTGTGTGTGTGTGTACGTGTGAGTGTACGCATGTGTGTGAGCAGTGAAACCCCCTCCCCAGTTAATCAGTTTGATTGATTCTCTCATCGGTGTGTGAAAGAACAATTTCTTCTCCAGCACTCCAGGAATTGTTCCTCTAATCACCACCTTCATCACACAGAGTGCATTCTGAGCGTTACTGCAAGAGCAGCATCTTTCAGCCCTGCACTGGGCTCCGGAGTGGCTCCACCAAGGAACAACCAAATACTCAGGAAATATATATACATATACATATAACATGTGGATTTCCATCAATTATATTAAGCTGTAAAAACAGAATACCAGTGTTAATTTACCATAAGGACATACATTGTACTGTAAAGGTCATATACCTTCCCCCAAGGACACTATGACCTCATTCTCTAATAAATCTACAGGAACACATAAGTGGATTATAGAGCACATACTGTAAAGTAAACAAGTGCTACGGATTGAAGGTGGCAATCTATAAATAGTCTTTGTCAGTCAGCAAAATAATAGGACATGGTAATTTTACCAGAAAAGATTTTATCCTTAGAAGATAATTATTAAGGAAATACATTAGAACACGGGTTAAAGATGTGTTTGCTTTGTTTCTGTTTAATTTTACTCAGGTTTTCCAGGCAATATAAGACTGTCATATATAAGCCATCAATGATTCTTACAAAACAATAACTTACAAATGCCTGTCACAGTTTAAACTGATTCATTTATTTTTCAGGTTTGTCCGACCAACAATTCAAAAACTAAAGAGACTCAATTTGCTCGAAGAAACTGAATATTTTGAGCCACTATTTTCATGATCAATTTCTGCTTTAAGTCATCTGTAAAGGCTAAGCACCATGTGAATCAGGCTCCTCTGTAACCAGGAGCACCTTCTCAAAGAATTCCTGAAATCCAGTCGAGGATTTAGTATTGTTGCAATGTATTTAATACAAATACTAAATACTTTATTTATGTACAAAGAAAACGTGTTTCTAATCCTGAGTCAGTCCACAGTTGTCTACATTGGAAACAGAAACATCATAAAAAAGGAACATCTACTAAAACTCCCAACTTAATACCAGAGCTGTCAGGTCTAATAATTTTAAACCCCTATGAGTATTTATTTGGGACCATTCAGGCCAATCAGCATTACTGCCACATCATGCCTCGAGGGTGCTGTGGCATTAGAGGGAGAAATGGCTGGCACCACTGGACCTGATCTGAAAAGTGTCTGTGGTACAACTATTCCATGGTTTGTGGTACGGCCACATTAAATCTTTCCAGAGCGTCGTTCTGGCCTCAAGTACATTTCCCAGAAGATTAGATCAGAGGAACCAGAGGTGGTCAGAGCGAGAACGCTTCACATTCTACCAGAGTGAGTTCATGTAGAGTCAGGGGAGCTTGGTTAAAGTGCTAGTTACACTTATTATACGTTAAAGATAAATGCTATTCTGTAAACGTTACATGCTCGTAACACTAGCTCTGCTCTGTGATGTAGCACATCAGGTCTGTTGCTTCAGATCCAGCTCACGAGTGTTGTCACATTAGTCTCTCTGCAGCAGCCTGTGTGCCAGAAGCTGTGAAAACACATTTTCATCTCAAGCGAGCGTGTTCACAGGATCACTGTCACCCAACACCACGGCGAAAAGAACCAGCAGGAGGGGGAAGACACCTGAACACTGGTGGTTAGACATTACCTGCATTACTGTGGAAGTCTTTCTTCTTCTTTCGTTTCTATGTGTTCAGCTGCTTTTCATCTCAGATATGATGGTTGTTGCCAGTTGTCAGATTTCTAAGGAGCGTACAAACAGGAGGTCTAGGCCGCCTGGTTCCAGACCACATCTCCATTTTGCTCAGTGATTCAAACAGGTCTGGTTCTGTACTCAGTGACAGCTGTTTGGAAAATAGGTGAGCTAATCAGAGCTTTGTTGGTAGGATTAACAATATGTCATCTAAGAAACTGTACAGACACAAAAAACGGTTTGTTCAATATGACAAACATGAAGTGCAGCGAATGAGCAAATTACCGCAAATAACTGATAATTATCGACTGGCACTTTCATCGGCTGCATGAATCTGATCAGACCTTCAGTGAACTTTGAATGATCTCCTGACATACTCCACAGGGGCTATGTGAGAACACAAGTGAGAGGCTCCGAGCTTTCTCCAGAGTTTCTCCAGCTAGCCCTCTAGTAAAAACTCAGGTGAGTCCATATGAGAATCCAGCAGGAGATTCTCCCAAGGATTCACAGAGAGCGAGTGGACGCTTTAATGACGTTTCTAACAAGCAGCAGATGCAAAACAGAAAGCAAAAACTAATAATAATACAAATATCTAAGGATGAAAAAGAGGAGACATACATGTAGAAGATGAAGACGGAGTTGTCAACTAAAAAAGACAGCGAGATTCAAGAGTTTTTGTCGATAAGAGTCAACACGTCTGAGAATCTCCTGATGCATTGCATTACAGTGACTTAAAAAAAGCTTATACATCCAAAACTATTTACAGAACATAGTCTGCTCCTCTACAACAGCTTAGCTAAAATCTAAATGGAGCAATTTGTTGCTTTAAATCCTTTCTGCCATGATTTGACTACACATATCAGCAGCAGAGGAAATCTTCAGTCCTATATAAACCCTGACTGTAATTCAGAAATTTACTGTAAAACCCTGAGGCTATGGAGTTTCGCTGCACATCACTCCACTCATCCTTTTAAGCCAAACTGGGTTCCCCACGCCAAAGCAACTTATTATCCACTATTAGTTTACTGAGAGGAAAACAACTTTTGGTCAAGTTGTGATTTTGTTGCCATGCATGACAAAGGCGTTGCCACTAAACCAGGTCACTAAAGTAGCAGAGGAGGTGCAGACAAAGGGATGCCCACAACTATGGCTGACAGTTGCTATGGAACGCTGATGGTTTACAGCCTCAGCAAAGGCCAGAGAGTCAAGCCCACCAGTTAATCAATGACTGCCTTTCACTGAGCCAGGGCCCATCAAACACAGATGCACATACCAGAGGAAGATACGGGACCGGTCTGAAAGGAGTATACAGGGAAGAGGAGGAGGAGGAGGAGGGGTCTAAGACTGCTTTCACATCAGGAAAAAACATCCGAGCAAAAACAAGTTCAGAAGAAATGGTTTGGAAGAAGTGATCACATGTTCGAACCGGTCTGATGCCGCAATGGAATATTTCTCAACAAGTCATTAGACGTGAAAGAGCATGTAGTCCATCTATCCTTACCCTCGGGTACGACTGATAAAAACATCGTCCAAACAGTCGCAGGTGTTTCAGACCTTCATGGTCACGGCTACAATAACAAACACACAGTTGAGCTTCTGGAATGGTCACAGTCTGGTTACGTTTACGACTTTACGCATAAAAACTACTTTGTTACAGATTGTGGCGTGGGCTAAAATAAGTCCTCCCTCCTCCGGCCAAGAGAACATTATACAACTGTTTGCACAGTCGGAGTCGTGCCGCTCCTGAAGAGTAAACTAAATTTTATGTGGAATGCTCCTTTAAACATTCTGCACTATTCACATCCCCTCTGCTCTCACAGCATCCACATCCCACAGACCAGATGCAGTCTCTGCAGCGGTGCCGTCAGCTGCCGTCTCTAGTGGACGCTCATCACAATTAACGGTCGGAGGCTGGTTACTGCTTGTCCGAACAGATGTTACCTCCCTGCCCAGCCACCCCCGTCCACTCCCTCCCTCCCGCTCCTTTTGTCACAACTACTTGAAGCCAATCCCCTGCTGTTGAAACATGCTCCCACAGGCAGATGGCTGCAGGCCTGAGGATCAATCAGTATCAACCAGAACAGTGGGAGCTGATTTGTTTTTAAATTCAGGTGACACACACGCAGAAACCTGTCACTTACTGAAATCAGACATTTTATAAAATACATGAAGTGATGAGTGTACTAATACTGCAGAATTATCCATAATTGTCATGGCTTCCTTGATTAATTAAACTTGACAGGGTGTGGCCTTGATGCTATTAAACTGGTGTGAAGTAAATGGTGAATAGTCTGTAATATCATCTTGATGTCCATTCACAGAGTTTTACAATAACTGTATAAATAAAATAATTTGGGGTTCAATATCTTGCCCGAGAGCCCTTCACCATGAGGGAGACTGGGATCGAACTATCAACCTTCTGGTTATTGGACACCCTGCTTTACCTCCTGAGCCACAGTTGGAAAAGCTCTGTCTCCTCACATTTGCCTTCTTTTTACTTTTGTCCGGTTATAAACTATTACTTTCAACTGTTCCTGGCTGATTGTATTTTTATTTGGTTGTAACGAGGCCCTGGATTTATGAGAAGTCCATCAAAATTAAAACTACTTTTAGTTTGTTTGTAAAAAGCAAACAAGCTTCAAAACTTATTCCCATTACAGCTCCCAATCATTCGTTTTCTGTAAAGTCAGCAGTAAACTGAGATTCCAGACACTTGTGAATCATGTTATCAGAAATGTGGTGAGTAAGAGCAGCAAATTCACACACACTGTGGAAAAGTTAACAGAAAGTTGTGTGCACGTCATGGATAATGCTGTGATTGTTCCACAGGTGGACATTTACAACAAAACAGAATAACACAAAAATAAAATGGCAAGGGGAAAATATAGTGCATTTAATTCAGTAGTAAATTGAGTTGGGACTAAATGACCGTCCCTGCTTCTGATTCAAACTATCAAATACAGACAGAAATGCCAGAAATCGAGTGATTCAGTTTTAACAATATTTTTGTTTCGTTAAGAAAATTTTTACAGTCATAACTGTGCAACTACAGTGAAAAATCACATTGGGTGTATTGAATTAAATCTTGAATCAAACATCACACATGTGAGAAGTTAATTAGGGATGCACTCGTCCGATAACTGATCCACTGAATAAAGGAAGCATATTATTTTAAACCAAACTAAGGAAGGTGAATCTGAAACAAGGTTTTGTTGCAAGGGGGAAGGAAACCTCTTTCAAAATCAAACCAAGCTGGTTACTGGTATCGCCAGTATTTGTTCTGTTATGTTCCTTTCATGAAAACATATTAACCATTTAGAAAAAGAGTGAAGAAGAAGAAATAAGAGAGGAAAAAGAGCATATGTAGAATAGCTTGGATTTCATTACATAGAGATAGCACAACGCTGGTCTACTCAAGGCACTGGTGTGTGTAGTATTTATCCACTGTCTCATTTGGACATATTGCCTTGACCTTGGTGCAGTCAGAGGATGTGCGGTCAACGACTGTGTAAGCAACAACATGCAGGAACACACACATACACACACACACTAACCTAGCGTATGCACACCAGCTGCTGCCAGCCTCTTTCCTCTCTCACACATGTCGGACCTGTGCTCTGGGCCTGCTGGAGCCGCAGCGGGACCCTATGCATCACATCTGCAGCCACCTGATGAGCGCTTCTCTCCGATGGGCTCAACACAACATGTCATGCATGAGATGTTGAGAAGGTGAAGCAGAGACAGCATGACAACATCTCTAAAAGAGTGTATACAGAGCAACGGCTCCAAGAGAAGGAACCCAGGGGGGTAAAAACTGTCTGATATGAGCAGAACTCAGTGACCCAGAGGCCTCTGGTGAAGCAAAATGCACAGAAGGAAAGCTCTCTCTTCTATTCCAGGTACCAGCCCTGATCCGGTCACACTGGCAACAAGGAATAGCTGTGTAACAGTAGACAGACACATTAGGGTCTGGTTATGCCAGACTGGGGGGGGGGGGGGGGGGGGGTTCTGACAGACCTGTATATGTTTGTAGTCTATAAACAGAACTCACATGGAGGCAGGGAGGTAGAAATTCTGGGGACTGGGTGGCAGGGGACAGCCAAGTTGCAGCAGGTGTTCATGTTGGATGTGTGAGTGAAACACCAAATTCCATTCAAAAAAGCTGCCAAGTTTAACTTTGATTCCGTTTAGCGAACATGTTCAAGTGTTCGAGTATGAATTTAACAACGAAATCAGTTCGAAGGGATGATTTGAAAGCAATCGGCATAAAAAAAGTAACACGAAGCAGGCTTCTATGTAAACATAATCGAAATTTAAAGAATTTGCTCGCACGTCTAACTACAGCCGTGTGCAGCCCACCGGGGACAACTTCAGTGGACGACTTAGCCGGTGAAGAACATCATTATAGTGGAATTACTCAAAACTAGACGAAGTAAAGTTCTCTGGGTGTACGCCGAATTGAACAGAGCCTCATGTTAACACGTAAAAAGCAAGTTTTGTTCTATTATACATCCGGTTTAACGGAATCCCACAGGGATGTTGTGTTTTTGAGATTTTTCGAGCGGAGGCACACACACACACACACACAAACACAGTGGAAGCAGAACTTACTTTAACTCCGGTGAATGAAACTTCTCTCTCCCTCCGGTGTTTTCATCGCCTCCGCTCCTTCAAATGAAGCCACGTGGTTTTGTCTCCGCCACTTTGATGCGGGACAACGGGAGCGTTTATGAGCTTTTTGTCCCGACGCGCTTTTGTTCTGATAAATCCTCAAACAGACTCAATAGACTCTGCTCGTATTTGAGACCTCGCTGGAGACCGAGAGCTGCCCGGACACTCGTTCGACCGAGGCTCCATCCACCGCCGTGCTGTGTGCTGGCAGATCCCGGCTCTTTCAAACCGGAGCTGGGAGTTCTACTGTCTGTATTGTGGTCCCTGCTCCATTGTCTCCTTTACCCGGGGACATTCACACGCTGGAGACGCTGCTCCTCACCCACACAGTGTGGAGGGGAGAAACAGCTGGTTCACACACACACACACACATACACACACACACAGAGGCAGTCACCTCAGACTCACTGCTGTCAGAGAGAGGGAGAGAGAGAGAGAGGGAGAGAGAGAGGGGAGGAGCAGGAGAGGGTGAGAAGAAGGTGGAGATACTGATCATGAGCCAGAGAGAGAGGAGGAGAGATAGGGAGGGAGAGAGAGAGAGAAAAGAAGGTGCAGATCCTGATCCTGAGTCAGAGAGAGAGGGGGGAGAGAGAGGGAGAGAGAGAGGGGAGGAGCAGCAGGGGGTGACAGAGAGAGATAGCGAGGGAGAGGGAAAGTGTGGAAGAAGAAGGTGCATGGAGATCCTGAGTCAGAGAGAGAGGGGGAGAGAGGGAGAGAGAGAGAAGAAGGTGCAGATCCTGATCCTGAGTCAGAGAGAGAGAGTGGGGGAGAGAGAGGGAGAGAGAGAGATAGCGAGGGAGAGGGAAAGTGTGGAAGAAGAAGGTGCATGGAGATCCTGAGTCAGAGAGAGAGAGAGGGGGAGAGAGGGAGACAGAGGGGGGTAGCAGAAGAAGGTGGAGATCCTGAGTCAGAGGGAGGGTGGGGGGGAGACAGACAGAGAGAGGGGGTTCTCTTTCTGAGTCAGAAGGAGGGGGGGAGAGATGGGGGGGTTCTATCCCTGAAACACACACACAGGTAGCTGATCAATACCATATATTGATTTATTGAGTATAACATTAATGTCAGACTGTGACCATGGGATTCAATCTGAGGAAGTGTGTGTGTGTGTGTGTGTGTGTGTGTGTGTGTGTGTGTGTGTGTGTGTGTGTGTGTGTGTGTCATAGTCTTGTTTATTTATCTAAAGAACAAAGGTGAAGGTGTAAAGCAATGCCTGACATTTATTTGCCATGAATCACATCGTCTATAATCTATAAAAAAAAAAACTATACTGAAACAATAAACTTTACTGTAAATCAATAAGGGACATAAACCTGCAACAGGAGTGAAGTAATAAATAATAACCCTTTCATGTGATGGGTGGAGTGCACCCTAAAACTTTATGAATGAGTGACTCTGGGCTCTGTTTCCTCCTGTCAGACATACTGTGTGTATCCAAGGTGTTTTAGTTAGAATCAAGTACTTCATGATATTTACCGGTCATTACATCCGTTATTACTCAGTTTACAGTGTAAATGGGAAGTTGGAGGTTTTCTTCACTTAATGCTGAGATTTTCTTCTTTTCTCCTTGTGTTTTTGCTGATGGGCTGAATCAAAGCGACCAATGGTTTCCTCTTTGAAACGCTCAGAACAAACAGGCTCAGTTGCCCTTTCCCTGCTGGGATTTCCCTCTGACAGCTCTTCTGATTTATACTGTAAATCCCAGGGGATTACCACTAAACGCACGTTGAGCACATTTTCATTTTCTAACAATACCAACTTGTTTCTGCTTGATTCTCTATAAACTGTAACGCTGACTTTTCAAAGCCTCTCCCAGCTGTAAACTATTCATCTGCCGGGTGTAGAAATACAGCGAGCGGACAGCGTTACATTTCCTGTGACACATATGAGTGTCAAGTCAACGTTTACTATGATGAAACATTGAAGTTTCCTCCGATGTATCACTCAACTATATAATCTACCAGCTACTGAATATCTCGAGAACGTCTAGGAAACAACAATTACAGAATCGCTTCCTCTTCAGCAAATTTGTCCTCAAAGTAAAAGCACAACAATTGTTTTGTCACTTGAATGATTTATATCAAGATTTTATTCAGTCCAAAGTTATTGATGGGTGTTTAACACACCTCCGGAACAGCTGACATGTAATGTATGAAGCAGTCGGGTGAATAAATCAAACGTATGTATAAACCACACACGTGAACATAAAGCCAATTCTGTTTCATTTGATGAAAAACACTGACGCTTCCACCATGAACCCCACTCTGCAGCTAAAGCAGGATCTGTCTGGGGGTAGAAGGGGAGAGTATAAATAGCCCTGTGTCCCCTCTCAGGTTACCCTGCCAGAGCCCAGGTTGAAATACCAACAGACAAGAGGGGACACATTGACACACACACACACACACACATCCGAGAGTCATGCAGGACACCGGATACTGAGCGCAGAGCATTTACAAAGGTATAATATTAGTCCATGTCGTGTGCATGTACTCTGCTCTATCAGTATTTCATTGTGAGGCCGAACGCTATTTGAGAATGAGTAATAACGCTGCAGTGTTATTACACATCAGACGGAAGTTTACATTGTGAGTAATGATGAGTCGAGTGTCTGTAACACACTCTCATGCACGCCGGGCGTCCTCTGAGGCGCTGATGTAAACGTCTATGAATCTGACTTGACTGAAACATGTTTTACAGTTTGAGGTTCCTCTCTACATACGCAGCTGTAATGACAAAGGACTGTATTCCACATGTGACAATGTTTTTCTGATGATGACAATAACTTTAAATGTGCAGTTACTGCAGTGGAGGGAAAAGGGACAAGAATTGAATTGAATTGTATTGAAAAATGACAAAAAGACGATAGTTCCCTCTAAATTGTTAGTTAAATTTGAAGTAACTTAAAATAATAATAATAATAACTATAGCCAACACTCTTAACAAAACTGAAAGTGTCAGGTGACGTCTCACTTCTTCTCCTTCAGCTCAGACATATCACAAAGTGCTGAATCATCCAGGTTCCTTCAGTGCAGCTCTGAAAACCTCCATACTTTAATAAGTATTGAAACGAGCTTTAAAAATACATTCTGCTTTATGTTCTAATTTCTTGACCATCCTTGACTTCAGAAATCTCATCAGATTTCAAAAATCTAAAATAATAGGTCCTTTTAACCCGTCTATGTGCCCCGTTAACCTTCACACGTACCTTCTCTTTATTTCCACCGGAAGCCTTTCTTTCTACTGGAACAACATTGAAAAAAGAAAATCCCAGGGGCTTATTTTAGTAAAATCCTCCACAGCGTTCAGTCTAAGATGCAGAAGATTAAAAATCAATGCATCTCCCTTCTGGTTGGTTCAATATATCTGCATGCCTGGGCACAGCAGAACTCACTCTGTTACCTCATTAACTCAGAAACCTCAGGCCGCTCTTCCGTCGGTGGCTATTTAAAAGCACTCTGTGCATTTTATTGAGCAGACCTGCTGGCTCTTGTGCTGCGTTCTCATTGACCAGGCAGAGACCCGAGGCATTGATCTCTGGCTGAGCTGGGATCATACACATTGGCCGGCAGGTGAAATTACAATGTACGGTCATTGGTTTCCTGTAAAGCTTGTTCTACAGAGGAGGACATGGAAAACCATACACAGCTGTTTGCCCACACTGCTTTAGACTGCTCATAAAAACCAAAGATTCAAAAGCAGAAACCGTCCAAGTAAATCATAGAACACATGTTATGGCTGACCGTTACCTTGCGACAGGCGGACGGGCTGCTTGACCTGGAGACCGTCTATGGCGCAGAGGTTCCCACAGGGGTGCAGCATGATGAGCCCTGACCTGTTCTCTATGTAGCAGTGCTGGTCAGCCACCCCCGGGCCCTGGATGTTGATGTCCATAGGACCACGACCCAGAGTGGTCCGGCCTGAGGGAGGAGGAGGAAGAGTTAGATCCAAATCTGATGTGAAGCATTAACCGTGGTTCACCTCTGATGATACATTCAGTTAGTGGCTTCAGAATCTATCAGACATTTTCATTATACGTTATATTGTAATACCATTGTATAATATATATATTGCTATATCACAATAATATTAAAATCTCTCATATCCAAAAGTGTTCAGACTCTCTTTTCAGTTCTGTGTAGAAGCCTCAAAGACAACTTCAGGGACTTCCTCAGACTTCACAGCTCTGTGTCTTGTCCTGACTTGTTGTGTGAACTGTGAGGCCTTATATACACACAGGTGTTGCCTTTCCAAACTTTGTCTAATTCACTTCAAATGGCCACAGGTGGACTCCAGTCAAGCTCTTAAAACATCTCGTGGATAATAAAAGCAAAGAGGATGAACCTGACGTGACAACAAAGCCACATTATTACAGTGACTGGTTGTGTCAGGTGGTTGGACTCCACCAGGTCCAGATATATCAGAACTCAGACAGATGGACAGACGGATTTACAAGATGAGACTGGCCTCGAGTGTTCAGACAAAGAGACGAGAGATGGATACAGAGGTGATAACAGGGTCAGGTCAGCAGAGACACAGGTGTGTGTTGTTGTGGTACCTTGCAATACAATTATTCTAGACACATATAATAATTAAAAAGCCATTACCACAATAATAAGGCAATAATGTAATTGTGAATGGGATGATGTGATTGTGATTTTACCAGTGGTATAATTACTGGAAATGAAAGAATGATTCTGTGTATTCTGCAGCACTGGTGTTGGGTCATCGTGTCTCTGGAGCTGCAGTAAACTGGTGTGTTGGTGTTGCAGCAGCGGTCTCACCCTCAGGCAGGGGCAGCAGGGTGATGGCGGTGCTCAGGCGTCCACTACCCAAGCTGACCAGGTGGGGGCGCTCCGCCTGGAACTTCAGCCCCTTCCCGGTCTCAATTAGGTCCAGCGGGGTGCTCTGAGGAAGAAGTCAAAGGTCAGGAGAGATCGTTTGTACATTATCTAAGAGAGAACTCGTAAAATGTTGGTGTGGATCCAGGAAACTTCTTTCTCTTTATTAATAGAACTCATTTCTATGAGTGAGTGTAATCGGGTGCAGCCTGAGGACGAGAGGAGCGGACGGGCCCTGGTGGAGACATGCATTCTACTGAGTGCCATTCTTTTTTATTATTCTTCAGTTTATATCCTGTTGGATCTCACTGACTGGACGGGATCTTTATTTTGGAAGAAAAATAAAACACTTGTGGAACTTGTGGTGGGCCCATAACACGTTTGACTGTTCTAAATGAGGAGGCTTGTAAAGTAAGACTGCACTGATTGGTTTGGTTTGATTTTATTCGCATTTTAGCACCATTGATGGTTGGAATGATTTATTTTGTGCCAATTTTACTTAAAAACACACAGAATGTTGAAATACAATTTTCCAAATACTTTAGATGATAAAAACAAACATTTTGTGCCAAAGATCTACTTGGAAATGTTTTATTTACAGCTGCAGTGAAATGAATCGTAGGTGACTGAGATCAACAACACTGACGGTCTCATTGCAGACACAACAACATACTGTGTGTAATCTGATGAAGCGTCTACATGTCTAAACCATAACAGGTCACATCCTCTGTCTCCGCAGCCTCAGTATGTGTGGACTCTAAGTGGCTGTCCGAGAATGGGACCCGATAGACAATCGTTTCCTGTCCATTAGCTAAACCAATTGTCTTTGCGGAACAAAAAATAAATAAAAAATGACACAGATATAACGCTCTTCTTTGTGTCGAGCACTAATTGTAGTTTTACTGCTTCATCGATGCATCAGAGCCACAGAGAGGTTCATCCTCCGCTCTGGGGGCCGAGAGCAGGAGTCTGAATGTCTTCACTGTGAGAGGCTGTTTACATATTCCTCTATAGAGTGTGTGTGCGTTTGTGTCTGTGTGTGTGTGTGTGTGTGTGTGTTCTGCCTAAGCCAAACCACCATGTGCAGTCGGCTCAGCAAGGGGGAAGGGATGTCGCCATAGCAACTGCACTCCGCAATTAAGAAACATGAAGCTCCTGCAGGGTGTTCAGCGAGCTTGTGATGAGCACAGCAATGTCTAAATGTAAAGACTATTCTGCTTTTCAGTTACTCTCACTGTTAAACTAGCCCCAACACACACACACACACACACACACACACACACACACACACACACACACACACACACACACACTCTGCATGGTAATTCTATTTTATGACTTGATAGGATAGAATTTAACTTGTTCTCCCGCTGAGCGACAGAATTATCATTCGTTCGATCTTTATAATTCATTAGATCATTTACCTGTGGTTGTCTTCCTGTGACACGTCAACATGACCTGTGATACAAACGATACAACGCTGGTTCCAGCCTCTTCGGCTCGTGACACTTTAAATTGAACCAATATCTTTTCTCTCGTCCCAGACTGACAAGACTATTAGCTGCAAGCAGACTGTTCCCTCGTTAGATGTATTTCTACATTAACAAAAAAGAATCAGATAAAAAAAAACCATTGTGTTCATATTTCCCATCTCATGTCCTCCAAGGTTTATTTAACAATTACTTTTCTGTAGAGTAGCACTTTGTATTTGAACCATTTGTTTTGTTGTTGTGCACCTCTTTGTACTTCCTTTTAAAAAGTGCTCTATTAATTAAAATACCATTTTGTTTCCCCTGGGCTCCCACCAATCCCCTGACTTACTAAAGCATGTAATACAATAGTCTCATAGGACCAGTGGCTCCACATCAGGTCACAATCCAGATCATTTTGACTTGACAAATACTGACCTAAATGTTTCTATGTCACAGTTCTGAGAGTGCTCTTGCATTTTAAAACCAGCCGTGGCAGTTTTGAGCCCTTAACGTTTCTTTTTTTACAAAATGCGTGCGATCATTGACTCAGCCTCTTGCCTGGTTAGTTAGTCGTGAGTCCTAATAGGATTATGTGATTGTGGTGGTGCTGTCAGTGGAGTGGGGTCAAGACTAAGAGGATTGTTGAGATAGAGACTGGCTGCGACGCTTCACTGGGAGGTTTCACTGGGAGCGATGGGAGGAGAGGGGAGGAGAGGGGAGGGACGCTGCACGACTCATACGGCCTCATCTGCTGTGTGCTGCTGCTCCCATGTGGTGCACACTTCAACAGCTTGCCTCCCTCTCCGTCTGTCCGCACACACACTGTGCACTGTAATGCATTCATCTAAATCGATACGTATTGAAAACACTGCATTTGATTTGGTGCTTTACAGTACAGACTCTAAACTACAGCACATATCTATGCATGTATGTATTATCATTATTATTATTGTTATGTTATCATTGTTATAATTACTATACACTTCATGATTTATATATTTTTTTCTTGTCAGCTTTGAATAAAGCATAATCTGTAACAGTCCTCACACAAGAGACATAAACATATTATGAAAATGGTTGTATATAATTCTCCATGATCTGTTGCTACAGCTATTGATAATGAAATGATAGAAATTACAACTTTTTCATCTGATGGTGAACTTTCCTGCTGCAGGAGCTCCAGATTAAGATGGAAACCATTCGAACATATACAGTAAATCATTTACATAAAATTAAAAACTCACACATTGTATATATACCTTGCTCAAGTCTTATCTGTTAATCATTTGGCTGATATTTTAGTTTGATTTTAAATCTTAAATTTATAAGTACTTTCTGATTTATATTTTTTTAGTTTTTGTTTAAAATACTTTTCATTTTGTTTAATCAACCGGTTCTTTTTTTCTTCTTGTCCGATATAAATGCACGAATGAAAACTGGGGACACACAGCCCACACTTAATGCCTGATAGGATTGTCTGAGCCAGCAGGTGGGAAACAAGTCATCCAATCTGCAGGTCTGTCTAATTACTGACTCTGCTTCACAACAAACTGACACAAGCTGTCAGGACGCGTCGTGGCCCCACCTGACCTTCTGTTGCTGGCTCCGCTCTGTTATTCATCATCCACGGAGACTTTAGAGCCAAAACTCTGTCAGAGCTGCCAAAGTGGTGACATTTAACATCAGTGGCCCCAGTTATCAGAAGAAGAGAGCGCTCACTGTGTGTGTGTGTGTGTGTGTGTGTGTGTGTGTGTGTGTGTGTGTGTGTGTGTGTGTGTGTGTGTGTGTGTGTGTGACATGCATCAGAACTGACACACTGACGTTATATGACAGAGTTTTTCTGTGAAAGCTGCCAAGTCGAGAACAATAAAACTCTCTCTGAACTCTTTCCTCTTCTCTCTGTTTTCTCGCTCTGCATCTTCTCTCCCCATCCCCCTACAGCCCCGAACCCGGCCAGAACACACACGAGCACCGCACTCACCTGCAGCACCTGGTGGGTTTGCCGTCCACACTCGGGCATGTTCCTGTTCAGACGGTCCATGTCCTCTGAGCTGTCCACGGCTCCCTGCGACACATGAAGATCCTGCGGGAGGAAATGAGAACATCCATGTGAACCAGAACATGAGTAACGAGTGTCGTCATGGGTGACTTGATCTGTGCTGGAAGACAATGGTCAGTTTCTGGTTACATCTGAATTAAACATGTTTTTCTAAATTATCTCAAACTCACAAATTTTCCACTGTAGCTTAAGAAAGTTGACTAATATTTACTGGGATACCCCCCCCACCAATATTACACTGTCAGCACACACACACACATACATACACACACACACACACACACACACAACAGATGGTAGAAGGAATTTAGCAATACACTCTGAGGAAGTAAAACACACGCACGCATTTAAATCTCCTGACGCATTTACTGGAAATCAGCCACCTTGGCTGCTCTCTCTCTCTTTGACACAACACACACACACACAGACAGACACACACAAATTCCTCCTTACTTACGGAGTCAGTTTGAGGTATTTCCATCAAGTCATCTCAGAACAAGAAGCTATAAATAAATGCCATGTCTATATTAGTACAAGTGTTAGGTGGAATCTGAATGAGGGTGAATATATGTGAGAAGTCATTCACAGTCGTTATCTTGTGGTAATGAGGAAACACAGAAAACCACCGGGAAAGGTTAAAAAAAACACATAATTATCACAATCACAGTGAATCAGAGTACCCGCAGTCGTTTGCTTGCCTAAGATGTTGTGCAGCAGGGATGGAGAATATGGTTCTGATGTAGTCTGCCCTCAGGATAACAAAACACTGCAGCAGTATCATCATATTTGCTCCTCTGACAGATGGTGAAATGATATTCAGCAGAGTCAGCCTCAAGCAAGCCTCCAACAGCAAATCACAAAAACACCCAGAAAACAAAAAATCAATGTTTAAGAATTCCATCTGCAAAAGTCTCCCACTGCCACAAGAAACTCTTCCCAGAGCCAGAAGAGGAAAATCAACACTCAGTCTTTCACAGTTTCATGCTAACCTGTTCTTTGTTGTCTCTACACGCGACTATTACCTTCCTCCAGTTGTCCAGCAAATGCATCGCCTCCATGGTGAAGAGCTGCTCCGGGCTACTGACACAATCCTATCAGCATGAACTTGATTGAGCAGGACACCTCTTAACACCGCGCAGTGAATTCAACCCAGTTTGATCAGTGCAGCTTCTCCTCATGCAACACAAGTTGTTTCTTTGTCTGATGATCTGAAGGCTTCTGTCTCAAGCTACCGGTGCAGGATCCTCCACAGACTCCCATTCAGGAGGTGGACCTGTTGCTGCTTGCTCCAAGAAACTCAGACCTACATTCCTGACTGGCAGCACCACAGTCCTAGATAACAGAGCGTGTGTGTGCGTGTGTGTGTGTGTGCGTGTGTGTGTGTGCAACATATCGCAAACTTATGACCTGACTCATTTATTTTCATATTTGTAAAGAGTGAGACAACACAACCACTTTAACTCTTCTTTGTTTTCCTCAAAATGAAATGTTCAAAAGGTTTGTCATAAAAGAAAACTCCCCCTGGCCTTAAAGGTCCAGTGTGGAAGATTTTGGTGAAAGGGATCGACTGGAAGAAACTGATTTAAATATATAATATATAATATTGAATATAAAATAACCCTAGTGATGTTTTCACTTGTGTGTTTCATCTAAATTGTACAAATTCTTTACCCCAGAAACTTTAAATTGAAATACTTAATATTTAAATCAGGAGTCGTACCTCTCTACTGAGGCCGTCATGTTTTTTACTAAACACCTTTTGAGTTTTTATGACAACTGAAGCTACCACAGGTTCTCTGTCATGTTTGGAACGGGAGGGTGAGGTGAGGGGTGTTCAGCTGCAACATGACACTTTACCACTAGATGTCGCTAAATTCTACACACTGAACTTTTAAAGTGGTTTAACTGTAACTCTACACCTTTTCTTATTTTGTGACATGATTCTCTGAATATGCTAATGTTGGCCCCGCCCCTGCTTCCTGTCTCGCTACCCTCACCGCTCACATGCAGTTAAAAGTATATTCCAGTGACTGAGCCCCGCCCACAAGTTGACAGGATTGGTTTCTTAGGTTTGTGACATCACAGAACCTGGCTGTTTGAATCTGTTCTTATTAGACCGGCATTTGTTTTATGTTTTATTTGTTTAATATGTATTTTATCATTTAAAGGGTTTAAAAACTTGATTTTCACCGCAGGGGGACCTGGTGCAAGGATGAAGAGTACGGGTAGTGCAATTTTATCAGTAGTAAACACTAGATATATATAAGTGAAGTATATGTACACTGTATGTATACATATTGATTGATAAAAATAAAAGGATCGGAAATGAAGTGGTGAAAATGTAGAAGCAGGAAGGCGGAGCTCTGTATTATACACAGCGCTGATGTACCATGATACATGACTGATGAACAGGCAGGACTATAATGCAAACAGTAGGTTTTATGTTCCAATATAAAGAGGTTATGCTTCACTGAGCCCTCACCCGTATGCAATATTAACATCTGATGCTCGGGCAACGTATTTTCCCGCTCTAGATACACAACTCAGGCTTTCGTGCTAAAGCGCCATGCTAGCTGTACATGCAGTACTAAGGGAAATTACACAGGAAATACAAAACCAGATGAAAAAATACCAGGTATTTTGAGTTTACTTTTATAAAACTCTTCACACAGTTCTGTCTCTAGAGCTTTTGAGCATTACAGTTATTCTCACATCCAAAATGCACTGAAGCAACCGAAACTATGATTTCAATGTATTTGTTTGGTTTTATAGCTCGAGCTACTGTGCATGAAGTATTTCTAAGAGCACCGAAGGAAACCAAAGTAATTCCACACAAAACTGTACATATCTACATATAGTACATGTACATTATAGCTGCAGACATGGAAGTACAACCACACTTGTCAACCCTATGTTCTGTACTTGACCACAAGTTCTTTTCACATGCCTGCTGCGTCCCGGTAATTGTCAGCAGATGCTGTATATGTCCAGACACCAAGCATTCACTGTGTCCACCAAGGACGTCTGATCACGTGTTCACAGAAAAAGGACAATTTGGCTGCAACACAGTTTACTCCTGAAAGTCCAAAAGTGTTTTGTGGACTCAAACACTTCCCCCACCCCTCCATCGGCATAATGGTGAGTGGATAATAAGGGGATTTAAATTTTTCAGTGAACTATCCCTTTGAGCCCATGAAGAGAAAGTTGTTGTGCTATTAAAAAGGAGGATGCTAGCAAGCAAAGCCAAATATCAAGTATGTAGCGCACTCAGGCCTGACTACAAATATTAAATCAAGCCAGTAGGTGGCCATAGAGTCTACGTCAAATAAAGAGAGCATGCTCAGTGAGCTCATTCTCTTATGGCAGTAGTAACCTCGAACAATAGTAACTCATCATAATTATTACTTGTGTTTGCCTGCAGATATGATGATGTAAACAAAGCAGTAGGCAATCACAGAGTAAGCTGTGATGTCATCGTTTCGTTTTTAGAGAATCTGCACTTCGGAAGGCGTAGGGAAAAGTGTGGGCCGGCCATCAGAGACCTGGTTTGGCCATTTAAACTTTGTATTGCTCTACTTTGACCTGGAACTAGCCACATTAGCCAACTGTACAGTTAGCTAAGTGAGCTAGTTATCTAGCTTGCTGATTTTCTCTATTTGAAAGTGACAGATTCAGTTTCAGCGAGACGTTCTTTTTTTCATTTTAAATTAAATGCACTAAACTTGGAGAGCGACTGCTTGTTCTCACCACGCTGGAGTCCAGTTGTGTCGGAGAGTGGAGGGACATCAGCGGCTTCTCTTTCTCGCTCGTCCACCAACTCTCACTCTCACACAAAGAACTCTCGATCTCTCTGTTTCTCTCTCTCTCTTATTCTCTCTATCCCTCCCTCCCTCCTCTCATGCCAGGGGCAGAAAGGCTGGCATTGTTTTCTGTTGCATGGACCTCTTCTCACATGAGGGAATCTTTTTTTTTTTTTGATGAGGTTATGAAAGCGAGAGAGGCTCACAATTTAGTTGGAATTTGAAATGCAGACGCGAGGGAAGCGGGACAGTGTGCCAGGTGGAATACAAATGTGAGCTGGAATGAATAATATAGATGATAGAGGGAGGTGAAGTGGAATGCAGCTGCAGAGAGACGGATTTTATTCAGTCAAATTCAAAAATATTTTCACTCACATGCCTGTAGTTTGTTTTTTTATCCATTTAAATGTAGTTTTGATGGTTTACTTTGTTTCTTAAATTCTAAAATATCTGTTACTTGTGAATGTTGCACTGAGCAGGAATATTCCAACAGCATATTATGTCTCTGAACCATAGTTTCATAAGCTTGTTTATATTCAGTTTTTACTCTTGGTGAAAAAACCACGATGACCACGTACGACACTGGACGGGATAATTAGCAGCACCATCCGTTTTTCTTAATGAACCAACTCCTAATAGCCACATACCAGTGACTCACATTCTCAGTTTTAGATACGATTTGTACAATGTTTGGATGAAAACTCACCTAATTGCAACAAAGCCATGAAATTGTTGGAATTAAACCAGATCATATGGCTTGAGGGTATTTAAGGGTATCAACACAGGAACCTGCAGTTCAGCTGTATAAAGTCTGGTTTCACAGTAAAGGGAGAGAAGAGTGGAGGTGAAGCGTGTGTCTTTGTTTTTAAAGCCCGCCAGCTTCTCCTCCAGCTGCAGTCACTACTCTGGCATAAATAAACCGGCTCTCAGAGGAAGGTGGAGATAATCAGGAATGTGAAGACAGAGAAAAGGATGAAACGTTTCATAAGCATCTGACGGGAGCATGAATCCACCGCTTCTTTCATATCAGCTGTCTGGATCCATGGTCACTGTCAGAGGCAGTTTCACTCATCAGACAAAATGTGACCTTGACTCACACACTTCTGAATAAAATCTTTGCTTAGTGTTTTTTATAAAATCATGTATATTCATCATGCTCATCGTTTTATAATGTACAACAAGCTTTAGCTCAGAGGGATAACTTGGATCGTTCACTGTATTATTTGAATGTTCCCGTCGACCTCAATGTTCCACAAAACACTTAAATCTATTAGTTGAATAAATCTTTTTTTTTTTTCATCTATTTGAAGAAAAGGATTCATTCAACTGAGAAAATTCTAGTCCCGCTAGACTATAATGCTTAATCTTAAGTACTTGGAGTACACAGAGACAAGATGCCCTGACTCCCGACCACCTGAGACACATTTGGACAAGTGATTTACGAGATGTGTTGAGCGCACACACACACGCACACACACACACGTATACAGGCACACACCTCCAATCACTACACTCTTTCTTAACTTTTGGAGCTGCTCAAATCCTGGATGATCTATCACATTGTTAAACGATACTCAGATACACAGAAACACCTGAGGGATGTCAAATACCTTTCTGCTCTTCATCCCTTAACAGATCTGTTCCACATCAGTGAACTCTGTAGCCTTTAATGTGAATAAACTCAATGTGCACTTGTGAGTTCTCGGTCTCATCTGTCAGTCATCCTCTCAGCTCAGTGTGAAGGCACGACCAAAAAGAGTTTCTGGATGACATCATCGGTGTGGGGGGGTTGGAAACAAAGCGCAATGACTGAAAAATCTCCATTATTTCAAGAGGAAACAGCTAAACAGGTTAGTTAGACCTGGTATAGCTGCCAGAACAAGGGGCCAGCTGGTAGCAATCTGTTGTCAAGCTATTTTGACCGACATGGCTGCTGGAGGACGGAGCCAATCAATTCAAAACCCTAATCAGGAGGGTTGATGACTGAGACAGCTGAGAGCCAGGGAAGAAGGAAGCAGAGGAGAGATAGAAGGACAACGAAGGCAGGATGATGGAGGAGAAATATTGGGACAGACGCAGCATGGAGCTCATACTTTCTGTCTCAGTTGTATCTCGTCCAGGCAGCTGCCACCACACAGCTCGTCTCCTGAGCTCTGATAATGAAGGCTGCCTGACAATCCTCCTCCTGGACCGGCTGCCATCTTTGCATCCCTCACACTTTCCCCTTTTCTTTTTCCCCTTTTCATAATTGTTTTTTTCTCATCGTTTTCATTCCCTCTGACGTCAGGGTTTCCGCTCACACACACACACTAGCACACTCCACATATTGTCCAAAATCTTCCTCGTGCTCCAATTCAGGCCTGAAAGTGTCTCAGAGACGGGCGTCAGGTGTCTCCAGCAGCCGTCACTCACTCTTCTACTCAGGCGAGGACTGAGAGATGAAGACATGAATTCTTGTGTATGCTGACGTGTTATTTTGTTTTTTCCTGCTGGATGTGGCCAAAGTCAAATGACACATTCTGTTTTTAGGGGGACACCACAGAAATGCAGTAAACTTGTGCCGTGGAGAGAAGGGTGGATCCACTGCAGGTTCCTTTTCAGACAGGCCTGTTTATACATCTGCACAGCTCAAGAGGCAAATGGTCAAAAATGTTGCTCAACATAGAGACGTGTCAAACACGCTGAGATAAAAACCTCTTTCAGCTGAATTTACTCAGGTCAGTGGCTCAGCCGCTCAGTGTTACCATGAGGTCATTTATGTGAATATACCATCAATGACAAGATAAAACATCTAAAAACCAAACACATAAATGATATAAATCTGCTTTAATGGAATGCATAGTCCGACACTGAGCTCAAAGGGGATTTATGGGAGTGAGGGGGAGGAACAGCTCACACACAACACACTTTATATGGGACCACAGTCTGACAACACCCTGCAGAAACCCACCCACAGACCCTACTGGTTTAGTTGCACTGAGACATAAAGCCTCTTCCTCCCACTGCATTTATTCATTGACAAATTACAAACGTTTTGTAATCCTGCTAGAACCGGACACGTGGAATTGACACTGAAACACTCACATGTCAGATTCATGTTTGCATGAACAAATGCCACAAACACTCACGTAGATTTGATCTGTGTAACGGAAAACAAGAACAATCTCCGAGCACATTGTGTGAAAACCTTGCAAAAGCAGTGTCAGGATTAACTGAACCAGAAGATGAAAACATCAGCTCTATAGATGGAAACTGTAACTCTCCTCAGTGCATCAAACACACGTCATATCTCCATCTTTATCTCCACATGTGTTTGTTCATTTGAGCTTTGTCCAACACTCTTATATTTATTTAGTATTACTATTTATTATTATATTATTATTTTAACACATAAGCTTGGTCTCCAGGAACTGAAAATACATCTTCTTTATAAGAATTGAATGTTCAATGCATTCAAACGTTTTCACGTACAAACTTCATGGGCTGAGCATGAATAGCGTTAGCGGTTTGTGGCGTCCTCAGTTGTGGTGTCTCAGCTTCAAGAAAGCTACAAAAACAACAGCATCAACTTTCTCATTTTGAGCTCTGGAAACTCGTTGACACAAAGAATGTGTCAGACAGAGAAGAATGTGACTGAAGAAATTGAACTGAGGAATATGAGACAAACAGTGAAGTTAGTAATGGTTTTGCTCCGAGCAAAATGAAAAGTCACATACTTGACATGAATATAAATGTGTCTGTGTGCAGATAAGAATGTGGGACTATCTCCCACCAACCCTTTGTCTTTAAACTCAAACAGGGACAGAAACTGAGTGTGTCTGCAACAGGAGGAAGTGTGAGACAGATTGAGGAAGAAGATGACATACAGAGACGCTTCGTCCAACGCTGTCACTAAGTGTCCCTATATGTGGACTTCCTGTACAGCGAGCTGCTCCAGGGACCATTTCCTGTTAGTGACACAAGCCAAGGTCAGAGTTGGCCTTTGTTGCAGGACCGAGCTGGTGAACACCACAGATGTTTGCTCACATCTGCTCAAACCTCTACATTTGACTTTTGCTGCACTACCGGAGAAAAATGAGGACACTGCAGAAAGATGAACCGTATTGTTCTCATGAATATTTGTCCGTCTCCAAGATAAAGTCCAAATGAATTTTTTCAGCATCAAAGAAATATCGATCTTATGCCTCTTCCTGCCCTTGGACCCAGACCACTGAGGAGGGTGTCTGACATTCTCCCATGATTTAAGGTTTTTGTGAATGTTTAGATTTAGGTTAAAACATTCGTCTTCTTTTTATCCCATTTATAAAAGAGAGGGAGGTGTAGCCCACCAATCCCAACCCAATACAGTATTTTTTCCAAAAATAAGACTAAGCCCAGGAACTACCCATTAAAATGCAAATCTATGCACAGTGAGATACCAGCATGTCCCTCGTAGCCCGACAGCATGAGTAAACACAGATTCATGATTTTGGCATAAAACTCAGAGCATTGGAGAGACGCCATTATCAGCAGGCAGCTAAACACACAAGCTGCTTCATCTCTGCATCTCACACACAAACACAGATACACACACACACAAACACACACAAAGTGGTAGGAAAACACTGGACTGGCAGGAAATGAAAGGCTTCCCAGGACAGAATGGGAGAAAATATGTGAGTTAAGTGAATGAAAATCGATCCCACATTCTTTAATGACTACTGCTGAGATGCCCACGAGCAAGAAAACTGTTCAACTCTATCTCACAGGGGCGATCTGTGGCCGCTCAGGTGACTTAGATGAATCCAGGTTACGATACTCTGAGCAAACAGAGCGTCTATCAGGACGTCACGACCCGACTGTCTGTGTGCTTTTCGTCAAAGCTCTGAAATTATTATGAGCAGGGAAACTGCAGCTCAGCAGTTCTGAGGATCTGAGGACTTGCCATTATCAGATTATTGTCTCCAGTGACAGTAGAAATTACAGCTCAACGCCTCCGTGAAGGAAGAACTTGTTGTCACCGTCCAAACCACTGTCATCGAGCAGAGTAAAAACAACAACTGTACTGAGACCCTGAGGCAGAGATGACTCAGTGTTTCTCTGAGTGCCTCATTACTCAAGAGTAGAAGTGGAAACAGTTATTAAATATTATTTTTCTTACTTTATGACAGTAATTCCCTCCCCTCCTCCGCCCACAAATACACCTCCAGTATTTCCATCTTCCTAAGTTATGAAAGCTTTTCTTCACTGGAACTCCATCTGTTGTGAATCACACTCGCTTCTGTCATGAAAACAAAAATAATGTCCTCTCCAAACTGTTCCTCTAATTCCGCAGCATTCAAATGAATCAACCCACTGAGAGCAAACCACCGTCCAGGACCAACAACAACTGTGAGGGAGCGGCTGTGCCAACTAATGCCCAGAGCCAAGGACTAATAATATGGTGATGAGAAACACGACCAGATTCAAAACATGGTTAGTCACAGCAGCTAAATATTATCAGTGACGATATGGTTGAGTTGCATGAATAGTTTGCTCAGCATCCAAAATAAAAAGCTGGTGATGAACAAACTTTAGGATTTAGGATTTTCAGGGAACTCCAGTAAAACTCCTTTTTGTTTAAATTCATAATCCACAGATTGAGTTTCCAGATCTGATGCTGACACGTTTCGAAGAATCTATTCCTCTAATGGTCTCAGGATATTTCATCCAGAAAGTCAGATTATAAGAAGTCAAAGCTGCACAAATCCATAGTTTTTATAATTGGATATGAACATTCACTAAAATAACTTTATGTACTGCTGGTGTTGTCCTCTGCTTCCCTTCCTCAGCACTAGCGGCTATTTTCGGTTCGATCGTTTTAACGCCCACAAATGTACTGTTTTGGTTCCTCTTCGCAATTTTCACTAATGTCATTTTCAGTCCCGGCACCAAACAGCTGGTGAGTCAGCGAGCTGCTGTGACTCAGGGACGGAGAGGGTCATCGACCAACCAAAGGGTCAGAGGGTTGATCCCCGGCTGTACGGTTAAGCCCAAAACAAAGCCAAGCTGGACACAAACATGAGTCTAACTGAATGCTCATATGCTGCTTCATGTCTATTGGACACATTGCTGACATCATAGTGGACAAAACGCGGATCAGTGCAGGTTTAAAGTCTCCAGAGGTGATTCATTTTCGGATCAGAGTTCAGATCGTCCCACTGCTCCGATGTCCATTTGTTTTATACTTTGAGAGAAATATAGAAACGTTAGCTTCCCAGTGACGAACCACCACAGTGTGTTGCCTTTCGTCTTCACACAGTAGTGAAGATGAAAACACTTGGATGAAGTGGTAAATGCATGTGTAAACGCCAGGTGTCACTTCTACAATAGCTCTCGAGCAGGGGGACTGAACGGGGGAACGTGTGGGATGGGGGGATTCCATTGCTCAGTGGTTCCGTTGACTTTTGGCTCAGAGTTTCCCAAAGGCGTGGAGCCGGACAGGCATTCCAGCCCTGCGGTACAAAGAGACTCTTTCAACAGCAGTAATCCTCTGCAGGAGGAGCGGGAACGCTACTGGCCGGCTGCTGCGTCCAGGACTGAAGGACCCACACCAGGGATCGCATACACTGCAGGACCACAACACGCCAGAGAGGAGGAACATGTGTTTGTGTAGGTGAGGAGTAAATCAGTATAAATGGGTCCAGTACTTACTCACTACCAGTTATTCAAGGTGTTAATGAATCATTTTAAAGCCATTCAGGTTGGACAGAATGTTTTAATAAAGCCTAAAATAGAATTACAGCAGAAAGGATGAATATTCAATTTGAAAACATGTGGTGTCATTCAAGTGGTGAGTGGATAATCCTTTAACTTTAATGTGACACACACACACACTGTCACTCACCCTCCCTCTCTCTCCTCTTCAGATGCTTCCAGTTCATTCAAAGTTAAGCTTTAGAAATCCATCCTGCGTCCACATTTTTCCAAAAATCCTCCCGCACGTCAGGAGTGAACCTTGTTGGTGGTAAACTATAAGAGAAGGGAGTGAGTAGGTGGAGGCAGCGGTGAGGTGGGGAGGGAAGGGAAATGGAGAGAGGCTGGAGGCAGCATGGGATATCCCTTTGAGTCATGGAATCTGATCCGAGGAGCAGACACGCTCAACAGACAGCCAAGCAGCCCTCTGTTACCTCCGTGTGTTGTCCCGTCATTCAGCCTCATTACACCGTGAGGACAACCAGCAGAGACACTGGAAACACTCACTGTGCTTCCATATGTCTCTGGAAAACGTGCATGATATCACCAGTGAATTCACACCGTCTGTTTTCAACACTCTCTCTCATGTTGGATCTCACTCATTGCACATAAAACACTGAGTTCATTTTTCTTTCACTCCACGTTTAAAAGACTTGTGGCTGCCTGGTGAAGAGGAGAGGAGCCAGGTGAGGTGAAATCCTCATCTCTGTGTGGGACGGTAGTTTGTTTGGCCTCACTCTGCATTCCTCAGCTCCACAGAGGAGTTCTTCTCCTGGTGGAGCTGGAGAGTCCCGCGGTTACACTGGACGTCTGCACACACATCTGCAGACGATTGTCAGGGATGGATCAGCTATGCAAAAAAATAAAAAATAAATCTCTCCTCTGTGTTTTGCAGGAGAGAGCACAATACTGATGAGAATGTGTGGTCGGCTATAGAGGTACAGTACGTACAGTTTAGTAATACTATCTGACTCTCTTCTTTTTATGAAGTTGGATTGACAAACAACTTAGTTTTGTAATGAAATCTTGGTTGATAAATGCCAAATAAATAAATTAGAGCTATTTCAAATAAAATATTGGTTTGTAATGTAAAAAGCTAAAAGCTTTTCTGATTCTTCTGATTCTAACGCCACCTGTTGTTAAAGAGGTTTTAGGTGTTTGTCACTGCTGAGAGACAAATATTCTGTTCTGGTCAAGAGTTGATAAATGAAATATGATGTGCAGACACATGTTCACTACATTTTCATCTGATGAATACTTTTCTTTAAGATTCTTACTCATTCAGGATGTTTTGCAGTAAATATCAGACAAAAACTGTTCATCTCAGTATGTCCTGCTTCATTCAGGTTATGTGCAGTAATTCTATCATTTATGATATAATATATTACATATTCACAGTAATATGTGGTCAACACAAAATGTTTGTGTGTGTGTGTGTGTGTGTGTGTGTGTGTGTGTGTAGGCCTGGTGAAGATGAGAAGCAGCAGCGTAATCACCATCTCCTCCTTTACCAGACTGCTGTCCTATGCCAAATCCTCTGTTACTATGGCAACCCCTCCTGGGGCAAAAAACACTGTGATGTGTACGACCGCATACGGTTGGATACTGCAAATAAGATTAGCCTATATGAAGTTGTTTGCAGCACCAAGCCAACTGAGGTGGGGTGAGGTAAGGTGAGGTGAGGTGAGGTGAGGTGAGGTGAGGTGAGGTGAGGTGAGTTGAGGTGAGGTGAGGTGAGGTGAGGTGAGGTGAGTTGAGGTGAGCGTCATGATAATGGCTCTGTCTTTGTTTGGGGCTGAATCTTTGGCCTTCAGGCTTTTTGCAGGTCAAGAACAAACAATATGAAGGGAGGAAATGATAGAGGAGGAAAGAATATTGGGGGGAAATATCTGCAGAGGTTATATCCCAGTCTGCAGATGACATGCATTCTGATTGGCTGCCTGTGTGTGTGTGTGTGTGTGTGTGTGTGTGTGTGCTGCAGCTGTCAGAGGCAGACACACACTGCACAGCTGTTTGTGTGAGGATATGAGTCAAATCAAGTCAATCACAACATGCCCTCTGAACTTTGAAGGATAAGTACTGAAACACTGTTATTACACTCGCCAAGGAGGTTCCAGCTCTGTCCGTTTGTTAGTTAGTTTGTTTGTTAGCAAGAACACACAGAAAACAACTTAACTGGTCACCACCAAACTTAATTGGTGGAAGGATGTGGTACGAGTCGGGGAAGAACCCATTGAATTTTGGTGCATATCTGGATCAGGGCTCAGATTTATGGGTTTTTTAAAACCCTTTCATTAACATTAAATGAACATTCACTCTTTACCACATTTTGTTGAGGGGATTTCTCAGATAATAATTCATGGAGCCTGATGAAAAAAGTCAGACATGTTAGCGGACTGATATTTATGAGATCTGAGTTTTGAAATAAGAATCCACATGTGGTGAATTCTGTGTGGTTTCATAAGGAGGCTGTTGGAGCGTAGAAATCAGACAGAAATAAACGTTGCAAACATTCAAACTGGAAAAAGTTGTTGACAATTACATGTTAGCGATATTAGCCACAGATTAGCAAACCCAACATTCACTCTCCTGTCGCTCTGCTCTCCACCAGCTCTCGTGGGACGTGTCTTACCACATTTACCGGTTGTTAAATTTGTGTGCCTGCTGTTTGGTGCTTGCCAGTGTACAAAGGGTTTGTGTTTCCTGAAGCCGGCGCCCTGTTGCTGCTGTGAACGACCCTAATGAGAACGGTGACACCAAACAAACAGTGAAGCTGTGAAACCAAACCAGTGAGCTGAAAGGTGTTAACGTGCTCCACTGAGCTGAGGGAGTCAGGTGAGATGGTCACCACGAGACATATCTTACATATCACATGTACAACAGAGCCACTGATGATGAGAGCTGGACCATATGGCCAGGAACTATATCGAGATTAAAATGTATTTCAATAAATTATAGTGATGAATGTCACATTATGATTTAAGTTTAAAAGTCTTCTTCATGAACAGAGAATGACAAACACTCGATAAACAGCAAAACATTCAAATCTGAGGTTGATCTATGATGTGTTATACCTCCACACTGTGTTTATAGAACGTATAAGAATTTATATATTGATATACATGTATCCGATAACATGTTTCACATTTCACCTTTAATTATAGCTCATTCCAATAAGAACAATCAGCTAACTTCATCACAAGGTTGATTAGAACGCTGCTGTAAGATCTTTTTTATATAATCATTATTTCAAAAATCTGAAATTAAATTTGTAAAAACTTCTAAATTGTTTCCTTAATTCCATCACCTCCATCAAGTCTGCGACTGGTTTTTAAACACAGTTTACAGGATCCCCCCTCTGTGCAGTCGTTTTTAATTCTGCAGCTCGGTGCAAACATGAACCTTTCATTAAGCCTCAACACAGTCAATTAGTGGCAGGTTAAAATAAATGAGCACAACCACATCTGTAGTGCACGTCCTCTCCAGTTAACACACAGAGGTCCATTACCACCCGCACAGTTTCACACCACTGACAAATAATCTGATGTTTTGTGAAGTAAATTGGCTGCATGTAATGAAGCTCTGCCTCCTGCTCCACTTGTTCAACCGATAACTGGCAGCATCTGCTCATTTCTCCTCATTAAATTCATTCATCTCCCACAGGTCGTACACTCAGCAGCTGGGATCCACTGAAATCATAAGCGTATTAGCGTCCTCCGCTGGTGATTACATCCAACAAGGCTGAGTCTCTCCAGGGAAAACTAAATATAAAATGTTTGCCTCAAGGTCACCAGCATCGCTATTAGCAGGAGTTGGAGCAACCAGAGCGCAGAGGAGGTGTTCAGACCCAAACACAGTAAGAGTGGAGGGGGGACTGGATAGATGTTGGGTGAGGGGGTTATGGGGTGAGAGGGTGATGGGGGGGAGTAGATAGAGTGCCTCTGTGCTGGCCTGATTGTGCCCTGAACAGAATGAGCTCACGTAACAAAGGAATTATTATCACTGGCTGGAGAGTTGCTGCAGTCTGGGAACTCAGCGCAGGCGTTTTCTCTGCCAGGCGCCCGAGAAATGTGGCCCGGCTCTGCTGTGGTGGAGGGGCTCAAACAACAACCCTCCCTCTCTCTCCCCCTCCCTCTCTCCATAAAGCGGCCTGTGTTTCGGGGGGGTGGGTGGACCGACTAACTAACGTGGCAGTGAGAGAGCACTGCCTCTCATTTGCTGTTCTCGTCACATTTATAACTTATTTTCCTGCAGGTAAATAAAACACTGATGCTCTATGTTCAGCAGTCACTCCAGGTTAAAGATAATAATCAGGAACTATATTTACTATATTTGCCCTTAACATTGTTCTTAATAGGGTTGGAAAACTGAAATGAATAATCACAATATGATTTACAGTGGAGTTGCAGAGCACATACATTCAAGGCAAAACTCATGAGATGCACTTGGAGGTAGATGTATGATGAACTTATAAAGTTATTGTGGTGAATGTTTAGCAAACAGTTTATTGTCTATTTACACAAAGCAACATAAGCGATGCCTCTCTTTTGGTCTCCACCAACTTCTGACAAACATTTCTGTTTCCTTAGCTGTTAAACGCTCCACTGAGTTTGCATTCTAGTTGCTTACATCTCAGCTTCTGGCACGCTGGTCGATGAGAGCAGTGAGAGCGAACTCAAAACTTTACGAGCTGTGGGCACAATAAGAGGCTCTGCAGAGCTGAAGCAGGAGATCCTTCTCGGTGGAATCCGCACAAACTCTTTGGATGTCGTGAAATATTGTTGAGCACAGCTTCAGCTATATGGTTCTACATGTGAAACAACCAGTCCTGCCCAACTGTCCCAGTCTCCTGCACCTGACAAGCCGAGACGCACTGAACCTCAGAAGAAGAAAACATCACATCGGGGGGAAAGACACATCTGTCCAGTTTCTATTCTTCTTGTCACAGGTGGGCCGGAGCCAATCCCCGGTGACATTAGGTGAGAGGCGTGCAGGGCAGACACATAGAGACAAACAACCAAACACAATCACAGTCTGCAATTAACCTAACCCCCCCCCAATCTGCATGTGGTCGGACTGAACCCACATGGACAACATACAAACTCCACACAGAGAGACCCTGGCTGGGATTTGAACCTGCAGCCTTCTCGCTGTGAGGAATCAGTGCTAACCACCACATCACTGCCACACAGGAGGGAATACAACAAATACACAAAACACGAACGCACACAAACACACGACTGCAGCATTTTTGAAAAACTACCAGTCTGACAAAAACCTTCAAGTGTGAAACTTCTACTTTACCTGACTGAGTGGTGGGTGTGTGTGGTGGGGGGGCCCAGTGACACCGCAGGACGACACAAACACACCACTGCTGCTCATGAGGACGGGACGGGACTGCTCGTGTCACAGATCAAAAACACATCCGAAGAAGTGGCTTCCTTTGTGTGTGTGTGTGTGTGTGTCCCCCCCCCTCCTCCTCCCCTCTATCTCCAGTTAACTCACACACTCTGTCTCTCACGGTCATAACACACACTTGGCTAAAGCCATGTGGCCGACACTGCTGACACACACTGTCTGGCTGCTGCTGGTCTCCTCCCTCTCACTCCATCTCTTCACTCACACGCTTGGTGTCTTTCTCTCTTTCTCTCTCTTTCCTTTGGCATTACTCACTCACTCACCCACACACACACACACACACACACTGCTTGAACACACAGACCTCTCTCTCTCTCTCTCTCTCTCCCAGTTTTCCTGTCCGGTCTGCCTCGCCCCAACACGGTGCACAAGGCGCTCATTCTTCTGGATAAAGAAATCCTGTGTTGCTCATGTTAACCTTAAACCAGACTCGCTGAGCGCTGAGAGCATACAGTGAGGGGAACAGACGTTTATTCTGTCAGACCTAAGCTGCTTATTCTGAACGCCATTTTCTGAACATGCACTGGACATTGTCTGCAGAGGCCTTGTGCAAAAACTGACAAATCTACATTCAGAGAGTCAAAAATCTGAATTGACACAAACAGATTCAGTCTCAGAATGAAGGAATTGGAAAGAATATTGTGACACTCTTGACCCTGGACACAGAAGAGAGGAGATGAGGTGAGAGAGATGATGTGAGGATAACTCACAGTCGCTGCAGGAGGCCTCTCATAACTCTGTATATGGGCCCAGATCTTTGATTCTAACAAAGTAAAATACTCCTATTCCAACAAAATTAAACATTATTTCAGTTAAATTAACTGATACCTGAAAAATGCACCGTCACAAAGCTCCAGACTTCCATATTACTGTTACTATCTCATGAAGAGCTTGTGGAGAGACACTGTTTCCGTCAGGCAGCGATCACACTGTCGGTCCGGTTTGATAAATTAAACAAAATCTTCAGATCCAGGAAAGATGACTGGGCCCGGCAGGAAGTTACGTATCTCTTTCATGTGGCCTCACGCATTCTTTCATTCTCACTGCAGCTACAGTGGATTAAGTTGTGACTTGGCAAAGTGACTTCATGAAAATCTGTTTTTGTTCCCGGTTGTTGTTGACAGAGAACATTTACTGATTTATGTGTTCATAAACATGATGCAAATGTCCAGACACTCTTCAGCGTGAAATCACCGAATCACTAAACTCCTGGTGAAACTGCTGCGTTTCACTTTAGTGAGTAAAAAAAAAACACTTCACAGCTAAATGCCTCGAGTGTCCTGATCTGGAAAAGCTTGATTTCTGAGTTGTATGACAAACTGCACATGCTTCACAGTCGTGTGAGCCTTGGTGGGATTTAACGTGATTTATACGAAGCACACTCGTCTGTCAGCCTGAATCACACAGCTGTTAAAGAGACGAACATCCCAAACTGAGCCACATGTTCAACGTGTTTGTTCAAATCTGGCAGCCGGTGGGAAATCTTCACTGCGGACATATATGAGCATACATGAGTGTTAATCACCACTGAGATGTCTTTCTCACTCTCTACTTTCGAAGCTCTGCCTCCCACCGTGACCACCTACTCACAGATTTAACCGCTCAGCTACAGCGACGCATCTTGAGCTGAAATGTCAGTTACCGCCTCAGTTTTTCCAGCTGCGTGGTTGTGTGACGTGTGTCGGCTGTAATTATCTTGGGCAGTGTTCCGGTACAGGTGCTCGTTCCAATCCAATTATCCAATCGGCCAATCACGCGTCAACAAAAACACTTATTAATAGATTTGAAATAAATGATTAATACATTCACTTGGTTACTATTTTGGGTGAAAACAAAAGCCCGCCTGCTGGAGTAATTCATAAATAAAACCCCGGTGTAGAGTTGTGTGCTGTCATTTGTGTGAGTCATTGCACTTCGCCCCTTCACGCTCCATTTTTAAACACGACCATTGGAAACCGATATACACACTTTAGCCTCAAGTTCGATAAACACATTGGATTTATCACCTGATCGCCACAGTGCAGATTCTGTACTTCAGCACAGGATGTCAGAGTTCGTATCCAGGGACGGTGTTATATACAGTCCGTAAGAAAACTACAGGAAACTACAGATGAAAATGCTGCTCTGTGGCACTACTAGTGGTCAAAATGAGTCACAACAAGTGACATCTGTCACAGTAGACACTAGTAATATATGGATATCTGTAACTGGAGCGTTAAGCCCCTGCTGACTGGTGTGACCTGTGGGATTTCTATCCACAGAAGGTGGAAATGTAAACTTCAGCTAAATATCTGCATGATTGAGCAGCTTTAAGACGAGTGCAGTGAATTTACAATTTCGATTTCCCTTAAAGCGTCTTGTCTGGATGAGACAAACGTTCGCCAATGTGGCACTGAGCCTCCTCCGCTCACCACCGCGAGCCCCCAGGTGACCACAACTCACCGGGGGGGGGGGGTGTCAAAGGTAAACATCTCTTTTATGTGTGTACACACATACACGCACCCTCACACTTAGCATAAACAGAGGTCTGAAACAGTAAAAGCTCCCCCTGCTTTCATCTTTAATGAAAAGCACATAGGGTTCGCCTCCCCTCTCTCCCCCTGCACCGCGGCAGCACCCACGCACCCATTCAAATCCTAACGCCTTTATAGAAACATACAGTGCAGCGCTGCAGGGCTGAGCTGAGGGAAGCGCTCATTATGAACATCAAAGGCCTCGATGGGCGCTGACTTGATCCTTTGAGATGATTGGAGTAACTCACTCAGTGAACAAAAAGCCTGGACGTCTCTGCACGCCTCGGATACTGTCGACCGGGCTGGAAAATTCAATTACCAAGCGATTCAGGGCCGGCAGAGGGGGGGGAGGAATGTACTGTGAAGACTTGAAGGAAATGGGTCATCATTTTTTGCCAGGATGTATTTGCAGATGACGGGTGGTGGATCAGACTCCCACGTGTTGCCCCCTCAGCCCGGGGCCACACTGAAGGAAGCTGCGGCTTTGTTTTGTTGAACAACACTATTGCTGAGTGACCGAGTATTCGTGCAATGACTTCAACGTCAAGCTTCATGTCATGCTCCGTCCTTCAGCGCTGAGATGTTGTTCCTGTCTCCGACAATGGCCAGCAGTGTTTTAATAATAGACACATGTCTGCGAGCCTCGGTGTTCCAAAGGATTACTGAGAGTTTAGCTTCAGGCATCATTTCTTTATCGGGCCGCGTCTGAGCCAGGAAACAGGTGGAAAGCAGATCACTAGCGCCATCTAGTGCAGCGGACGCATGCTGCCTCGTGGCCCACAGGAGAAATTAGAGGCAGCAGCTTTAAACACATTATTGAGTTATTATCATTCATGATGGCTACGAAGAAGAGAGATTCAGTTTATCTGTACTTCAATGATCCGTGCGTCTTCTCCCTCCTCCTTCTGGGTTTCAGATCTTTGTTTGTCACAGTAAAACATCCCGTAGCTTATATGAGCTGAGTGGCTAATTTAGAAAAGCTTTGTTTAAACACGGTGGCTATTTCAGCTGAATGCAAATGTTGGCGAGCGTACATGTTAACAGTTATAATTAAAACATGCTTTGCTGCTTTAATGCTGTTTGTTCTGTTTATCTTTTTTAATTTAGCGTGTTCACATTTTCTGATCTTGTGTTTGTACAAAGTGAAGTTCATGATCGTTCCAAAGTGGCTAAAAATGACCATCACTGTCATCTAGTTCTTCAGCGAGTGCATTCATACCCTCTGTTATATTTCATTTACTGCCGTTAATAAGTTCCCTTCTTTTCCCCTCAAGTGACGGGACATTAAAAGGTTTTTATTTATCGAAAATTGAAATGCCGTCTCAGGGAATATTCCAAGTCACAAAAGAGAATCCTTCTTCAGAAATTGCACTGGAAACCCTGAAGTGACTGTGGCCGTCAAAGAGAAGCTGTTGTTTCGCAGGTTCACAGACAGAATGTAGCAGAGCCGTGTGAGGAGAGATCCAAACAAAAAGCTGCTGAGGACAGTTTGATCGTCAGTCACAGGACATTCCACAGACACATACAGAATTCATCCAGTATCCTGTGTGAGGCAGCGTAACTTTCTGACATATAGAGTAGCCAACATTTCTTTCACTCTTTCTTTCTTTCACTCTTTCTTTCTTTCTCTCAAAGTTTGTGTTGACTTGGCTTCTCTCACTCTCACTTGTTTCTCGCTGCTGTCGACACACCGCGTGGGAAAAGTGTCACCTCTGAGAGGATGACAGGAGCAGCTGCAGCAACAGGTGAGAGTTGTAGGAAGTGACATTAGACGACTTCAGCTTAAGAGACTTTGATCGTTCTGTGTCATTTGACTGAATTTACGGTAACTGCATATTATCAGGCTCCTGACATCAACACCAAATAACGGTGTCTCACACTTCCCTGCACGCTGTGCCCCCGCCCCGCCCCCGCCCCACCCCCCACAGCAACAATAACCAGTCCATCAGTTTGTTCTTTACACAAGTCAACGCTGGGCGTCAGTAGCCAGCTTCTACTTTATAGTGTCCAGACTATAATGAAAACAACGCACAGAATATAGTGAGAATTAAAACTGAACTCTTAGGAATTAGGGAAAAGAACAAAAAGCAAGTGTAGCTACAAAGTGTAACCACTCAACAAATCACATTTTAAGATAATTCGATGTTTTCTATCAAATCTGATATGTGTATGTTTTGTAATGATGTCTTAAAAGTGCTCAGTGACTTTTATTTTGAAAGGTGCAATGATGGAACAAGCACATGAAAAAACGTGTGTGCAAATACAGAAACAATATAGTTTATATATATATATATATATATATAGTATTTGTACTCAATGCAGGGGAATGAAACATATTTTCCCTGAAGAAATAATAAGTAACGTCAGTAGCTGTTGTCTCTTGTTTCATAGCCACATTAGTGACGACAGTAAATCTTTTACAGTCGTGTTTAAGGACGGTGAGAAGAAGGAGCTGCAGCTTCTCTGATGCTGTAATTATCGCCTCAGTGTCACCACACAGCCTGAGCAGCAGGCAGCAGCTTCTCTCTTTGAACTGCAGGCAAACGCTGCGGATGAAGGAAATCCAGCAGAGGCCCGGCAGAGCTTTGCTCACTCGCTCACTGTAGGTTTTTTTTTTTTTTTTTTTAAGGAGGATGCGACACAAAGCTTGTGGATTACAGGTGGATTAAGTCTTATTTAACGTGGGTAAAGTGGTTCCAGAGATTGGATAAGTACCTATCAGAGTTTCCTACTGTTTATTCCGTCATGGTGTTTTTGTCTCTGTCTCTGAAGGAAGAATCTCTCATCTTTACTTTAACAGATCACAAGTCAGTCGATGGGTTTGAAGTTTGATGGATTTTGATGGTTCTTCTTCTTTTTTTCTTCTTTTTTTTAATCTTTCAACCAAATCTCTTGGGAAATGTACACAACACGTCCTGTGAGACGGATCAGTGTCCTCAGGAAAGAGTCATTAGGAGTTTGGAGCATCCACAGGAAAAGATTAACGAAGCTGATACTGGCTGGGATCTTCAGACTGAGAGCAACAAGATGGAGGGTTTTTTTTTTTTACGACAATGTCACATCATAGTTACATGAGAGGCCCCTCCACTGAACATTGTCACTTTGATCTGACTCTAAAGAGGATTTCTACAGAAGCTACACGGTGATAGTGTGTGGACAGTCCTCCAGCTGAACGTCTGTAACAACCTTATGAAATCTAATCATCACAACAGTTTAAAGAACAGATAAAAGCAGATGAGATAACTTTGAACTCTCCTACCTTGAATCTGACTTTCTTGAGCATCATCCTTGACTTCAGACTCCACCGAGTATGACACGACACCAAACTTTCCCAGCTCCACGCTGCATTCAGAAAAAAGAGCCGCCACCAAAACTCCAATCAGCTGAGATCCTCTGATTCCAGATCCAATCACAGCACCCAGCCTGAGTCACCGTGTGCTCTGCAGTGCGAGCTGTCTGCCTGCACCCTGTGTGTTTAACTGTGCCAAAGACAACAGTGTCTGCTCCAGTGTCGCCCTGCTCTCCCCTCGCCCCTCGCCCTCCTTTGAGACCCTTTACAAAGCTTATCAGCCGACTCATTCATCCGTAAAACAGACACACCCTCTTTTTATGACTGGAGGGTTGCCATTAACACCCCCCCCCCTCCCTCCCTCCCTCCCCTGCCACACAGTCCATATACGGGTGCTGGTAAGCCCTGTTGAACTCGCCCCCTCTGACCCTTTTAAAGGCCTGCTTGCTCCCCCCCCCCCATCATCTCCCATCTGTCTGGTCGCAGCGTCTCAGCTGACTCACCTCATCTTTGGGGCGGTCCTGCTTCTCCCGGCACATAATCCATCTGTATGTGCAGAATATAAGAGAACAAAGGATTATCTACACTCCAGGAAACTCAAATGGAGTCACATATGCAGCAGGTCACCGATCACTGCAGTGTAAATGTTCGGAAAAGATTTGGGGACATTTCTGTGACCTCTTCACCTCGGAGGGCAAAGTGTTTTCATCTGTGAGGTTAAGACAACAGCGAGACCCAGTGTGACCGACTGGAGTAATAAGAGAGGGACGGTTCTGACATGTTTGTTTGACCTTAGACCCCAAGCTACTGAAAACACACACACACACCAAACGAGTCTGCTCCGCATGAAAACCACCGAAGTTCACAATCAGTCAGTCACTTGTTGACTGTCAGTGAAGCAGCTTCAGTGTTGAAACATATCTCAAGTAACAAGCTTTAGATTTAGAGCTCGACAATTCAGAAAGAACAACTTGAAGATGAGTTAAACAACATTATTTTGTGTAGGACAGTATTTACGTGGGGTTTTTCAGAGAGATGGATAAATCCAGGCCTAATGATTTGTTCCTTACATTCATGATCTGCACTATTTCAACAATTGGAGTTCAACAAAGAGAATAAAAAAAATCTGCCTGTACCTTTTATTTGAGAGAAAACATTTTTAAATGTAATTGTCAACTTCCAAGATTTATCAAGAGTGTTTTTATCATTATTAACACATTATCGTTACATGTACCAGTAGATTACAAGAGTAAATAATGAAGTTAATCACTGGAAGTCTGAAAGTAAACAGAGCCATCTTCAATGTTATCACCTGAGCACCTCCTCACACAGCGTCAAAACGTCTGCGGTGAAAAAGACCTGAGCAGACATGAGTCACGGATGCAGAGTCGGACCTGCGGCTCACAGGGATGAATCATTGTGAGGGATTAAAAGTGATCAGTCATCACGAGACACAACACTTCACGTTTCAACTGAGTTAATCCAGAAAACGTATTCGTCTGGAGACTTAACAGGCAGAATGTGTCCTGGTGGCTCTTTTAGCAAGATGGTACACAACTGTACAGTGTGGATCTCCTCTGATATATATATATATATATATATATATATATATATATATATATATATCTATATAGATGCTTAATTACATTGATTTATGTCATGAATTAATTTGCTGCTTCTGCTAAGTTTTTAGATTCTGGCGTTCTATTCCATTACTGCTGCTCACCGGGACCTCAGAACTAAGTTTTGTTCTCTCATGTACCTCAAACGATGGACGACATGATAAGCCCCACATCTCAATCGCGCCCTGATGTTAAATCCGGCCTCCTCCAGGTTAGCAGATGGAACAAGCTCAGAGGGTCAAAGTACAAAGCAAATACATTTCCCATAGACTGTTAGTCGTTCAGTACTTCTTATCATACTGATGAATGTGTATTTCATGTTGGTTTTAATGTATTTGCTATAAAAACAAGGTCAAATGACATGATTGACAGCAGCGTGTTAAGGTAAGCTAATCAAGTTACCACCCGCCCAGCAAAGAAAAACTCTAGACTAACATTTTTCAATACATTTTATTCCATTAAAGATTCTTTTTTCTAATTGTACACTGGAATGTTAAGATTCCCCTTCAGTAATATCGTTAAAAATGCTCAAAATAGCCATTTTCAACCCCACATCCACAGAGCCTCTGCCAAATTGAAATTTGGGGAGTACAAATGAAAAAGAAAAGGAAAAAAAAAATAAAAATAAACAAGATGAAAAACATTGTTTTGAATAATATTGATGTACAGTGAGAATGTAAGTAAAGGATGACTGGGCGGATGGGCAGAGGTTGTCGGCAGCAGTCGCTCCGCCACCTCGAACCCGTGGGGCTGAATATCAGGCTGACAGTCTGATCCCTGCTCTCCTGGTGTGCATGGATTTCTACCATCGAAACAACTCACACCCACTCCCACCTCAGATCAACAACGCTTTGCGAGATGTCAGATGTAAGATTAGTAGCTCGTGTGTTGTTTCTGTGTTCAAAGAACTTTTCATTCCGTCGTATCTAAGAGCTGATTAGTGACTTAAATGGAGCAGAATGAAACATGGCGGCGTTTCCTTCTGACAAAGTGAGGAGTGGTTGCTTTCATGTTACAAAAAAAAAAAAAAGTCAGAACATTCAATTAATGCGAATGTCATATATCTTTACTGGTAATTCACTTTGCCCTGCAGCTGAGGATCCCTTGCAATGTCCTGCTCTTCACTGTCAAATTCCAATATCCAAATTAATGATAAACATTTGACAAATCAAACAGCAAACAGTAAAAAATATCAAAGTTAAAAATAAAAAGGACAATTTTGCTGATGATAACCACAGACAGTACAGAAAGGACGTTCAGCACTGAGCCATATTTTTTGCATTTCAGCGAAGAACCAACGTGTTACCTCTCTACAAAAAACTGAAAAAAATCAAAGTTCGCACAAGAGAAAAACAAAAAAAAATCTGAAGTGAGATCATTAGAGCAAATCACAATAGTTTAACAATTAAAGAGCGACAGGCTTATAATGATTGAGACAGCTACAATGCTGCAGTTACTATGGATAACAGAAAGCAAGAACCCCATTCATGATTTGATGAACCATTTGCAATGTGAGTGAGAAGGAGAAAGTTTGTGGAGGATGATCTGAACTACCAGCTCTTTCTGATGGAGACTGATACAGTGGCCTCAGGTCCGTGGTCTCCGTCTCCGTCTCCCTCTCTCTCTCTACCACATGGCAGACTGATGATGAGATGGCCGCTGCTGTCCCCCCCCCCCCCCCTACCAGTCATCCTCTACTTTGTCTGAAGTTGTCTTTACTGCTCTGGTCGGCAAACACAACAACATCAGTGTAGTTTTTCTTTTTTTGTGTGTGAGTTTGTTGATTTTACCTGTTCAATTAACTCTATATATAGATGATCCTCTCTCATACAAACATATAAATACACCACCGCTGCTCTGCTCCACCACAGGAAGAGGCCTCGACCGGAGGGCTGATGTCGTCCTGTCGATGTACACAGTCTTTGAAATAGTATACAGGGTGGGCAGGCAAGAAATCTTCAATCTTTCTCTGTAGAATAGGACTTTTTTGTTGGTGATTTTTTTTTCTTTTTTTTTCTGATTTTGTCGTTTTTCTGAATATTTTACAGGATTTCGTATTTGTCGACGACGAAGGAGGTTTCTGAAGAAAATCTAGTGGAGATGTCGCCATCTACTTGAGTCACTTTGGTAACCTGGGGGGGGAAAGGAAGTCAATTAACAGCATGTAAGTAGTTTATCATCAATGAGTACAATCAGCAGTGACTACAACTGTTTTACAGTATCTATTCATAACATAAGGCTAAATCTGATCCACAAGTTCTTGTAACTTGTTGTAGGACTGGCTGCCTGTATGCGCACAAATGTTCCAGCAGTGTTTCCCATTAATTATCTAGACTGTGGCGACCAAACGTATTCTAATTTGTCCGACAAGTTTCACAAGGAACCAAAACTTTTGTTACAAAAACACAAAAAATATTTTCTCGACCAAATCAGAGGAAATTCCCTCAAGGCATCTGGAGATAACGTGTTCACAGGAATGGAATGTACGTCTGTACGGTCGCAACCCGAAGACATAATAAAAAGCAGTTATAGTGTTTTTCACTGGGGCATTTTTTTTGCCACAAAGGTGCCGAAAGGTACTCTTTGGAAATGTTCATGCCATATGCATTAACACAGAATTACTTAACGGTTAACCAACAGCTGAAATCATTTTAGAGTCAAACACATTCAGGTTCAGACTTTTTGGAGCTTAAGTTGCAAAAGTTTGAGATCTCAACTCCTAACCCTGGCTGCACGGTTCAAACTGTCTCTGGCACCACCACTCACACGATAGAAACATTCGTGAAGACGCTGGTTGAAAAAGATTCCGCACACGGAAACTCCTGACACGGGAGGTAACCTGTCTGATCGGTAACTCACCTGGATGTCACAGTAGTTGCGCTTGGACACAAAGGACACGTTGACAGGAAAGAAGTCATTGGGCTGTCCGGCGATGCTGAACTCCAGACTGCCGGTCTTGTTGTTGGAATCAATGACAGGTAGGCACCACTCCAAGATGTTTCGCCTGCTGTCATGTTTGTACTCTCCGTCCAAATCACCGATAACTGGAGCTCCCACCCCTGACCTGCAGCGGATCAGAAACACAAACACATCAATGAATGAAAGTCGGAACTGAAAATGCTGATATCCCAAAACATTTCTCTATGGATGTTTGTAATGGATGCATTATTTTTTCACTACGAAAAAGTAAAAATCAATAAAACTGCACAAGAAAGGAAAATCATTTTCTATTCTTTATGGTTTTGTATTAAAATTCAACTAATTGCAGCAACATACCATTAGTCTTACAAACCCAAACACTGACAAGATTCCTAATCTAATAAAAACTAGAATATTTTCAAGTTTCTTAAATCCTGTGACGTGCTAGGTGTCGATTCTTTGTTGTAACAGATAACAGAGTAACTACAATTACTTTTAATGCATTAACAACCCATTGACCGAAGTCATTGGGAGCGTATACACACACATCGTGTAGTGGATGCACTTACGGAACGGGGATGCTGATGACGACGTCATTGAGCTCGAGACTCTCCTCCTGCAGCTCGTACTCAATGTTGACATCACAGCCGGTAGCACTCTCTGAAGGCCAGCAGTTTACTGAGAGAGAGAGAGATAAGAAGAGGGTGAGACTGCAGCAGGACACTGTTCAGTTATTCTGTGATACTACATTTGTTATGACCGTATCAAAGCCCCTGTACTGAACTGTGGTAATCAGAGGATGTTGGTCATCAGTAGAGTTACTGAAGTTAGCTTATGATGATATTGTCCATCCAAATACACTGTGTAAAGGTGTCACAATACATCTACTGAAATAAATAGAGGAGAGGGATCACTTCAACTTTACTCCTTAAGCCCCCAGATAAAGAACATGTAAGAACGTACTGGTTAGCGGTATGAGGGACTCGTCTGTGGTCTGTAGTCTCCACTTCAGCACGCCAACATCGTTGTTGAGAGGGAAGGACTTCTCTGGATTCTTCAGGCCAATCACAGACTCTGCTGTGAACAACTTCTTGTCCACATTGGGATGTGTCTGAGTGGAGAAGATAGAGACACATGGTTGTCACACAGAAGTCATGTGACCTGCTGTACGTACACCAGACATAATAGAGGCTGTTGGTACTTGAACTGATGATAGTGATAGTAACAGGTATGTCAATAAAGAACCTTTATGATTTCCTCCCACATCGTTTTATTCAAAATATGATGTGTGTTGACCTACTTGCAGCTGCAACCCTTTGTTGTCATTGTTATTGATGATGAGGCGAATGCGTCCATTCTTGTCATCCGTGACTCGGAGCGTCACCATGCCCAGCAACTCCATGTTCTGTAGGCCGCCGTCACGACCACAAGTCAGCGAGATCTTCTCCTCCACACGCAGATGTACGCTTGGTTAAAAACAAATTCAAACTGTGAGCTGCTTGATCAGATATTCATAAAAACAGTAATTTGCATGATCATAATGTATAACAAACCTAAGGTATAACATTTTATTTTCATTTATTTTAAATAATAGACAGGATGTATACTGTGAAGCCTCCTTAAGTTAAGAAAGGACAGGATGTATTGATTTTAAAAGGATATCAGTAGATTTATATACAGTCTCTGTTGTGTTTGTACCTCTCTACGTTGACTGGCGGAGGCAGAACCTTAGATACATCTGAGCCTCTCTTTCCTGTGTTGGAAATGATGGTTTCACCCTCAGACTTCAGCTTGTCCACAAAGTTGTCCACCTCTTTCCCTTTAGCACCCAGTTTCAGAGCCTTACTGGGTCCGCTTGGTCTGAAAAGAAAAAGAAATACAAGGCTTCAACAATTTTTTGCCAGACTACAGAGCTTGTCCAGAAGAATACATGTCGATTGTAATGGTAAACAATGGCAATAACCACTGTTAATTAGTTGACTTCTCCGAGCTGTACCTGGCTGTACTGGGGGTGATCTTGGGTTTCTCCGGCTCGACGATGGTGTCTGTGATGATGGACCCTGAGGAGACACTGGTCATGCCACCGCTGCCGAAGCCGCCGAAAGCAGGCACCTTCTTTCCGGAGCGCTCAGCATCCCTCCTCGCCTGCTGCAGCTCCTTGGCCTTCCTCCTCATCTCTGCCTTAGCTTCTCTTTCTTGGGTCTGTGCAGTATGGTCAGGTTTAAGATTATTACGACAGAGAGAACTCCTTCTTCATTTTCACTGATGTTTACTCTTGTACGTGATAGATACATAAAACTGCACAACAGTAATCAATTGTTAACTATATTTTTGCTTGCAAATTGCACGTAATTAATAATTCATTCATTTCTTTGTATTATCCCCTGAGGGTGTCCCTTTAAATTACCCAATTATCTAATCAGAATAATGTGATCTCACCTCTCTGACAGCACGGAACACCTTCTCCTCATGGGAGTCCATCTCTGTGAAGGTGCGGATCTGAGCCAGGTTGACGTTCTCTCTGTAGCCTAATGCCACAATCTCATCGAAGGCAAAGATCAGGTCAAAACAGTGCTCCGATATTTCACTCTCCTCCAGCACACGACAGTATTCTGGGATCTGATGGGGGGGGGGAAAGAGACTGATATCAACAAGTTGAATCAGAATAAACATGTTTACACTGCAGTGAGGAAGAGATGTGATCTTTTAGAATAACTTAAAAGAAAAAAATATTTCTGTATGAGGCTAAAAGCTTGACTGCTACAACCACACAGATCATGTGTCACGAGAAGAACAGAGAGACTGTCCTCTCTAGTGATTGCTCTTGTTCCCCTACAACCACTGTCCTTCTGGATTTGGAATAAGAAGGTAAGAAATATAAGGTACGGAAGATGAGATATGTCGGATACATAGACCTTTTAAATAACATGAAGATAAATATCAGATTGGACACGGCAGACGTCCAATAATAAGGACCAGGTTTAGGACATTCATAATTTCTTCTGGGAGGAAAAGGTGACTGTAGCATGATAACATGCATTAACTTACTTGGTTGTTAGGGACCAGTGAGTCTGACTAATGTGTGCTTAAAGCAAACTCCTTGTCATTGAATTCACAAGGAAATGAATTGAACAAGATGTACAAAAAAACCCACTGTAAACCTTCACCATAGAGTCAGTGGTTTACTGGCAGACAGCCAACACTAGAGAAAATGATGTAGATTAAATTTATTTAACATTTAACGAACTGCAACTATAAAACCAATGATACTGGAAGTTTTATGTTGTTTCAGAAATATTTAATTTAGTTACTGACATGGATAAAGTGTTGTGTCTGGAATGACCAGCAAAAATGAGATTTATGAGCATGAATGAGTCTCTACCCACTTACTAGTGTATACTTCTACTAAATATTGTAAGTTTTTTAAGTTTTAGTCTTTATTTTCTTCATATTTAAATGTATTACTATTCTGGTAGCAGGAACAAAAACAATTTCACTACGCATTGTACTGTGTATGATTGTGTATGTGACAAATACAACAGTCTTGAATCTTGAATCTACAGTCCCCAGTGAATCCACAGCTAATTACTGCCACCTACTGACATGAAATCTCATGAGCTAAACAAGCAGAGCGACAAAAGATGACAAGGAAATGAAAAGCAAACTCGGAAGCTGGTCCCAGACCTCCTAAAGTAAAATATAAAAAAGACGTAAATCCATCATAGCAATATTGAACTTAAATCTGTAAACTCCTACTTTTACTTATAAAACACTTTTTTACATTTTGGATTGTAATCTAACTTCCATATGAAAGGATAAATAAAGTGAGAACATAGTGAAATGAACATCAACACTAATTGGGCAGCTGAACAAATACATATTGACTATCAGAGGTGAGTCAACAGCCGGTTGTTTTTCTGGTTTTTTTGGTCTGTCATTTTATTTAGGGGTAATTTAATGATCTGCCTCCTTGAGATTTAAAATCTGTAATTTATTAACCCATGAAGCACAATTAAAAGTGTGCCCTTTGGTGGTGCCTGCTAGCTCACCCTTTGCTGTGCGTCTTCACCCACTCTCTCTCCCCATTACACAAGAAAATTGTGAGCTTTGGCAGTGAAAAGTTGGGCCTCACACCCAGACTGTTAATGTGGGCCCATTGTAACTCAATCCACTCAGTCATCTGTGCCCATCCTGGACAAGCCAGGGTCAGAATAGCTCACCTAAATAACTGATGCAGATGATAACCTCACTGGGGGTTACATTCATGCTGGTAAGACTACCCATGTGTTGTCTTCTCAGGCTCATATCACAGGCAGCAGCGACAAGTGATCGAAGAACCAAGACTGGCGGCAAAACCTCTGCATTAAGTCTGGACCCAATTTTGCAGACATCCTCTGGAATTCAAGTCTGAAAACAGCTCAAGTGTGGCTGTGCACCCTGATCTCAACATAAGTTACGGCCACAGATCTTTCATTCGGTTGCTGCAAGAGGAGAGTTCCTTCATCTGATGTCATTAGATTCTAAATCTATTTATTTCAAATAGTGTCAGACATTTGTTGCTCTTCAGCCCAAAGCTTTTAGCTAATCAAAGATCACACAACTGCATTAATCTACCGGAAATCACTAGGTAGAAAATATGAACTTCTTGCGCAAAACATCAACCCCGTGTACATTGTGTCATGTTTCTTGTGCAACCAAGATGTTGATCAGAAAATGAAAGAGAAAGGCAGTGCACAGCAGTTTGCTAACTGGACAGTATGAGCAAACTTCACAGAATTACAGGGTGTAAATATTGTAAAACTGATGCACAGAAAGATGTACATTTGTTGTTTGCCTCATTTAGATTTATATTGGGACAGGTATCTATGCTAGTCAAGCAGTATGGGAAAGCATGATCAAAGCTATTATGACATTAAGATTAGATTTTTTTTTATGTTTATGCACTTAAATTAAATGATTAATAATCCATTTTACGTTCAGGTTTCAAATGTAGAAAACGTTGAATATCTATAAATCCAACTTGTGGCAGATGTGGCAGCAATTTGCAGGAAGATGCCGTTATTTCTTACCACACGGGAGAAGAGTCTGAGCGTCTCCAAGTCCTCAAGGATGTTGCTGTTCTTGGTGGTGATGAGGACCATGTAGAGTTTCTCAAGAGGCTGATACACATAGCGAACACTGTCTGTTTCCACAAAGGTGTGCTGTTTGCCCGTGTTCATCAGTTTGGGGAATGCAGCCAGGAGACCCTCTATACGAGTCCGGGTCATTTCCACAAACTGCCGCGATACAATGGCCTTGCCGGCCTTGGTGCACACCGCCGCTGCCAACAGCACCTGCAGGTGAAGAGAAAACACGATTAAGTAAAAAGAAAAAAAAAACATATTGGACAATCAAAATTTGAGTGAACAAATGATAACAGATGGGAAGAGTGAACTATATGTCTACAGGAACTTAATAATAAAGACAATGAATATTTTTTATTTAACTTCAGATGCCACAGGAGTTTGTTGTTGCAGGTGAGAGAATGTGTTGTTAAATTATGTTTGTTGTGAGCTATTTGTGAAATGAAGAATAAGGTTCACATCTTGCTCTATTGTCCTGTCAAGACATTGTGTTTTTTTTATTATTATTATTAAGTATTATTCTGGCAGGAGGATAAGAGAAAACTTGAGTTGTGCTCCAGGCAGGGAACTTTTTAAAAACTTTAAAAGCAGATTTACTTTCTTGATCTTGGGGAAATAGACATTCATGGCAAGAAAGTTGTGAACCCATGAGGGTTGGGCACTGTGTGGAGAAATGACGTTACAAAAACAACATTAAAAACTAATATAGATGAGAATGAAGACTATGGAAGTAAATGCCCCCCCCCCTCCACTATGAGCAGAAACAACTTGTAAGTCTGTAACTTGGACCCAGCTGCCGTAAGGTAGTTTTCTAAGTTGTGTGTTAATGTCTGACAGGTCGTAAAACCCATTTTGCATCACCACAGTCCTGAAGGGTGGCTGGTGCGTTAATTCCACGTTGACAATGGCTGAAGCTCAGTTCACTGTGTCTCTCACCTTGACATCAACGAGCAACAGCTGTCACAGAACCAGCGAGGATGAGAAGTGAACTAACACACACACACACGCTTTATATTCGGCTCATGGGGTCGTCCGGCTGAGAACAGCAGATCTACCCCGGATCCTGCTAATGACAGGAGCTAACCTCGGCGCTAGCTTGTAGCGCTAAGTTAAACGTCAGCGGTAGCAGCGCGGTCAGTGTCGCCCGCTCCGCGTCACATTCACCCGGGGAATGAAACGACGGTCCATTCGTCTGACTCCAACGTGGAAGCTGCGAGCCGAAGCTGTCAGCCCGACGGGGCGAAGCCTTTGTGTGCTTCCTCTCCTCGACAAGCTAGCTAACCGAGACTAGCCATTAGCTACTTCGCCAGGTTTAGCCAATGTTGTGATAATTGCAAGGCCCGATCACAGGCGGGGGGGGGGGGGTAAACTCACCATTTTGGTCCCTCGCTATGGTACGACGGGTCTTCGGTGTCTCGCGTGTCTCAGCTCGGAGGGGATTTTTTTTTTTTTATCACTCTGGAACAACAAGGTGCGAATGTGCAGCTGACTTCTCGCTGTGCGGTTGTTAGCTCGCTAGCGTCAATATGGCAGCAGCACAGAGCCACGTCTCCACCGGAAGAGCAGCGCTGGATCAGCCCACTGTGGAGCCAGTGACGTGGGCCCCACACTGGCGTTGCATAAATAACCGGAGAGAGAGAGAGACACTTCCACAGGCGGCTCTTCTTCTTCTTCTTCTTCTTCTTCTTCTTCCGATCAGCTCCCAGACACGCTGCGGACGCTGTCCTCTCTCATCCACGTGCCTTGTCAGTGTGAAAACACAGAGAAGTAATAATAACCTGGTAATAATGATGAGGATCCACACAAATACAGAACTGAAGGCAAAGGTTAAAAGGTCACATGGCAGAAATGTAGATGTGAAAGTGCAACAGATGCGATAAAAGTGAAATGTAAAGAAAGGTTTTAAAACCAGGGGTCACCAACCTTTTTAAACTGAGAGCTACTTCACGGGTACTGAGTCATACGAGGGGCCACCAGGTTGGTACAAGCTTCTGAAATAATACATTTGCTCAGTTTGCCCTTAGTTATTTATATATTATTGTTTAAATTGTTTAAATTTAAAGATGAAGTCCCTGAGAAAGTATGTTTACAATGAAACTGTGTCTTGGAGATTTAACAGAGGATGAGACGCTCGCCAGACGAACGTCCTTATGGATGATGTTGAGAAGGAGCTTGAACGGAGAAGGTCAACTAACTAGCAAGGCCTTCGCTGAGGAACTTAGGTTTACGACCGGGCATATTAATCATTCACATGAACATATAACGTGTCAAACTGTATTGTTATATATGTGTACGTGTACGAGGTATAGTTTCACTTAAGCACTGAACAACTTGCAGATTTACATCTCAATTAAAGTCAGTGTTGACATCATATTTCAGAATGTGCCTTTTAAAAATGACTTCTGCTTGACTGACACATCTATTCAAATATGAAATCAATAAATGTAAATGCCAAATCAGTCATGTATGTTGAGCAATCATAATAAAATCCTACAAAATAATAAATAAAACCTCAGCAAAGATCTGCTTAGGTTCTATTGAGTAATATCTGCTCTTGCTCTGTGTATTACAATGATCAACAAGGTTTTAGCCCAGAGAGAACACTAAGCCTTTTGTTTCTTTGGTCATCCTGGTTTGATGTGATCTTGCCTTTTACAAAAGCTGTACAGTGTTGTAACTGGTTTGTGGCTCTGCAGCACAATATCAAGTGACACGAAGGCCTTCAGGTGTTGCCATAAACCTCACAGTGTTGCAGTAGCTTTGTTTGGTCACTAGATGTCCTCATTTCAACTGTGTATGAACAACGAAGAACCAAAGTGCCAGAATTAACCAGTGGTGGGATGTAAACGAAGTACATTTACTTTGTTAATAAACAAGAACATTTTGTACTTTGAGTAAATAAATTTATTTTCAGGTACTTTTACTCCACCTCTCGTATGAGCAAGTATTTGTACTTCCTACTACACAACATTTTGTTACATGTTCACATTGTTGAAGAAACACCTGAAGTGGATTCTGAAGATGCAGCCAGAATGATGTAGTAGCATTAGAGAATAGGGGATACTGTGAGTACTTTTACTTATAATAGTGAAAGTAAAGGTGGGTGAGGGGTAGAGCGGTGGGTTGTTTGTTCCCAGTCTTCCCCATCTGCATGCCGAAGTGTCCTTGGGCAAGATGCTGAACCCCGAATTGCCCCTCATAGAAAGAAATTACATTTTGAACATCTTCGTGTGGGATTATATTCTCATGGATACTTGATCTATGAAATTTGAAAGAGTGGTATTATTTATCATGGCCTAATCATCAAGTCACATCTGGAAAAAAACACAATCACACTTTGGAATGACAACCTGATGACAACTCATGTAAGAGGGACACTGAGAACATAATTTTAGTCTTTATTTCAGAGTTGACCTCAATCCAAAGATGTAGGTGTACACCCTCTAAAAGTGATGGCAATAAAAGCTGCAATTCTTGTGAAGGATAAACATTTGGACTCTCTGATAAATAACATGATTCTGTGAAACAAGAGTTTTCTGATGTGTTATTTTGTCTTTAATCGTGCGTGAACACTAGAACAAGATTTGAAGGGATAGTTATCAGAGGACATTTAGACTACAAACATGGTGTACATGTCGCTGTTTCGAGTCGAAAATGTGAAATTGAAAGATTGGTCAACATTTACTTCAATTGCATTGGATTAGGCCGCAACAAAGTTTAACCCCTGAGACTCCTAAAGCGTCAAGTGGACTCGAACACTTCACCCACCCCTCCATCGACATGGTAGATAATGAGTGAATTCAAATTTCTGGGCGAACCATCCCTTATAAATGTCGATCAACTGAATCTAGTGGAACTTTAAAGATGTTCTCTCGATGATCCGAGCATGTAACTTCAGTTTTAATACTGAGGGTTGTAAATAAATGATTGCATCATCATTACACATAAGGGGACACATGCAGAAAACACAGATATTTGACCCTGATCTTTAAAACCCTCTCTCTCTCTCTCTCTCTCTCACTCTCTCTCTCTCCTCCAATAGGAAACTGAAGGACGGAACAAGGAAATGACCTCCAGCCAGTCCAATGACATCACGACGTTCCGGGTTCATTCATGCGGGAGCAGTTTGAGAGGAGCACCGACGCCTCTCCAACGCTTCGGGGGTTTTAATGGAGGCACGGACGAGCTGCTGACCGAACACCCGACGGAGGGAAGCGGATCGACGAGATGTCGGAGGAGAAACAGTCTCCGGTAAGTTTGTCTTGACACTTCTGAGCCGGAGGTTTTGAACCAGACATGAGGCGCCTTCAATCACTGCTCCCTGCGCTGGCGACCGCCATTTCCGCATGCGTCATCGCAGGGAGCGCAGGGGATTGGCTCACGTTTCCGTCAGTTTCAGTGCTCTGATTCCTATTGGGCGGTAGGAGGCGGGAGGGGCGGGGTTTGTGAGATGAGTAGTGGACAAGCGGTTCTTCTTGAGTTTGATTCCCTGGCTGCTGTGTGGTTACTAATGACGCCTCTGACAGTTCCATGGTTTGTGACTTTTAAACAGACGTGACTCAGACATTCGGCTCAGACACCGAACAGAAACACAGCTGTTGTGTTTCACTGCGTTAGAGACAGTTCAACGAACTGCACGTTTCCTGCTCGTCAGGGAGGGAAACACGTTTTCATGTTGTCAATTTTGAGTTTGTAAAGTGTCTTGTGCTCTATTGCACTGATGCCGAATGAAAGTGTGTCCATCGTACGCTCCCCTGAGAACACACTGAGTGATGTGCATGGGGTAGTAAGATAATGTTTGGCTGGATACAAGTAAAATGTTAGATTTCTGAGGTAAGGGTCTTGACAAACTTTGACATAATGACTTGATGAATATGTGAATCCATAATATCACATGAAGAACATAAAGAAATGTTTTGTTACAGATAATCTGACATTTTTAAAATGCTGAACATCCCACACCAACGTTATATCAAACCATCAGTTGATATCAATCATTATCACTTCATATCATATTATTTCTTTATTAGCAGAGAATGACACTTGATAAAAAGAGAAACAAACAAATTCACAATATAATAACAATATTATTTTATGGAATCCTCATCTCCTCTTAGCAGACAAAGTCAAAAAATAATAAATAATTAGCAAGTGTCCTTTAAAAAAACAAATCACTTCTTCATCACCATTTTTAAATACAGGAGGAATACTTGTAGATGATTCTTAAGATAATGTTTGTGCAAAGTGTTAAGAATATGACCCTTCATTCTGTACATAACTATTTTAACGGATACTCAACATTCCTCTCAAGTAACAGCAGTGGGAATTGTGATTTGAATTTTCATAGTTTTAGAGTATTATTACATTCAGAAAATAAAGAGTGTAAGGAAAGAAAGTTTCCAACACAGTGTATTTCAATGACCACACCTTATACCCGTGAGCTGCTCCTCCCTGCCTCTTGTAACGGACTCGGGTGAATTGGCACACTTATCTCCGGGGACCAGAGATATCTTGGGGTGGAGATCTTGAAGAAGTGGGGGTGGTTCCTGGTAAAAAAGACCTCTGTTTAGTATCTAGAGGCCATATGACCTCAGCACAGCTTCTTACCAAGACACAGCAGGCATTCCCAGCCACACAGAGCACACAATAGCCTCCACAGTGCAGACACTCTGTACGGACTCAGAATTATGGAGAATGGACCTTACAAATACGTCACGGTGAGGCGAGCAGAGAAAGTGTTCCGTTTGATGGACATGAGCCAGAATATCAGGAAGAGTTTTCTGGAGATAGTTAATAAAAGTCTTTTAGTCAACTTCTCTTTTTCCCTTGCAGGACGGGAATGGGAAGGTTGGTCGGGTCATCCGGATCGGAACCCGCAAAAGTCAGGTAAAGTACTGCTGTGTATTTCCAGTTCATGTTTTTCGGCTTCGATGAAAGTGTGTGAACTTAGATCCTGCAGAGTCCTAATGTGTCAGTTAACTGTGAGTTATCTCGTGCACTGCTCCTGCATGCTGCTGTAGATACACATAGAGAAAGATGTCTGGAGCTCTTCTTGCAGAGATAACATACACCACAATGTCTTCTTAAGATAACTGTTCTCCTCCAGTCTGATATGAAGGTCATTGACTCTGTTTTTAGAGGGTTTTTTTGTTGTATTTTTAAAAAAGTATCAAAAGAGTCCCGCTAAAGTTGAAGGTTTCTGTTCTTTTCTATCCCAGCTGGCTCGCATCCAGACTGACAGTGTGGCGGAGAAGCTGAAAGACCTTTACCCTGACATCCACTTGGAAATAGGTGAGAATCCTCCCAGACTTCAGTTTTATTGGTTTTTTGTTTTGTTTTTGAGAACAAAAAAAGATGTGCACGTAAAGTACACATTTTTTATTCTGCTCCATAAATGTCAATAACTCAATATACAAATTTTTGTCTGACTCACTGATCAGCAGTTACGGTCTTGAAGCCATTCATTACCCACCCCCAGTGTGTGTTACTTCAACTTAATGTCCTCTGTGTCATTACTGGGGACAAATGACTTGTCTTCAAAAAACCTGTGGATCTGTGTTTTCACCATTCTGTGTGTGTTTTTTCATATTATTGAATCGTTCTATCTTCTCTTTCAGTTGGCATGTCAACGACAGGAGACAAAATCCTTGACACGGCGCTATCGAAGGTGACGCTTGCTTAAATGAAGAATGCACACATCTCCGGCCACAGCTGACAACTATTGTTTATATCAATATATCGGCTGATTATTTTCTAGATTAATTGCAAAATATCCCAGACAATACCATCCCCAATCCCCGTACAACATCCCAGAGCCCAAGGTGACACATTCAAGTAAAACCCTCACATTTAAGCTGGATCCCTGGCATCGAACTATTCGATTCAAAAAGCTTTTTTCCCCAAAAACGTCAAATTGTTCAGTTTTTTAAAGTAAGAAACAGAAATGCTTTAAAAAGCACCTCATGTTCACTACTCACTGTAGAAATGTCTCATTCAGTGTAACAGATGGATGTTAAATAACAATGTGGTTTGATTGTCCTGCAGATTGGAGAGAAGAGTTTGTTCACCAAAGAGCTGGAGACTGCTCTGGAGAAGAATGAGTGAGTAGGACCTGTGTCATCTGTGGCTGACACCACACTGTCTTCACATCATTGTTTCCTCAGCTGACACAGACTGTTTAACTGAAAGGGCTTCACTCCGGAAGACTCCTACTTTTTGTATTGAAGCTGCCATTCAACATCCTCTCACTTTGATTTCCTCTGGTGCTGCACAGCTCTCTGATCTGTGGCTGCTTTGAAGATATAAAATATGTCACACCATTGAGTGGTTGTACTATAGTATGCATTGAAACATAAAAGGGGCGTGTATATGACTGGGTTCTTCTGTGTCCTACAGGGTTGATCTGGTTGTTCATTCACTGAAAGACCTTCCCACCACTCTGCCTCCAGGATTCACCATCGGAGCTGTGATGAAGTAAGTGCGCCACCTCTACAGCTCTCCACTCCAATCTCAGGACAAGTCAAATGTTGCTGATTGTCCGTTCTGCAGATCCCTATAGAATTTTAGGTGTAGACTCTTTAAGGTTGTTTTGACCTGACCAGCTCACCGTGCTTTGTTTTTATTTTCTTCTAGGAGAGAAAATCCCCATGATGCAGTGGTTCTACATCCAAAAAATGCAGGGAAAACTCTTGATTCTCTGCCAGAAAACAGGTGAGGCACAATGGATGGTCTCTCTAGTTGCACTTGCTTCACAGTCATATCAAAGGTATGAATAACTTGACCTCATACCGTGTGTTTGTGTAGTGTGATCGGCACCAGTTCACTGCGCCGCGCTGCTCAGCTGAAGAAGAGATTCCCCCACCTCGTGTTCAAAGACATCGTATCCTTCAAGAAAACAAATGAAAGCAGCTGAAAATGAGACCGAACTTATTTGTGTTTTACCACACAACACACCATCTGTTTCATATTCAGGTTTAAGGAGATATATATATATATTTCGAATGAGGAAGGGTGTGATGGTCAAGCCAAAGTTTCTGTCCTTAGCTGTAGTCCTCAGCGTGGAAACCTGAACACACGTCTGAAGAAGCTGGATGAGAAAGAGGACTTCGCTGCCATCATCCTGGCTGCTGCTGGCCTCAGGAGAATGGGCTGGGAGAACCGGATCAGCCAGGTTCAGTTCTGACCATATCCTGGTTCTCTGTTTAAAGTATTCCTGTGTGACCTTTCTCATTGACTCTATTTCTTTATTTTTCACTGGTAGATCCTGGAGCCTGAAGACTGTATGTACGCTGTTGGACAGGTAATTGGAACATGTGACTCATACAACAGGAGGATGATTGATGGATGATTGATGGTTGATTATGCTAACATGTCTGTATGTCTTTTTTAAGGGGGCTCTGGCAGTGGAGGTACGGGCCAGAGATGTAGACATCCTGGAAATGGTGTCCGTCCTTCACGACGCTGACACTGTGTTGCGCTGCATAGCCGAGAGAGCTTTCCTCAAACAGCTGGTACGCAAGCAGACACAGATTCCACCACTCATTTCCTTTTCTACGAACATGGCAGACACAGTGTATTCAAATAAAATGTTTGCCATTTGCAGGAGGGTGGCTGCAGTGTTCCAGTGGCTGTAAACACCGAAATAAAAGACTCACAGGTAAGATTGCAAAGTTTAGACACACATTAACAGCAGTGCATCATTCAACAGAACATGAGGAGGCTACAATATGTGTGAAGACACACTGCAACCTACGAACCAGCATTAACAGGCACTTGAATAACTGAGTCACTGTTAGCTTCTTGCTGTAAACCAGTTTCTTAGACGTCATTTGAAAAAAGACACCTGGTTTATGTTGCTGTCAGACAAGGGGATCGAAGAATCCGAAGGGTTTCCCAGAAAAGCTGGTAACCTTCCCCCCGGAAAGATTTGCTGGTCACAAATACACATTATCAGGTTTCTAAGCATCTTTTACAGAAACACGTGTGCATGTCAAACTTTCAGACTGCGATAGTAAGCTGAGCAGTTTGATAGAAGTACAGATATTTACATGTGATCGTGCATCTATTGTTTCAGATTTAAATCTGTTCTAAAAATTCGAACCAAAGTCAGACATACACTGAACTGTGTAGAGCCTCCGGACTTTCTGGGGACTTTCCTGGTTACACTTAATGTATAATGTTAAACAAGATAAATACAAACCTCGGTGCAAACATGGCTTTTGTCTGTGCTTCATTGTGACTATGCTGTTGATGGAACTTGCAAATGATGCCTGGTAGATAGGTGGTGAAAACTAGCTGTTCCATTTTCATGAATTCACTCAGCAGGACATGTTCATGTTAGCCAGCCTCTGTGTAAGAGATCAAGTGATGTTATGGGACTCATTTGGGTCTGAAGACTACGAGTTTAAAAAATGAAGAAGTCTGGGTTAAGATAATAAATGTAAATGTGACAGTTGTCGTGTTTTTTCAGCTCTACCTGACGGGAGCAGTGTACAGCCTGGACGGATCCGACAGTCTGAAGGAAACCATGCAGACTAGCATCGCTGCTACTGCTGACAAGGTAACAGCCAAACATCAAAAATCAGTCTGGATGGAACATGCAGTCAGTGGGAAATCATCTTTTTTTCCTGTGTGTGTGTGTATGTGTGCCGTATCACCTCACACACCTCACTTTGACAATGTGCCTCTGTGTGACAGAGCTCAGAAGAGGTGGACGAGCAGGTCCAGCGAGTGGGAGTGACAGCCACCAAGATCTCTGGTGAAGCTCAAGACAGAGCTGAGTGTTTGGGGTTGAACCTGGCCAACTTACTGCTGAGCAAAGGAGCCAAGGAGATCTTGACAGTGGCCAGGCAGCTCAATGACGCAAGGTAATGCTGCTCCGCTGAGGGGCGGGGCCACGCAGCTGGCTGGGTCCTCACAGTCTTCTGTCAAGTAAAAACTTGAATTCTGTTTTTTTTTTTAATGTTACACATTTAAATTGAGCTAAAAGTGTCAAATGGTGCCGTTTATTCCTTCTGCACCAGATGAGCTCGTTCAGCAGCAAATAAATTGTTACACTACTTGGACCAATGTTGTGCTCAGTCTAATAAAATGTCTCCTGTCAATATCAGTTTGTTCAGAGTCAATGCAGGGTGCAGCACTCTTGGTCTTGGTTCCAGCCTGTTCTTACATATAGTGCCTCATGGAGCTATCCTCAGAGTCACCGACAAACCGCCTGTGATGAACAATCGGAAGCAAAAAGGCCTTCAAACACTGACACAAACCCAACCCTCAGCACTTAGGCTACATCCATACTATTACAATTTAGTTTGAAAGCTGTTTTCAAGCTAAAACGATCTCTGTCCACATCAGTTCAGTCATCGTCCATACTAGCACCCCTGAAAATGCATATCACATAACCTCTCATGTACACTGGGCATGCAGGCGCCGCTCTACACAAATAATAGCTCGTCTCATAAGCATGTAAGCAGTTGTATCTTTTTAAAATACAGAGTCTAACTGCACATCAAATGTTAGCAAAAACATCAGGGTCTGAGATGAGAGCCTGACGAATCAGAGGCTACATCATGACCGAAAAGACACAATCAGCAAGTGGGTGTGTTTGTCAGTTTCTGTCTGTCCAGACTAAAACACAACCAGTTTTCAAAGTAAAAGACAGAATAAGACCTAAAACTCCGGGGTAGTGTGGACGCCAGGCGCATCCATATCAGACTTGATGTGTTTCCATGAAAATGTAATAGCATGGATGTAGCCTTAGAGTACCATCACTGGCTGATATCCTCATGGTGAAACCCTGCATTGTTTTTAAAGCATATCTCTACACATTCTTAAATATTTTTCCAGTATTAGTTTCCACAAACAGGTAGAAAAGGGTTGTTAAACCAGAGTTCCTCTCTTAGCTTTTATCTGCACTGGTTTGAAAATAGATGACTTGATGGTACCAAAGACCAGTTTCAAAGCACATGGGCACATTCTCCGTGTTTTGGCTGGTAATTATACACTCGGCTCATTTAGGTGTGAAGGTTGTGAAATGTAAATATAAATGTAATTTCAGTCGTTCATTCATCAGCTCTAAACTCCCTGGAGGTCGATGATTTTCCACCTCCACAAGTTGATCAGGTCTCATCCACTGGAGTGTATTGAGTTTCATCATGTGAGCCTCCTCACACTGAGGTTTTCTTTCTGCATGATCCTCATTCAGCTCATCTAGATTGTAATGAGGTTTACCACATTTTCAGAGTATGCTAGCTACCTCCACAGAGAGAGAATTTATTTCATATACATGACGCTGTCCCGAGTATATTTCATTATAATTTTTCCAGTTTTACTAAACAAGCGGAGAATCCATGTTAAGCTCTGGGGTTCTCCCTGCATCTGCTCTCAGTTTTCTTGCCTCTGATTTTAAGTGTGCTCTGGGCTGCCGTGTAGTGTTACTTTTTCCTGTTTATGCTTTGCTGATTGCATCTTCAAACAATGGTTGTAATATCTGTATCAGACTAGACAGCAGACGAGGTTTTAACTAAATGTAAATGCTACATTTGTGGTTATACAGGAGTAAAATAAACAGTTTAAAAGGTGAAGGACACAGACGCACAGCAACTTATTAGCTGTCATGTGCTGGCTATGAGGGATACGACTGTTGTGTAGAGTTAGTAAGCGAGACAGACTTTATGTAACTGAAAATAATGCACAATATTACTCTAAACCTTATCAGTATATTACTGTTGTATCGCCACACTCTGAACACATTATGAACTCGGCCATGTTGATGGTACCATGTTTTGCTGAATCACAACACCTTCACCTAACATGAGAAAAATCATCATAATGACTCTGTATTCATTTTGACTTGTCATAATTACACCTGTGTCTCCTGAGATGGATCTCATATGTATGGTTTAGTTGTCTTGAGATAATCTAAGTTATTATACAATGAATTTAAATCATTAAACTCATAAATATTGAATCTGTATCTACACACCTGCACGGTATTTATGCTGTAATCATGAGTTGCTAAGTCATAAATACAACTTAAATGATTTTCATCCAGACCTATTTAAAATGTAAGCAGTTTACATGTTTTTCTAATGTTACTGATGAAAACCTGACGCTGTAGCAGACCATAATGTTGCCTAATGAAATAAACGTGTATGATTGGTCAGCTTTACTATAGTTTCTATCAAAGTGCCAGCTGTCATTTTTGCCTGAGTAAACTGTATACGCTGCCTTACAACTGCAGAACTAAGAACCTTTCCTCTAAAGTCACAGTACAGTTATTCTGCAGCAGTAAACCCACAGTCGGTATGTTGTTGATTGCCTTTGTTTTTTAGGTCTTTATTGTGTATTATACTTAATTAAAACCTCCTGAGACAGGTGGTAACATCAGCCATAATTATTTTCAGCTTTAATTTCTGCTTGAGTTAACATTCAATGTTCTTTTATTTAGATTCTGTGTCACGGTAACTACATGTTTTGCCACATGTGGAAGTCATGTCAAATTAGAAACACTGATGTGAAATAGCAAATGTCAATAAAGATGTGTGTGTTATACCCGACTGTCCAGTTCTCCTTTAATTAACCAAACCTCAGATGACAGCACAAACACTTGTGTTCAGACCAGTGGCTGCATTTAAAGATGCTCGACATGTCTCCCCTTCCTACCAACATCCAGAAACTAAACCAAACTCTCAAATGAATGCTGATGCCTCGTGTTGATGATGTCATGTGGAGCCAGATGAAGCTGAGGTTCCACCGATACACACACTCAGATAATTTGATTTCAGACATGACCTGCAGAGGATCTCCAGAGGATAGGGACCGGACTTTGTCCGCAGTTTGCCGTTCACACATGCAGAGAGAGATTGTCTCCTCATATTCATCTATTGGCAGATGAAAATAATCCCAGTGATGTTTTCAATAGTGTGTTTGATCAAAATTATATGAATTGTTGTTTTCTTTACCCTAGAATGAGCCCTTTGTATTTAAAGGTCCAGTGTGTAAGATTTAGGTGAAAGGGAACTATTGGCAGAAATTGAATGTAGAATAATCCTCATGATGTTTTCACTAGTTCATTTCATCTAAATTGTATGAATTGTAGTTTTCTTTATCCCACAAAAGGCCCTTTATATTTAAATACTTTATATTTACATGGAGGGGACCCTCTCTACGGAGGCCACCATGTTTTTTACATTAGTCCAGACTGGACAAACGAAATACCTTTTGAGTTTTTATGACAACTGAAGCTACCACAGGTTCTTTTTCATGTTTGGAAGTGGAGGGAGAGGTGAGGGGTGTTCAGCTGCAACATGCATCTTCCTCAGTAGAAGTGACTCAATTCTACAGACTCATTAAAGAACCAAGAAACAGTTGAAATAACAATCTCCTTGGAGGAAATAAAGTCAATTAATGTTCTGTGACTTGGTTGTCAGAGAGAAAATAAACGGGTGGAAGATTAAATGTCTGTATCATCACGAAGACAACAGTCTATGCAGACACATCACATCACTCCTGTTTATATAGTTTCCATCCAGGCTTAATGATCGCGCTGGTTTAGCTCAGTGGTTACTTCATCAGCTTTCTCATTGAGAATAAACGATCACCAGTCCCTCACGGGATCGAACCCACGGGCGCTGTCCAGTGTTTTCTGTCTCTCCGCTGTCTCCTTCTCTCTCTCCTTCTCTTCACTCCTCCATCACCTCCACACTTTGTTCTCACACTGAACTGCTCTTTCGCTTATTCACCAATAAAACGTCGAACTCTTATGTTCTGAGTGAAACCAGTCGAACGGAGCTCTGACAGATCAAAGCACGGTGGTGGCTTTGATGTTGTTGTTTTTTATTCTATTCGCCACGAGGGTTGGTTGAATTTTATAGTTTCCTGTCAAATGTTCCAGAAATGTTTGCGACGAATTCGTTAAAATCGTGTTGTCTCGCGCGCGATCACGCACCTCAACGCCACGCTCAACACTGACCCCTCCCGGCTCAGTCTGTCATTGTACCTGCGTCAAGTTAACTACGTTGTAATCTATCGTGTCAAAATAAAACCATCAATACAACAGGGAACTTGTTTTAACTTTGTGTGCCCCTGCTAATCAGTGAATACAGGATGTATAACATACACAAGCACGTGTCAGGATAATTTGTTCAATGTTTAAAGTACACACGGTATTATTTTTTCTCCAAACGTGTGTGTGAGTGTTGTATTGTGCATTTTGTGCACGTTTCAATTTTTTAAAAATAAAAAAGAAACTGGATATACGTAGCTTGACTTCCTGTGGCGCATGCGCAGAGGCGGCAGCTCTTTGTCAGGTCTGTTGACAAATATCGGGGGAGGGACCACTGCGGCTGTGTGAGTAGATCTTTGTTCACTCTGGAACAAACTGAGCTCAGATCAGATCTGCGGGGAAACTGTGGCTCGGTCGTTCTGGTTCCACATCGCGTGTAGCCGCTGCCTCCACTGAGCTAACACGAGGCGGAAGTGTTTTTAGGAAACATCTGTAAAAACCTCTGGGGCCCGAGTCGCTCTGGAGCAGAGAGGCAGGATCTGTGTCGAGCTGGCCCCAGTGAAGCACTGCGTTTCCGGTGAACCCGCCAAAATACACTGAAACGTCACCGTGTAAAAGAAATGTCAACACTTTGTTCTTTATTAGTTTCAATGAAATTACATTTTATTTATCCAGCACCTTTCATACGTACAATGCAGCTCAAAGTGCTTCACAATGAAATGAAAGACACGTTAGCAATGAAACAAAGACTCGGGGCAAAAGCATAAAACTAGTAAAAGGTAGAAATAAGAAGTGTAAAATAAAGACAATGGGTTAAACAAAGGATATCATTAATCAATAGCAGGATCATAGATATAGTTATTGAGTTGTTTCTATCAACACATAAAACATATTTATGCAAAACAAACACACAAAAGGACAAAGAAGTAAAACAAAGAATAATGCATCTGTGTAGAGATTAAAATTTTCACATTTTACAGATTTTATGGAAATGTACCTAATCTAACTATTGTCGTTTCTTTTATTTGTATCGTTGTTTTAATCAACAGTGCAGGAAATATATGTGATGGAAAATAATACTGTTTACAAATGACAGGATTTGTATTTACCAGAAAAATTGGAAAAACATTTACAAGGTTTAGAGACGAACAATATTATTCACTCTAAAATGTTGAATACAGATGTTATATAAATATAAATCTCTTTTTTATGTGTCTGTTCTGAATAATATGAACGGTAGTTTTTCAAGTTCTCGCTTTTATTGTGACAGCACAGACGCCCAGTTTCCGCTCTCAGCCTCGGTAACCTTCTTCTTCTTCGCTGCTTTTTTTTTTTTTTTACTGTGGCTCAGCCTCAGCTAGCTGCTGCTGCTATCGCCTGGGGTTCAAACCTGTGCTGTTAAACACTGCTCCACTGTTCCGCTGTGCCACCGTGCCGGTCCGAGTGTCCCCGGTGAAACGTATGAACTTGTCTCGCGGTGTGCGGCTGTGGGAGCGGGTGAAGGCGCTCTCCTCGTTCAACACTGGGCAGAAATGAAGAGGTGGGTGAAGCCCCGCGCCATTGTGAAGCACCAAACACAAACATGTCGCCACGAGCGTCCCTGTTATTAACTGTGTGTGTGTGTGTGTGTGTGTGTGTGTGTGTGTGTGTGTGTGTGTGTGCAGCCAACAGAAGAGCCCCGAGCCGGATGGGAGTGTGACCATCAACGAGGAAGGTGAGAGGGATGTCACACTCACCCACTGACTCAGGGTTTGGTTATTGTGTTGTGTTTAAAGTTCTCAGTTGATGTCACACCTGTTCGTGCCTTCACCAGACGAACAGTCACTGTGTTGACACGTTTCTTGTTCAGTGTTCAAACAAGTCGTGTGCGTGTCATCACCTCTCATCCCTCTCTTAATCTTTGGTTTTACATGTAGTCACTGGTTTGTTCACATATCAACCGTAGAGGGTCTTTTCTTCCTCACCCTGTTTTTTACTTCTTTAATATTCACGTTAGCGTCTCCTAATCTGATTTCCCTTGTGTTGTTCACGTGTTAATTTATAACATCCTGTACGATGTCCTCAGGTTTGGGTCAGCCTACTCAGATGACGTTGGACCCACTACAGTTTAAACATATCTACGCTTCTCAGTGTCGGTTGTTGTTTGTAAAGCCACCACCACAATATCAACACTGACCTCCACGTTATACTTGCCGTCAGCTGCTGTCAGACATGCACTGAACACAAAAAGTTCCTCTTCATTTCCTCATTTTAAGACCTGGTAAAAGCACAGACATGCACATGGTTGTGTGAGGATTACTGCCACACTATTGTGAGGTTGACAGGTGCCCTCTTTCCCCAGGACCTGTTTTTGACAGTTGTAAACCGACTTCGGTTTGTGTGGCTTTGTGCCCCTGCAGGGTCCGTGGCCACCGCTGAGGATCCAGCAGCTATTGCCACCATTCAGTCTGCAGCCACGTTCTCTGACCAACCCATCAAATATCTCTTCAAGACAGAAGGAGCAGGCGGGCAGGTAGGAAGGAATGTTTTCAAATGTTTTGTTAAAACAAACTGGACATTTTAAATCAACCTGTGTGAGGTTCTATTTCAAATCTGTTAAGTGTTTTATTCCCGCCAAGAGGCCTTTGAGCTGACATAGTCACGATACCCCGTTGTCAGACACGATCTCAGGAAAATGTCCGGGAAAAATGGGTCCACTTCAGGTTCCACAAGCTGTTTTCCATCATGAACTCTGGAGGATGTCCGCACAACTGATCCGGACTTTCTCCGGGGTTTTCCTTTCATATATGCCCAATGCAGCAGGAGATTCTCCACTCAGAGAGACAGAGGCAGGGAGTCACGTATTCATTATGCTGCGGAGATCTCATGTTTTTATTTCGGCTCTTATCACCAAAAGATCTCTTGACATCTTGTATCGCGTGTTAGAAGCGTCATCATCAATGCGGACATGTGGAGTTTTTACTGAGGCGCCGGCTGGAGAAACTCCTGAGAAAGTCTGTAGCCTCTCACTCATTTGAGTTCTCACATACAGAATCTCTGGACATTCTCCAAAGTTCAGTGCACATCTGAAAGCAGCTGATTGTTTTGGAAAATACACAAGTTCCTACGACTGACTTGAGTTTGTACTTGAAAGAAATATAAAAATATATTAATAACAGGTTTTCTTCATTCATATCATTGTACATACTCAGATTTCTTGTCTTCACTTTACTAGATAATCGTGTTAGTCGTAACCCTGGTATAAGCTGTCGTGACCCATGTAAACAGTGGTGTGTGTGTGTGTCACCTCCATTGGAGTAAGATATTGACCACTCAGTGTAACGTGTTGTGTTGCAGGTGACCTACAGAGTGATCCAGGTGTCAGATGGCCAGTTGGAGGCCCAGACAGACGGAGCTGCAGCGGTCAGCCTCGTCGCTGGTTTCCCCGCAACCAGTCAGACTGTCACACAGGTGAGAAAGTCACAAACTTTTTTTTTGTCTTGACCAAAATACAGACCCTGTTCAGATCTGGTGAAAAGATCTCTCCTGGGTAGGTCTGGGAAACCTCTAGCCACATTCCTTTCACCGTTGTGAACACAAATGCCTCCTGGGCCCCAATATGAAGGACGGCCTCCTCAGCCCAGGTCCTCTGACCCACAACAGTTTCCAGAGGGTTTAATAATGAATCCTGGCGTCCTGGGCTGACCCCCGAGGTGCCATCTACTCACTGACGGCCCTTTTCAGCTGCTATTACCTAACAATCAGCATTTGGTTTAGTTAAAACCCGTCTTCTCTTGCCATGGAAAAACAACTTACGCCAGATGAGGCTGGTTGAAATGGTTAAGTTGTAGCATCTAACATTTAAATGACAATGATACTTGACTGATATTCTTTAAACGTCTCTTTGACTCCAGGCTGTGTTCTCCCAGTCGGAGGGGTTGGAGGGAGACGGCAGTGCTGAGACGCAGTACACGTACTACCCCGCCACCATCGCAGACGCCACAACTGGCACCATGGTGACCACGGTACAGGCCTCTGACACGCTGCTGGGCCAGACCACACCCACAGGTAATCACTCCACATGCACAGTGTGTATTTGTGTGTACACTGTGTGTACACTGAAGCTAATACATTTAGATTTCAACACTATTACATTGGATGTGTAAAATCTAAAAAAGCAGTAATAATCATTCACTTCAAGTAAAATCACTAATATTTAAGTAAAGTAAAGCAATTTTTTAAAACTATTTTAAAGGGGAAGTTCATAGAAAAATGAAAATTCACGTATTATATCACAACTAGTCCGATGGAGGGGTGGTTGAAGTGAGTCAGGCTTTATGTTGCATGAATTTGTAAAGATTTAAAAATATATATTATATATATAAACTTATTCTCTGCAGCTGACGTCATTGTTTTGTTTTACAGGGCAGCTCTATGTGATGATGTCTCCCCAGGAAGTTTTGACGGGATCCAATCAAAGGACAATCGCACCTCGTACTCAGCCGTACATAGCGTAATTACATTATGATCTAAAAGAATTACAGCCGTGTCACAGTTCACTGAAATACGTTGTGAGTTTTTAATGTAGAAAATCTTTCATCTAACAATTTAAACCAATTGAACATCTTTATTCTAATTTGTCTTCTAGGAAGCAAGAGGCTCCTCGAGGTTCCAGAGATGACAAACGGCGAGCCCAGCACAATGAGGGTTAGAGCTGACCGTCTGATGCGGTCTGAAGGACAAGATATTCTTTATAAATATTTGCTGCAAATATCAGTCTTGAATTCAAATGTTGTCCCAACAGTTGAGCGCCGGCGGCGAGACAAGATCAACAACTGGATAGTGCAGCTGTCGAAGACAATTCCAGACTGTAACGTTGACTATACCAAGACTGGACAGGTGAGATCAGCTCAACGCATCAGACTCTCACACAGGAACCAGGGCCCAAATTCATTTCTCGTTAGTCAAATACTCCTGTGTTGTATTTCAGTCGATTAGTCTCCACAAAACCTTTTAAATCTTTATTTTAAGACTTGCATTTCAAAATGCTCGGTTATTACTGCTCGTCTCTTTTCCAGCTCTAATTCAATAATCCGATCTGTTGTGGTTATGTTCCTGGGATATAAAGTTCTTGGTTCCTTTGGTCAAATCATGACCCAGTGAGAATGCTGTGTCCTCATGTTAATAAGCAGTCAGTGCACAAAGATGTAGAATCATCGTTACACTGGAGAGGTTGGAAAAAAAAAAAACTAAGAGCAATTCATGATGGAGCTCTGTTGTGTTTTGTTTCAGAGTAAAGGAGGAATCTTATCTAAAGCCTGTGATTACATCAAGGAACTCAGACAGAGCAACCTGAAGCTGGGGGAAGACATCGGCACTCTTGATCGTCTCAGGCACGACAACCAGCTACTCAGACAGGAGGTACATCAGCATGTGTTTTATAGTTTTATAGTGAAATTTGATTTTGTCACAGTCGCTCCAGCCAAGAATGAATTTATACAGAGAGTAACAAAAAGAGATAATATACACGTCTGTGTATTTACTGCCATTACTGTGATCATAGTCAAACTTAACATGTTTACACAGACAATAGAGGCAGGTTTGTTCAGGACTACACACGTCGTCAGTCCCCGCCTCTTGTCAGTTAGTAGTGCTCTTTGTGAAACCCCTCAGGGGAGGTAGGATGACGTTGTGCTTTGTCTGATCCCCACAGTTTGGGTGTATATATCCTTGTTTATGATTATAAATGAACAATAATTAATCTCTGTGTTGTAGTAAAGCAAAATACAACATTAAATAAAAATCTGAAACCCAGAAAACTGTCAAAGTGGACATTTGTGTCCAGCTCAGTTATCAAGAGATCAGTGACACACCACTGGAATACATGATTATCAGTCCGACATCATCATTTAAACCTGTTCTTACAGTTAAATGTGAAGTCACAAGTCAGCTGTTGTGCCCGTGTTCCTACATGGTTAATGTATTGTGTGTTGCTGTTGCTCAGGTGGAAGACTGGAAGTCCAAGAATCAGATCCTGAGGAACCTGCTGCGACAGCACGGTGTTGTGGGATCATCCAGCACAGACCCCCAGTGAGAAAACCTGTTGCCACCGGGTATTTGAGGAGATCCACATATGGGCCAAAAGAGTACTTGAAACACTTTGAGATACTTAATTTGTGATTGTACGTGCATGTGATAGGGGAATAAAGTTGAATATTGTCCTAAATATTCAAATCCAGCTTCTTTGCTAAAGGACAACCTTAAATATGATGTTTTTGAAGCTTTTTACAAAATTGACAGGATGTGTCTGAAAAGAGGGGGGGGAGGGGGGGTCTACTTTAACTTCAGTCTGAGGAGTAAAATCAGTTTAGCAAAGTCCTCATTGAATGCCTTCCTCCACAAACATTACGATTGTTCATTAACCTCCAGTTCTGTAAGCTCTACAACACGACTTCTCATGCCAATTCTTTTAACCTAGCCTCTGCAGTGCTGCGCTTCTCTGTATCAAATGCACTCATGTTAATGTTGCTGAAAACATTGTATTCATGCTTTGACCTGTTTTCATATTTTATCAATATCACTGACCAGTTGATACCAAGTTTGTTATCCATTCATAGTTTAGCTTTTTTTTTTTTTCTTTTTTTTTTTAGCTTTGTATTTTTGTATGTTGTTTCATGAAACCTCACTGGGGACAAAAATTACATTGCAACAATGTAACTAAGTAAATAAACAGGGGTTGTAAGCAGCAAGCGATTTGTTCATCTTAACCAGGGAGGACGGTCCCTGGATTAATGGTGTAGTGCACCGATTATGAATACGTGCTCCACCTCTACATCGCATACTCACGGCAAGACATCTATCAAACCATGTTGAAGTATGTGGATGTGGCATTCGCTACAGCTCGCCAAAGTGCACGTATATACATGTACGCCTACTTAAGAGAGATGTCTTTGCCCCATTCTTCATCAACATTTATTACAAAAAATTCAATAAAGAATAAAAAATTGAACTGAGTGGAAAATGCTGCTGAACGTGATGTTGTTTCATGTCTGGTTTGCGGGTCAGATTTGATTCACACAAAAAAAATCCAAAGGTCGAAGCTCTCGGATGGTTTGACATCGACTTCGGAGACAAACATCTATTTGTCAATTTGATAACTGGCACGATACATGTCACATGATTTTTTTTACGTGTAAAGACTGAATTTTGTTTCTGAGTGAAGGTTGTGGTTTTTAACTCTTTGTGAGCAGAGAATGACAAACGCCTGATAATTGGAATCAGAATCACTTTTATTGCCAGGTATGTGAACACACGAGGAATTTGGCTCCGGTTTTTATTTAGCTCTCCTAGTACAAACAAACAGAGATACAAACAAAACAAAAGCTATGTACATATAAAAAAAGCTAAATAGTTTACATTACAACATTACAACATTTTACAGATCTGGAGTAGATCAATATGTTAAACCTCCTCACTGTGCTTCCATAATACATCCCCATATTGTGAACCTTTGGTATATTACTATTGAAGAAATGTATAGTGAGATAATTAGATTAATTGCACATTTATAGTTTTTTAATATTTAAAGCAAATTATAACAACTACACAAATCTTGAATATCCTGTCTGGAGTAACTCCAGGAGCTGTGCTCAACATGCAGGTTCAAACTTTATCCTAGGTTGTGGATTTCTTAACAATAATATAGACTACCATGTTATCTTGATCTTAAACATCCTCTGTTTTATTGTGAAGGTTGTCACCGGAAGTGCGTGTCTCTTCACTGACGCTGGGAGAATCCAGCTCTCGGACATTTGTCCACCTCCAGGCTCAGTGCGTGTTGTCTCACAGGGACAGAGACACGGTGAGGACACGGGGATGATCTGCATCCTGCTGGTGGCCGGTCACGGCACCGTCCTGGAGACTCAGATCAAGGTGAGTACCCTGGAGGTTGCAGCAGAGGGGGGGTGCAAAGTCCGCGGTGTCAGTGCCCCGTGTCTCCGAACTTCCTCTAAGAATCAACCACTTTACCACCGTGCCGCTGGTCGGGCTGATACCTCGTGTCCTGGACCATCAGTGGAGTTCCGGTTCACACGTGACCTGAGAAAAGTCTCATCATTTTCTTGCAACTACCGTTTTATCACATCATTGGACCTGGTGCTCTTCAGCGCCCCCTGGCGACACAACAACAATGGAGGGGTTTGAAGGAGAGTTCATAAGTCAAGTTTATAGGTGCAACACATTTCAACAACATGGCAATTCAAAGTGCTTCACGTGAAATGTATAAAAAAAGCATTTCAGGCAACTTAACACAGTCCAACGAAAGAAGCTTTTAAAGACTGAAGAATGGAAAGAATAAATAGATAGAATAGGAAATGTTACTTTACTAAGAGGAAACACATCTTAAAGAAGCTAGTTTCTGTCACTGAGTTTGGCTCAAGGTTAAGATAAGATAAGATAATCTTGTATTAGTTGCACATCACAGCAACAAAGACGCCAGTGAGAAACACACTGTAAAAGTTATGTATGAGTAAAGATACAATATAAACACAAAGAAATAGGAACTATTTAATACAAAATAACCAGAATACATTGTAACAGTGCTGCACATGTATGAATTGAAGTTGCATGAATAGAAAATGGTTAATGCACAGTTAGATTAGTTAGAAGCCTGAGAGAGGTACGTGGTGTATTGTGATCACAGCTGATTATAAAGTCTAATATGTTGCGTATGTACTGACGTTATTTGGTTGGTATAATAACAAGCTGTTTTCCTACACCCTTCCTCACTCGCTCTCCTCTCTCTGCCCAGAACGATGACACGGGCCTGTACAGCCACCTGGCCGGGGTACCAAAGGCCCTGCTTCCTGGCACCGGAGGGAAGAAGATTCTCGACTTTTGGTGGGAAACCGTCAACATGTGCGTAACGGTGGGAGAGCGACCCGAACACAAACAGGCCTCTCTTCTGAGCACCTCCTCTGTCCCAAGTCTCTGTTGTTCCTGCGGCACACAGCTGATTGCATCTGTGATTTCTCCGCAGGCGGCAGCTGTTCTCAGAGGTGTACCTGGTCACTAACGCAGACAAGTGAGCACATAGAGAGCGTAAACCTCCCTGTGAAACTCTTAGAATCATTTGACCATTACTTTTGTTGTTAAAGCTGCTTGACTCACTTTGCATTGCCCAGGTACAAGCACTATGAGCGCTGGGCCACAGCTAACGACTTCCCAGTGGAGAACGTGGTGAATGATGGCAGCACGACGCTGGAGGACCGCCTGGGGGCCGTGGCCGACCTGGAGCTGGCCATACGCAGTCGCAAGCTGCAGGACGACATCATGGTGGTACGATACGAATCTGTAATTCATGTTTGAGAATATTCTGCTCTGTCACATTTCCATCTGTCGTACGATGAGGATCCACTTCCCGTGTGGGCAGATTGCTGGAGACATGCTGTGTGCGGACCAGAACTTTGACATCGCTCAGGTTATCCGCTTCTTCAGGTCAAAGGTGAGATTATACATACACACAATTATTGTAGCGGACATGAAACCATGCAGTATAATCTGTGCACAGGATATTTAGTGAAGTCCTGAAACTATCTCAGATGAACGACACTTTTTTCATATTTTTCAAATAAATAATCAGTCAGGGTCTTTTTGTTTGTGTGTGTGTGCTGCAGCCTGGAGAGCTCATCATTTACTATGAGTTGGAGGAAAGTGAGAAGAGCAGCTCCAGGGGCATCGTGGAGGTTTGCCCTGACACCCACAGGTGAGAACCATAGACTGTATATAAAGATACACACAGCAAATGTAGGTGTTTGATGCTCACCGCCATGCAGCAGATTTGATTTTAATCTGTTTTATGAATCAGGATAACTCGCTTCCTGGAGAAGCCCCAGGATGGTCTGACGTCATCGCGACTGGCCAGCGTGGTGTTCTACAGCATCCAGAGAGACACGCTGTCCTACCTGTCTGACTTCCTCAGCCTGCAGCCTCAAGCCACACACAGGACCTTCGGCCGATTCTGGGTTCGTAAGTGGCAGTAGAGCACCGTCCCATGTTGTTAACCACAGATCTGTTACTTCAGCAGGAAGGAATCCCTCTGGCCTGGTTCTGTTATACAAGATTTAATTAAATTCATACAATTTCAAAGACGAGTCACATAACTGAACTACTGAGACAACATCTGCTTTATAACTTCCTGTGTTGATTCTAATCTGCCCTCATATGATTTTGTTTTAATCTTTGTATGATTGACAAATGCTCTGTCTTCAGGAGTGGCTCATCAATGAGAAGCAGTTGGATGTGTTCGGGATGAAGCTGCCTACTGGCTTCCAGCTTATCGGACAAGTGGTCTGTATTCCTACTTCACATTATCACACTTTGTAAATTCATAGATTATAAGTGTGACAGAAAATCTTGTACAATATCCAGGAAAAGACAAATAGTATTTGAGGGGCGGAGGTCAAGGTTCAAGCTTAAATATTTTAGAGTGTGGAAGCTGCCATTACCCAGAAATCCTTTTAATAGATTTATTCTTAATCTCCCTGAAATCGTGTAAAGCAGCATTTTCTAAATACATTTCTTCCCTCAACATTGTGCTGCGGACGTCTCAGGGGCTGTCAGACTACACCAAGTGGCTCACTCACTACTCATCCAAGCAGCAGGCCAGCGCTGCTAAACCAATCACACGCAGGTCGTTTGCCAGGTAAGAAACCGCCGACATAAAATGACTCTCGGAAGTACGTTTCTGTTTCTTTCTTCTTTCTAATTCACAAAAGAAGTTTAGAAGTTAAAATGTGACCTGACAGATCCAGATGTTTATGATCTCACAGGGTTGGATTAATGGGGAATCCCTCAGACGGTTTCAATGGGAAAACCATCGCCATGTCCATCTCTAACTTCTGGGCTGAGGTCACTCTAGTGGAGAGCCAGACTTTGGTAATACACACACATCTATGCACAAACATGTATAAAAGATCTTCTGGGATATATTGTTTAAATGTCATGTGCATTTCTGTGATTTTGTTTTTTAAGGCTTTGGTTCCTCATCCTCTCAACGATCCTACAGAGTTTGGAAGCTTGCAAGATCTGTTCTGTATCAGCAGGAAGGAAGGGTGAGGACTCGGCATCTGTGATGAGCGGAAGTGCGTCGCTCACGTTTAGGCTCCTAAATGTTTGTGTTTGTCATTCAACTGCAGATACCTGGGGGGTCTGCGGCTGCTGCAGGCCACCTGCAAGAAGTTCTACCAGTTCTGCTCCAAACAAGGGTGAGATCAGTGACTGAGATAAAACTAAACTCAGATATTCATTTATTTAATCACACAGAAAAATGGCTAAAGACGATTAATATTTGTACTCAAAGGACGTGATCTTTCTTTAGAGCTCTGCAGAAGCAAATTGCGTCTTAGACAGATTATGTTAAAACCGATTCAATCTGCCTCTGCATGTTTTTGGGTTGTCTTTCGGTCCGTCCCATCCTGGACTCAAAGATGAACTGATTAGATTTTTGTCCCTGGAGGTCAAAGGTCACAGTGACTTCATGTGATTCTGAAGTCTGTGGTTTCAATCTTCTCATCCAATCCTCAGGAAAGTTTCTCATTGTTTCCCGTAATGAGAAACTATCACAAAGACACTCAAGCTCTGTCTCTGTCTCTGTCACTGCTGCTAATCATTCAACGTCTGCTGTTTAATATTTTCTGCAGTATTGCTTTGACAAAGCAGAACTTCACGCTGAAGTACGACACCAACATCCCTCGGCAGGTGGTAAGCATTCATTCACACGCTCAAGAAAGCGCCACAGTTCACATCCATGCAGTTTAAAGTGTGTAAACATGTTCAAACACTCCCCTGATGAGACTCTTTGTGTTTGCATTAAGGGCCTTGCTGGAAGCAGGTAAACAGTTCTGTTTCTTACCTCTGTGCCCCAATGTTTCTATTGTTTATGATTTAAAAGTGATTAAACAGATTCTTGTGCACAGTACATATATGGATTTAGATTCGTGCGTGTCTGTGATGAGCCTCCTGGAGTTGATGGGTGTAAGTGGGAGTTGTATAGCGCCAAATCATATTATACATTATCTCAAGGCACTTTACATAGTCAGGTCGATACCGTCGATATTGTAGAGAAACCCATCAGTTCCCACAATGAGCAGCACTGTGGAGAGAAAAACTCATTAACTGGAAGAAACCTCTAGAACCAGAGTCAACGTGGGAGTTCATCTGCCTCCACCGATTTGGGTGAGCAGAGAAAAATGGGGAAGAGAGGAGAGATGGGAAGGGGGAGTGGGAGAGAGAGACCGTGAGCAGTTGTGTAACCATCATATTCAAGGTCTGTCGGACTGGTTGTTAGAATGAAAATACAGGAGGGATATTTATATAGAGATGTTGACTCACACAAGTTCTCATACTAAAGAATCTCAGCCACCAGATGTGAAGATACAAAAGGAAAAGAAACAGAAAACTATTCCAACATTGTTAGTTTAATTTGTCATGGAAAACTTTTTTAGTTAATAATTGTCTCGTGTTTTCTTTTGTGCAGTGCCATTGTCTCAGCGACCCTGAAGTGCCTTATGAAATTCTACAACATCACAGACAATGTAAGGATGTTACTTATTTACCATATGTGATGGTGTTTCTCTCTTCACTCCTTGTTTGAGAGTTATTGAGTCTGTTTTAACATTTTCTTTGGTGTGATGGTTCGGTAACCTGTCTTTAAAGGACAGAAACAGATTGTGAAATGGTCGAGTCCCTTCACACCAGACAGTTACGGAGGATAACCAGCTCCATTATCACTGACGACTCGCATCGTCTGCATGGGGAATTTCAACTTCTGCCCTCTGGTCGAATGTTTACTGTCCCAAGGGGTCAAACAAAACGCTACAGAAATAGTTTTGTTCCAGCTGCAACGGTTCACTTGAACAGGTTATAGCCAAATTTGCACATTTGTCCTTCTGGAAGCATTTTAGCAGTTTTTGTTTTTTGTGGTCTTGTCTTCCGTCAGGGTTTTGTAATTTTCTAATTTGGATGGATGCCTTCTCTTGTATTGCTGCAAAACAAATCTACCTCCGGATACAAACGAAGTGACCTAACCTAAGTTAGCTGTGGAAGCTTTCTGATGCTATCTTGGATTTCTACAAGCAGTGATGATGATATAATCAGTTAGCCACATTCTTTAGTTATTAAGTGACTAGTGTATTTAAAAAGAAAAGAAAGAGGCACAGGGGCCCTTCAGCGGCCAAACAGTTTTCAAGTTGGGTCAATGCCCCCCTAGCACTGCCCTTGGATCCGCCCCTGCCCTACCTGTTACTTTACATGTTTTACATTACAGGATCTCCCCAAGCCAGTCCGAGCCAACTTCATCCTCAACGTGGAGACGGATGAACTCTTCATTACTGCTGGTTTGCAGGATAGAGTTGTTCAGGTCAGTACATGAACAAGTCCTGCACAGGAACTCTGACACCACATTGTCTTTTTACACATCCAGTAACATGTGATGTCCTTTTGTCTCTGCAGGTCTATGAAGGTTTGGTCTATATGGATTTCAGCAAGAAGCTCATGGAGGAGCAGGGCTATGGTACTAATGTCACTGATGTTTCATACAAAGTCCATGATACAAATACATTTCCTTTTTTTTTTAAGGTGGAATGTTTTTCATTCTCAGGGAATTATGTTTCTATGGACATGAGTAACCTTCCACTGTTCTGGCTGGCGTACCTGAGTGACCCCAGTGACTCCGGACGCATCCACAGCAACATCCGACAGCGCTGGCTCAGCGGTACCGTTTCATATCAAACATTACATGGTCACGGTCGGGTCACCACTTAGAGCAATAAACGTTTGAACGTGAGTTGTCTGACTGAACTCTGGTTGTCCATTGGCTTTTCCTCTAGCGCCATCATCTGGTCAAATATCCTTTTCAGTTTGTCCAACGGTCAGGGTAAATAGGTCAGTGTTTTAAATTTGGATTAAACAGATAATTAAACTGTAGATAGATCGTAAGCACATGTTCAGAAATATGGATCTATGAGGAATGGGAACAGATGGGACCTGAGAGACTTGACCTCTTCTCCAGCATGGAGGACAATATTATTATTCCACATACCCAACTAATGTCCCCCTCCTCAGTCTCAGCTGTATATTGTTCTTAGTGCTCATCTGCAAATGTGAGCATGCTAACAGGCTTAACTGAAAAGGTGAATACGGTCAAATAAAAAAATACCTGCTCAACATCAGCATATTTACGTTTTGAGTATGTTAGTATGTTATTATCGGCAGTTAGCGCACAGTTGTAGCTCAGTTCAGCCTCACAGAGCCGCTTCCGTTCGTTAGCCTTCTTTCAGTTTCAGTTCAGTGCCTTTTTTAATTAAGCTCACAAAGTATTTTTCACCTAACAGAGAAGCTGCAACAAAGTTCATGTCACGTTGATCCAGTCGCTGATCTACTTTTGTGTTTCTCTGTCTTTCCGCAGGAGAGCCTCTGGTCGTTGAAGCCATGAAGAATTTTGCTGAGCTGACTGATCAAGCGAGGTTGGTTTGTTAGATGTGGATTGTTGATCAAGAATTCATAATCTGAACTGAGTGTATTTCCAAGTAGGTTTTCACAGAAGGGAAGAATGCTTCAGTGTTTTGGTGCATAGAATAAGTACTGCAAGTCAGGAGGCCTTGGAGTAATACAAATATAAAAAATGTACAAACTATGTAAAATATGTTATTTAAAGGAATTAGTTGTACAGTTTTGTGCAGCAATATGCAAGTTCTCAAAATGCTGGAAAGAATATTTAAAATATGTGCAAGATAAAAGAGGCCTTGGGTTTTCTGAATTGTTGTGTAAAATGTTGAGCTCCAGATGCACAGTGTTGCTCTGGTGACGGACCTGCAGGTGTTGCTTTCAGATTAACTGTGTGTTATCTCACTGAAAATGTTTTTCCATCCAGGTCGGCCCTGCAGCACAGAGACTGGAGCCGTCTGGCACAACTGATGGACCAGAACTTTGAGCTGAGGAGGTAAACTGTGTTTTCGGATTGGAGGCATTCATGTAACGGTCAGACTCACTGCTAAAGTAACAACATATGCCACAGGTCTGTCTACACCGACGACTGTCTGGGTCCTGGGAATCTTAAGATGGTTCAGCTGGCGAGGCAGGTAGGTTCTCAGAGGTTCCACCGCCGGCTAAGAGCAGAGCACGGCTTATTGAGGAGAGATCCCTTTTTGTCTCCACCTCTGCCTGTGTGTGCCTGCAGGAGGGGTTTTTTTCTGTTCATGCATTAATTTATATGGTTTTTACTGGTTCTTGCAGTTTGGCTCAGCAGTGAAGTTACCAGGCAGTGGAGGAGCTGTGGTGGGTCTCTGTCTGGACCAGGCCAGACTGGTAAGACCAAGATCGCATTATGTGGAGTTTGTGACGTCAGAGCAAAAACAATCTACTCTTCTAAAACCCTGAGTCTAGTTTATAATCAATAGAAACAAACTCCAGTTTCTGTGATAATCAAAGACCAACTCATTCGGACTCTTTGTTTTCTTGCAGGGATTTCCATTGTTGGGATTAGTACCCACACAATAGAATATATTTCTTTGTTCTTTAGATACATGAACATGTAAGACCTTACCTTCAAAAAATATCTTATCTTTTCATTCAAATTAACCTTTATGAATATATATTTTGCTATATCTCTCTATAAATGAGGTCTTAGTTGTGTGTTTTGTATCTGTGTGTATTGTCTTTGTGACATCGGTGGCCCACTTTGCTGTCTGATGCTGAAGCACGCCTGTGTTCTGCCCACTAGGTGGAGATGAGGCAAGCTTTCCAGGAGGCCGGCTGTGTCTTCTGTGTCATTGCACCATACAACCCATCTGCCAGCGCTGCCGGTGGTCAGTACTAACCTCAGATCCCTGCTCGCCTCTGCCAGGCTCCTCGAAGCCAACTCATGGCCATTGGGTGGTTATGGACACAATGTGGTCCTCAGTGTGCCTGACAGAGTCCCAGTGTCATTTTATAAGGATTTTATAAGATCATGATTGTTTGTATGAATTTATCTGGAAGTCATAATTATAAAAACAATCAAAACACTGACTATCAGGATGACCAATCTTTGATGACTTTTATATTATAATTAATGACTGATCAGATTAAACAGATTGGTGACCTTGTCCTTATAAGACCAGTGAATCTGCAGGATTTCAAATTATTACCAGGTGAAATATTATTATTAAGTGAAGTGAGTTTACTTCCTTGTGTGAAATGTATTGTTAACAACAGTTTACATGTTTTAATTATTTTGTAGTGTAATTACTTTTCTATGCGTGAAACAATTGTATAGACTCAAAACCGTTAATTGTATTATTTTAAATTATATATTACAATTATATCATTATTGTATAATGATTGTAATCTGTGTACACAAATTAAAAGCACATTTAATAGCCGATGGTGTTTGTCATGAATATTGTGTAACTTAATGTGATTGTCGATCGACTGTCAAGTAACTGACTTATTTACTTCTTTCATATCTATTGTTATTTCAACGAGGTGTTGGTCCAGAATTTACTTCATTTACACGTATTATTGTCACCTAATAATACAATTATTGTATACTTATAATACACTGTATACTTTTATTTTGTCTCTTCACTTATATACTTTAGATTTAAAGGTCCAGTGTGTAAGATTTAGGTGAAAGGGATCTATTGGCAGAAATTTAATGTAGAATAACCCTCATGATTTTTTCACTAGTTCGTAAAATTATTTGAATTGTAGTTTTCTTCACCCCAGAAAAGGCCCTTTATATTTAAATATTTGTTTTTTACATTAGTCCAGACTGGACGAACTAAACACCTTTTGAGTTTTTATGACAATTAAAGTCTACCACAGGTTCTTTCTCATGTTTGGGAGGAGAGGGTGAGGTGAGGGGTGTTCAGCTGCAACATGAAATTTAATCACTAGACATCACTAAATTCTACACACTGTACCTTTAAATATACTGTCGTTATTGTAAAGTAATTGTAAACTGTGTGCTTTGATCTCATAACATACAGATCAAAGTCACTCTAGCAGTGCCCCTCAGACCTGATCTCCACTGATCTCAGGTCTGATTCTCGGGGTGAACCAGCGGATCTCATTCGCTGCTCCTCCAGTGGGCGGAGTAGCGGGGCTCTGCCTCGGCCGCTCGCAGCCTCTCGCTCCTCCACTCATGCGGACCCGCTGACTGGGATGGACTAGCCAGGGGGGTTCGGTGCGGTGGTTGGTTGGACTGTCGGTGTGCTGGGGCTCGGGCGACCCGCTGGACCATGGCTGCCAAAGACGACCTGTACAGTAAAATCCTGCCCCGGAGGCTCCGGCAGAGCCGACCGGGCTCGGTGAAATGTGGCTCCAACCTTGACGTGCTGTTGTCCATGGGCTTCCCCAGACCAAGGGCGTGAGTAGGCTGACCGAAACACACGGACATGTTACCTACACGTGTGTGTGTGTCTGTGTGTGTGTCAGTGTGTGTTGGTGGTGGTGGTGGTGGGAGTTAGCGGACGGGTCAAACGCAGCATCCCTCCTCTGCACTCGCTGTTTCCCCGTGTGACGAGCAGCTGCTGTCCGTCCACCACCTCCTCCACCTCCTCCAGCCAGCTGTGCCTTCACACACAGTTAAACAGGTGAGAGTAGATTTAGATTCATTAGAGAATGGAGCAAAGTTAACAGGAGTGGAGGAGTTAGCATCATATGTGACTTTCTGTGGCTCAGCTCGAGTTGTGGTTCTCCAAAATTCAAAACTCACTCGTTGACAGCTTTGTTGGGGAAACACACAGTTTGTTAGGATTCACGTTTTATTTAAGTGCTATAGACCTCAGTAAGAGGAATTTGAATTTCAGCCATGTTCATGAGGAGCTGTCATTTCTGTGAGCTGGAGTCATGAACTGTGTGTGTGTGTGTGTGTGTGTGTGTGTGTGTGTGTGTGTGTGTGTGTGTGTGTCATAGGCCACAGGTTAAGTATGGACAGACGCCATGTACCCAATTGGAAAACAGCTGATTCGAGGGGTCAAGTCTCCTGGAAACTAATGCAAGTCTATGTAAAGTCCCCAAAAGTCATCTCTTACAGTCCTTGTTTGTGTGTGTGTGTGTGTGTGTGTGTGTGTGTGTGTGTGTGTGGCGGGGGAATCACCCAGTGTCCTCTGCTGCTGCTGAATGGAGGGACTGTCTTTTCGCCCTGGCCCCGATCAGTGAGTTCATATCTGCCCTGTCGGCTGGAGGCTCTCACTGTAAACACTGGTGTCTTGTGTATACCACCAGCCCGGAGAGCAGCGGGTCACACTTCAGCGTACACGCAGCACCACAGTACGACTCGCAGGGTTTTCATTTCACAGTCTGACGGGACATACGAGGGAGATGTACTCACAAAGGTTCTGAGTCGTCGGTTTGTCTGCCAGAGGAAGAAATGAGGACTTGGTTAAATCGCTTGTGTGGGTGAAGCAGAGGTCGATGGTGTCAGCTCTGTGGCTGTGGTTCATCTGTGAATGGACTCCTGGTGATGATTAGAAGTTACTGACTGAACGGTCTGAGACGCGGAGGTAGGACATGATTCTGGAGCGGTACGTGATAATAACGTAACAGCAGCGATACTGGATTGTGTCTGTAACATACAAACATGTACCTCGCTTTGGAGTTGAGCACCGTTCACGTCTGAATTGATCCTTTTCAGACCTGGAATTCAGAACTGGAAACCGTTCGTGACGGTGTCTGTTAACGGTGTCACCCTCTCCGTAGGTGTGCACTTGCATTTCCTGTTACGTTGTTGTCAGCAATACTGCAGCGCTAGTTTTGTGATCGTTCCCTGTCATGAGTATGCGGTTCATGTACTGTTCCTGCTAAGCTTTCAGAGTTTACCCATGGATGGAATAAACACTTTTATTGAACACCACTTTTTATTTTCTTAATTCATTGATTTATCGTTTTCTCTATAAAATGCCAGAAAACAGTGAAATATGTTGTTATAGTTTTCCACAAACCAAGCTGATGTTTGCGCAGCTAGAGCCAGTGAATATTTAGCAGTTTTGCTGAAGAAATTACTGAAACTTTACTTTCCAGATATTTAAAAAAAAAAAGATAAGGGTCCCTTAGTTTTGGTTTGTTGAATTATTGTGATCAAAATACTATATGTACTGGGTGATACATTTTGTAATTGAGAAATAAAATAATGTAAATCCTCTCTGATGTACAAACCATGTAATTACAATGCCGTGTTCAAGTTGTTATATCTGGCATTTCTTCACTGGAATTACACCAGTATTGCTTTTTCATTGGCAAGTTCATTTATCAGTGTTCGTAAATGAAGAAAACATCACTTCCTTTGTGTACAAGAGCATTTTCCAAGGAATGACCTCTCCGACTCCTGTTGGTCAGAACAGCAGATGGAAAAGCTTTCATACCGGCTCTACGGTTGAATCAGTATCGTGTCAAATTAATGAGCGAAAGTACACAAAGCTATTTTTATGCGTGCTATCTGAAGTTGGTATCTGAAGTATAACAGGACTTCTCTTTTTCTGTAGTTCATACACTCATACACTTCACCCAGACACATGTCACTTATGAAGAGTGTTTGGACGGACGCTGTGGTTTGCTGAATGGACACAGCAGACGGCGACAGGCCCCCAGGCACGCCATCATTGGCCTAGAACACACTCCCCGCAGGGAAGCCACAACCTCTTTTATGTCGGCCCACGACTACTTGGCCTGGACACGGCCACTTATTAATCCCCGTTCTCTGGCTGTCTGTCTCTGTCTCTCTCTCTTTTTTTCTGTCTTGAAGTTGACCCACTAAATATCCTGACCAACTTCAGGTGTCCTGGTTCTGTTTAAAAAGGATTTTTTTTTAAATCTGATGTTGTTTTGTGTGGGGCACCCCCTCATGGCTGCCAGTGTTCACACAATAGAGATTAGATAACTTTTATATAATGGAGTTTAGTGATATCAGTACACATGGGTATGATTGACAACGGAATACAAACTGCTGTTGTAACTTCGACAAATGATATTGACCTCATCAGAATCAGAAAAGCCAAGTTGCCAAGCAAGTTTTTTACACATACATGGAATTTGTTTTGGTGCATGTCAGACATCTCTAAATATAAGAAGATAAGAAAATCAAGCATTAAAATTTAATAATATAAATATAAAACTATATACACAGTATGTTTTAAAGATAAAAAAAAAATAGGAAGAGAGTATTGAGTATTTCCAATATGCAAGTATATAGCTGAGCGTTAATGTGACGCATAGAGCTGTGAATGCAGTGTCAGTGTGATATTATAGAGGCAGAGGTGGAGTGTGAAAGATTTACTGGGTGTTGAAGCAAGTTTCGACTATTGACCAAAATGTGTACATGGCATGAGTTTTAAAAAGTATAGACTACTGAAAGTTCCTGATTGGCGAAGTTACATTTGCAAACAATCTTAATTATATTCAAGTGCTCTTTTGGTACAAATTAAGGAAACCGAGTCACTTTCATCTTTTTTATTGTTGTACTCGCAGCCTGCCCTAAATTAATTCTCCTTTACGCAGGGTCGTACTGGGAAAAAAATTCAGCCTTGGACTCGGGCTTGAAAAAAAAAACAAAGCAAAGCTCCCTTCAAAGAGCCGCAATTCCCATCACAGCTCCGAAGGAACTTTTGAAACTACTGTATATTTTATCAAGGCAAACTCCTTTAACCCTCATGTCGCTTAATATTAAAACATTTTGCAAGTGGAAGAGAGAAAATCTTGTTTTGCCAAATCTTCATAAGGCGTGTTCATCAAAGACCAAAAGTGCTGTCATACATTTTCAGAAATGATGCTCAAACTAATTTAATATATTTAGTTCTTAGTTTGAACTAATTCTAAAACAAATCACGTTGTGTGTTCAGGATAAATAGCTATTTCCTCAAGTTAGCCCTGTTATCTTTCATTGTGGGGGGCCAGCCGATACCGGATTTTTTGTGGCCGATATTGATCTTAGAGAGTATCTGTCAACGTTTCCTCAATGTGTTTAGTTCACTTATCACGAAGCCACAGCCTGACTCAGCATGAACCAGCGTCTGCTTAGACGTGGAGAGCCAATGGAAAAAATTAGTTGATTTACCCCGAGCATCTTTTTCTGCATTGTGTTCTGTAAAAACAAGTTTTCATATTGGCACATATCAGACAAAATATGTACAGATACCAGTGACTGTATGAAGATGGATGACACGTCTTCACCTTGGCTAACACGTGTAAAGTCATTCACTGATATCGATACACGTGCGATCAGGCCAGTATCCCAATAAATCGGTGACATTTATCACTTTAATAATACGTTATAACATAAAACATATTGACACCAACACAAAAGATTTCCAAATGGCACCTTGCTGTAGATTGGACCAACAGATCAACCCAAGCAACGATGGTCTGAAATTAGAGAAGTAAAAAAAAGAAAGAAAAAGAGATTCAACATTGTGATGGGTGTCACCCGTGTGTCAGGGTTGAGACACTGACGGTGATAATTCTTTGCTCACAGTTCCACTGTGACATTTAAGAAGCTCGTCCGCCCAGACAAGAAGAAAGACATTTCAGGGAAGACTGAATGACAAATGTTTTGTCTCAGATGAACTTTTTATTTCAGTTGAAATGTCACTTAGCTGGATGTAAAATTCACAAAAGAATTCGATCAAATCCACAAAGCACACAGCCTCCTGCCAGTTATTGTACATAATTCAGATTTTTAAAAAATCTTTCTATTATTAACAGTTGGCACTGCCATCATCATGAGCCAGGAAATGACTCTACGTCTGCTGCCCAGATGACAGTCTTGTGCATGTCAGCTAACTCCTATAATGTAATGATCAATTATACTTGAAACAAACAGAGTCATGCTTGTTTTGACAAGAATAGCCTGCAGGCTGCTTAAATGTTGCTGCCTGTTGTCACAGAATGAAGACAGAGGCTGCATCATTGAGAATGTATAAGTTCTCAACGATGATAATTCAATCATAGTTTCGGTTTATATCAGATCTGTTATTTCATGATGCTCAGTATTTCCCACTGTGGTCCTTGTTGAAGAGAAGAGAAGAGTACTTGTAATGTTATGGAGATATAATCATGTGTGTGAACTTCGCACACTGTGTCTCACACTGCAGCAATTAGCGCAGCGGCTCCAGCGTGCACCACACAGGAGCAGTTCAGGGACTGTATCGAGTTGTTCGTAACCCTGGAAGAGCTCGGAGCCCACTGCGCAGTCTCTGTAGTTATAGTGTCGAATGCAGCATAATTGACAGGGAGCATGTAACGTTGCACGTTTAGACAAGTGGACTGATAAAAAACGAGGGACGAGAGGCAAGGGACAAGATTTTGGTTTGCTTTCTGGTTTTCATTTCTAGTTTGACGGATCGTGTAAACAGTCGGCATGAAGAGCAGAAGAGACCGAAAAGCATTCATATGCAGATAGCTGTTAATAGATATAAGTCAATTTGTTGTTTGGCTCTAAAACACTGACAAAAAGTAAATGTTTGTGTTCATAAACAGTGTACGGCAAACTAGTGAAGTGGTGTCATTTGATATTTTGGGTCTCATTGGGGAAATATTACGACTTCAAGTGTAAAACCACCAAGGCATCTGATCTTAAAGTGTTGTGTGTGCCGAGGGGTTCTGTCGTCTCCTGATGATTTATGCATGAGTCAGTTTTTCTGTGTTTTTATTTGCACCAGGTAAAATTAGATGCACTGATAAAATAAACAACAGACAAGAAGTCTTTTTTTCTCTCCACATTGTCTCCTCTCTGCTTGTTAGTATGACGGGATCCGTGTTTTTGAGATATAAAGCTTTAGCTTAATAATTCAAGTTACTTCTCTCTGGAGGATTTCCAAAAGAGCTTCTGTAACACTCAGTAACACAACGAGTGCCTTGTAGCTCTTTAGAGCAGCGAACATTTGACTGAATTGACATTGCAGCGCATCGCATAAATGTACCAATGCAGTATTCATTCACCTAAGGTTTAAGAGCTGCAGAAGAAAACTTGTTACCTACGTGATATTGTTTATGCAGCTTTATTTCAGCTCGGCGTTGTTTTCAGCCCAGTCAGATGGACACCCACTCACTTCCTGTGTAGATAAACTGCCAGACTGGTCGTAAAACTCTACAACTTGTGCACTACGGCTCAGAGGTGCTTCTAAAAAACATGGTGACAGATGAACTCTCTACCTTTTTGCAGTGACTGTGTGAGCTATATTTGCGCTGCGCCTCCCCGGTGCTGATTTGTTGTATTTTCTACCGTTTCACAACAGCTGTCAACAGAGGAAATGTGTTTTCTGTATAGCTCAGCTCAAGCATTGCAAATTTGCTGAATTGAAAGAGGAAAGGAAAATGTCTCCATACAGTATGTGGGTTCTACTCTGCTACATCTGAGAGTCACATATAGAATATCCCAGCTATGGGAAAACTGAAGTGCTGTGGAGTTAGCAACTCTCATGAATTATTTAATCACTCCCTTTTTTTTCTTTAAATCCCTGGATCTTTGAAATGCAGATGAATATGGTTTTTTTTTGTCCCCCAAGAACATTTCCATTCTGCCTTCACAAATTGGTTTCAGCTCTTTGGGACTGTTTGAAGTAAAGTCATAACAATATGACTATTATTACATTTGCTGCGTCATCATTATAAGTCTGCCTCTGCGGGGAGCGTCTAACAAGGTCATATAAATGTCATTAGTCTCCTTTCTGAAACAGGAGAGGTGCATCACTGTCTGGATATAGCTTCCGTCGGTCACTGGTGCACTTCCACAGCAGCTTGGTGATCATATCATGGTTCATTTGAAGCTCTGTCCGGGAAGCAGGGAAAGAGGCATCGCTATCAGGTTATGGAGCCACTGTCTTCACTCAGATATCTCAAAAAGACGTTTTGAAATTTAAGGTAGTGGGACATCAGAGTTTGCTTTACAAATTAATGAAATCCCCAAAAAGGAAAAACATCCACCAATAGTTATATTTATTTTGTGTTTGAACCAGAGTGTTCAACTGAACATGGAGGAAAATTAGGGAAATGGGACCAGATTTCTTTTGTCATCGAGGTGGAGGCTTCACTGGACGTTTGAGTCACAGGCTTATTGAATTTTTTACTCCTCCACCATGCATAAAAACCTTTTTGCAATATTTCAACAACTCTGATACTTTCTGTACTGTTTAAAAATGTAATGTAAAAAAATGTAAATATATACACAATCTATACAGCGCCCCAGGTTCTGAATGTGTCTGAGTTGTTGGGTAAATGGAGTTGACTGATGCTGACGGGCAGTCGTCAGATTTTTAATAAACGTCTGATATCAGTCCCATGTGTCTGTCAAACTTCAGTTAGCCGCTCTTAGGACAGCTGCCTCCCTTCAGCTGCTGAGCCTGGAGCAGGTTTCATGTTTAGGCCTGGAGGCTGCCGGGATTGACAGCTGTCCTCTGCCTCCCTCTGTAAACACCCCCCGCGCCCCCCGAACTGCTTCAGTCTGCTCGGCTCAGTTTTGAACTTTGATGATATGTTATTCAGAAAAAATATAAGCTAGCACCAACATTAGCAGCAATCTGCTAAATCCACGATCCCACAAGTCCACTCAATGTACCACAGCCCAAAGTGACAGAGAGCTGCTAATTTTACATGATATATTTAGGAAATTAAGAAAACGTTGAGTGCATGAGGTTGTTGATGTGAACCCACCTGAACGAGTATTTCCTCTAACTTAGAGACCCGCAGCTGCATGAACATTCCAAAAACAATAGTGTCCACTGTGCCAAGATTTTGCCAACTCCACCTCACCTCAATGATGCACCCGGCTGCGCTGCATGAGCGCTCGCTTGCAGCGCTCGCTTGCAGGAATGCAGAAGATTCTCTTTGCAAGGCGCTGCAGCTGTGGGAATGAGCGTCCTTGTTTCTCCCAAAAGAAAGCAATTTGTCCTCTGATGACTTGTCCGATTGGCCTTTTTCCCAAACCCATTCAGTATTAATCAGAAAGTCTCATTTTTATGACCCCGTCCACCCGACCTGCAGATCAACCTCGAGTCTGCACGTCACTGTAGTGTCCACATTTGTGTGGAATAGAATCCCCAGGTCTGATTTGGTTGTACAAGCCTGGTGAGCTGCAATTCCAACAAGAATTCCCTCCGGACCAAAACAAAATATTTTTTAGATTAAAAAAAATAACCCCAGTGAAAATAACAAAAGATAACACCAAATTTCCATTTGCTTGGAAATCAATAATGATATGAGATCTGGGCCCATCTGTGCAGCGCTGTTCCAAAACGTGAGTCAACCTCTCCTTGTTGCCTGGGCAACCTTCAAAGTGATGTGTGTCCTTGCGGGCCAGTTTATTAAATATGTATTGTAAAAGTGTTATGTGCTGGTCATCCACAGGGAGATGTCCGATAGGTTTTCCCTGCTGAAACTATCAGCATAAAACATCAGCGAACCGCAGCTGCTTTTCTACAAACATCGGCATCAAACTGTGTTGCACCTGCTCGTGAACAAATATCCATGCTCCCCTAAAAAAATTTAAATATTCATTTTCTCTTTCGTGTTCTTCTTTTAAAAAACATTTCTACCGTGCGAAGATCAAACTCATAAACCGTGCACCTGCTCTGTTAAACCAAAATCAGACTCTTCGGTTTTCTTTTGTCAGAACTGAAAGATCCAAGTAAACACACACACACACACACACACACATATATACTTTACATTGATGTTAACCTAACTACAATTCACATTTTACCACTCACCCAGACAGGACCTCATCAGGACTGAGCTCAGGTCCCCATGAGGTCTACTGGTCCAGACGAGGTCAGTGTTTACACTGGATGAGGTCCCACAGAGATGATAAAAACAAGGACACACACACACATATACATAAAGACACAACTAATCTGTGAGCACAGTTGATGTGTTTTTTTTGTAAGCAGGGCACTACAGGGTTGAAGGGATCAGGAACTCAAGTAGATTTGATGTGGCATTTAATCTCATGCCTAATTTAATGTGTGTGTGTGTGTGTGTGTGTGTGTGTGTGTGTGTGTATTCATAGGCACTATTTCACTCTTGATACATGTTTGCTGCTGTTTGCATGGGTTTGTGTTTTTGAATGTGTGTGTGTGTGTGTTCAGTGATGACTGGGCCATCTGTGCCTGTAGTACCTTTGCCAATACAGCGACTGGAGCAGCTCCAGCAGCCAGCTTCCTCAAGCTCCTGCCGTCTGCCCTCACGCTCACACTCACTTCGCTGAGACACGACATGAAGCTCCTTCATCTTGGACCTGCTCCATTCTCCCTCCCACTGCGCTCCGCTAATCCTGCTGCATGACCGGATTGAAATGATCGTGGTGGAAAATGGATCTTGAGACACATTTAATTACAGGCCAGATTGGATGTGGCCATACTGCTGCTGTTATTGAAAGTTTCCTCAAGTCACAGTACAAACGCTGGCTGGACTCTATATGTCAGACCATTGCAATTCATTTTTATTTTATATTCAAATTCAACAAATATAACATGTGTCTGCTGTTTTCTGAGACTCAGGGTGACCAAGAGAAAACACAGCTCCTGCAAGACTGCACTTCATTTTTAATGTTACATGATATTTAATCTGTAGCTGCACGTTCAACCAAGTGCTGCATCCTGACAGGGAAAACAGCCTGTCATGAAGAAGCGCTCACACATTCTGTAAAAGTTGCCCGCGCAAATGTGGCAACTGTCTTTTCCCTTTTACACCCGGCGGCAAAGTCATCGACAAGCAACTGAAGAAATCTGAACGCTGAGCAGTTAATGAGCTGCTTGTTTAAAGATCAGAGCTAATATGAGTGAATATTGTAATTACATTCATCAGCTGAGCAGGAACACGACTGCTCCTGTTGCAATGTTATATGAAAACAAACAGATTCTTTTTTCAGCCCAGCAGCAGCAGACCACCCAGTGATGACACCAGTGGAGCTGTGGGTCTGGTGGTTGATCAGGGCCGGGGAGGAAAATGGCTGTTGGTCAATATCAAGCTTTTAGCAGTGGAATATGAATGAGATTCTCATGCTATCCATTAGAATGTGTGTGTGTGTGTGTGTGTCTGTGTGTGGAGCTGGAGTTGAACCAGTGAGTGAACAAGTTAGCTTGTGTTGCTCCAGCGTCTGTAGCTTTTCTCCAACAAGGACAAATCAGGTTTAATGAGTTGGGAGGACAGACAACATAGAAATGAGCTGTGGAGAAAAAGCGTATTGTTTCCCCTGAAGACTCCAACAAAAGCCTCTCAAACACAGAGTCCATTTTCACCATTAATAACAAACCGGCTGAATCTCCTCTCATTACTGAGCAGAGTAGAGTTTTAGCTCGACACACATTTCCCGGAGGCAGATCTGGCCCAGAGGCACAAGTCATTTCACCGAGGAGCCAAAGCTTAACTCCTCCGTAACTTGTTCAAGAAGCTCAGAACGCTCTTGTCATGTTCTGCTCTGGTTCAGACTGGCTCAGCTTCCCGTTCCATGAACCATTTTGTTTGTTTGAAACGTTCCTCAGTGCTGTTCATTGAGTCTTAATTGTCCTGCTTTCGGTTCAGAGAGAATTGCACAGTGAAACCGAGGCTTATAGGGAACCGATCCGAAAGCTGATTGCATAATTGTTTCATTAATTGAGATAATGTATAAGATAATTGATAGATAATTTGAAATATTGTCACAGTATTAGAAGTTAAACTGTGGCAGTGATTGTATATGTCATGGAGTTGGTTAGAAAATATTTCATTATGCAAAGTGTGAGGCTTCTATATCCCTGCACGCTAAACTCAAGCATCCATGCAGAAGTTTTAATGCATCCATGATTTCATCTATTCATAATGCTCGGTGGTTCTAGTGTGCCTGCTAACATTTAGAGTGTGTTTCCATGTAGCTCTAAGAATTGTTGTCAAGGAGGCAAAGAGCTACGTTCAAGAGAAGACGATTCATATTTAAAACTTTCACATTATCAGCAGCTCGAGTCCTAAAATACATTTACAGGGATTTCTGCTGCTTTTAAGAAATCAGTTGGGGATAAAGTGTAGTGTATGTTTTTGTAGCTGCTGGAGACTCGGTGGAACAATGTACAGTAAAACAGGAAAAAGATTATCAGTTCTATTATTGTGAGGACGGAAGTTTGTATCCCCGTCCGCCACACACAGCACAATGCTGGCTTAGTATAGAAGCAAAGTGTGTGAGTCGAAACACACACTGGATCTGCAGATGCAACCAGAGCTGCCAGAGCAGCTTAGAGCAGCTTTGAGAAACCAAACAAACGTCTAATAAACAAAATATAGCATTTTTATTATACAGTATAGAAAGTGTTTTCAAAACATGACTATTATTAGTTTTTTTTAATATATTGACAAAACTTTTGTCACCACAGCTATTTCTATGTCATGTCAAGCTCAGTTTGTGGGTCAGGGTTAGATGAAATAGTTTCAAGTCATACAGCTGCTCACTCTCGAAACTCACTGTGAATTTTAACAACATTAGATAAAACAGTCGGGTTTATCAGTTAGCCAATATGATCATTTCACCGGCACTTAGGTTTCTATGTTTATGTTTTCCATTATTGTCTTTTTAGTTTGTCTAGAACAATTTGTAGTTTGTTATTATTTTTTATAGTTTTTTTTAGATTTATGTTTGGATTTTACGCTTGATTCAACTATATTCTGGGTTGTATTTGTGTTTTCTTTTTATTTGTCATAAGGATTATAAGGATTATGGTTTGTCATTTCTAATTAACCAAGAAGCTTATTAGTCATCTGGAATTATAAAAGTTATATATATATATATATATATATATATAGTTGTGTAGCAGTCAACAGCCGTTCAACACTAAACATCTTTAGTTTCAAACAATAAACATAAATCCCATATGTCAATATAAATCGCTCTGCATCAGCTCTCTTGCTTTGTCGCTCCTCGCTAAAGTTTAGGAACCACTCTATTATCTGTCTTCCTGTACTGTGACAGTGCTAAAGCCGTGAAACAATAAGACAGAGAGGAACAGAGTCCTTTGTTTTACCTCTGCGGTTACTGTGGCGATCTGCTTCACAAATCCGTTTGTGTTCACATGTATATACGCCTGTGTGTGTCTGTGTGTGTGTGTGTGTGTGTGGTCATTCGCTTGTGTGCTGTCTTGCAAATGTGTGCGTTGCCAGATTTGTAAACAGGAAGTGTGAGGATGCATGCAGTCAGAGGACAAAGAGCCATGGGATTTCCCACAGTGACAGATCTTCTCAGTTGAACGAGGCTTCCCGTGAGTGGGCGGTGTTTGTGTGTGTGTGTGCATGTGTGTGTGTGTGTGTGTTTCCTTTAACATGGGTGGGCCAGTTTATGGGTTCTGGACAGCTGATAAACAGCATGAGACCAGCAGAGTTTAATTATCACAGTTAAATACATGCATTTGTTTTAATCTGAACATAAATTTGGGTTAAGTTTGTTTTGTAGATGAATGACCCAAAGTGTCTCGACAGTCTCGACTAAGAGGCCGATCTGAGAGAGTCAGCTGGTGTCGGTGCAGTTGGTGCGGTGGTATCAGGGTCTGTTCTCACATATGTCACATTAATCTGTGGGAGCAGGCGGAACGAATCATGTTGAGCAGTTGTCAGACAAAGCGCGGGGGGGGGGGGGGGGGCGGTAATATCAACCCAAATTAGCTCCCATCATCACAGTCAAGACAACTGGTTGTGACAGCTGCGTACAGGTTTGTTGTGTGTGTGGCTGTTACCTGTTTGTCTTCCTCCTCATCTTCCAGATCCAATCAGTCGGAACCTAACGCCACGCTACAAGTGTGCAGCCTTTACAGTGACAGTCACAGTGTTGATATGTTCATGTGAACTGTAACACAAGTGTTGCTGGGTCATGCTACACTGAGACCCCCCCCCCACTATCCACCTGCTGTATTGTCTGGCAACACAACAGCCTGACAGTTTCCCTTGTACAGTGCAGTAGTGGCTTTGTGTACTTTATTGGTACTGTTGCTAGAATATGTCTGTATGGCAAGATACAGACCTGTGAACAGAAATCTGTTTCTCAATGCTACACCTTGGATGTTTGTCTGTCTGTCAGTGTGAGATTGTTTAGTGAGATGGTTTTTTTTTTGGTCTGGTAATAAATCACTCATATAGTCTGTTTTCCAGTCTGTTATATTTATTTAGATAAAACATAAATATAGTTTTTAATGTTTGACAAGTTCTTATTCCTGACACTGCTAGTTTAGTAGCTTTGTTTGGCTAACCTCGGAGGAAGGTGAGGAGCAGTCTGGTGAGTTTGTTTCTATCGAACTTCAAACCCCCAGATTTTTTAAATTTTCCGACGTTGACTCAAGTGACGTCACTTAAGGATGTTTATCAGATTTCACGCAGCTCCCGTTGGAGAAACAAAAGTGTTAAAACCACTTTTAGATCAGTAGTATGTTTTGTTTTTGTATTTTATTCCTATTGCCTTTATGACACATCTCTGACTCACTAAATGACTCAAAATTTCAGTCACAGTTTTTTTTCTTAAGGTTACTTTGGATTAATATGGAGGTGACATAGTGTGAAAAGTCACTGATCAGAGTGGGTTTATTTTTCTCATTCTCAAAAGTTAGTCACGTTCCTCCATGAAAACAAAGAAGCCCCACTGCTTAGTAGATGCAGGATGTCTCGGTATGACTGACTAGTCAATGGAAATAACAATTCATATGGCAGTGGATCAATCATTTAAGCTTTAAAAATGTTAAAGGTGATATGAACAAGACCTCAAACCTTAATTCAGCGGCCAAATCCTGTGTTAAGATTTAGAATGATCGTGTCCTAACACACTAGAAAGGAAATTAAAAGATTTTTTAAAATTGTGCACAACAAAAAACTGACACTGATTTTATTTGTGACATTTCTTTCCTCTAATACTAAAGTGACAAAAAGATAGTTTTGACATTTGGTACCATAGAGAAAAGGCTCATAAACTACTGCTCGGCTAACGTAAGTCATTTGCACAAGTTTCATAACTAAAAGATTAAAAGAATAACATTGTATCTGGAGGATGCTCAACAACATGCTGAGATAAATAGGAGTCTGTGTTGCCCCCTCCAATGATTTCCATTTTAAAAAACACTCGACCCCTTCACAAAAGATAAAATGAAGTCACAGCACATATAAATGAATAATAAAGTAATGTATCTCTAGTTCATCCCATTCTTCTGTAATCGGGTCAGTGACATTGTGAACGTTTATGCCGGTGCACAAGTGTGAATCAGTGAATCTTACCATCCCAGCTGCAGGGAGATTGGTAGTGACAGGATGAGGAGGCTGAGAGGAAATGAACTGACCTCACCAATGTTTTATATATGATGGTCGAGGTTAAAGAGGGATTTTAATAATAAAATGCTACAAAAACATTGTGAAACACATGTTCATGCGCGGACAGAGAGATAAATGGAAAATAAATTGGAAGATGCTTTTTCCATTTTAGTAGAGAAGAAATTTAGATGCATAATTTTACCTAGCACCAGGTAACATGATATGCTGCTGCAAACTGTTGGGAGTCACTTCCTTACACTATAAAGTTCAAGCCATTCCTCACAATAATCTCTCTGGTATAACATGTTGTGTTCTGTAATCATTTAGTTAAAGTTTCATTGTTAAACCTTGCGTGCTGCATGATATGTAAGTCTGTGCAGTGCTGTGTTGCGTGGGCGTGTTGCCTTGTCTCTTTCTCTTCCTGTCTCTCTGTGAGTCGAGCTGTTAACAGAGATTCTCTCAGTACGGGTGGGAAACTTGCTTTCACATCTCTGTGGGCGAGAATGAGCACGTGGTTTTCTCACAATATATGTCTTAAAGATGACAGATTGACCCTATATACTATTTAGGTGGTTAAAATATTCAGAGCTAGTACGTGTCCGGGTACACGAAGCAGAAGTGGGTTTACAGCCTGAAAAATTGAAATGTATGCATGTCCTGTAATGTTTAAGAAACGGAGTTCGATGAGGGAGCAGATGAGCGGCTGTTGGGCAAACAACTTCCGGACTTTTATTATTATTTTAAATGTGAAATACACCAGTGGGTTTCTCTCACAGCTTGTATTTAAATGTTTTTATCATCTTTGTTTCATTAGTGACGGGGAAAATCAGCATCGAGGGACAGTTTCCTATAAAGGCCTTTTATTGAGCTCTCCTCTCAGCCCACACTGTTCTGCATACTCACAGGTGGAGAGGTTGAGACTGTCGGACTGTGAAGCAGCTGTGTTTTATTATAGGGACTCAGGGAGTGGCAACCAACAGAGTGTAACACATAACACAAGTGGCTGATAATACAATTCTGATAATTAAGGCTGGAACAAACAATTACTGTCAAGGTTGATTCATTATACCAATTATTTAGTTGGTTCGTTGATTCATCACAGTGAAAATTGTCTCAATGATTAATCAATCGTCAAAATGGTTGATGATGTCCACTGTCAATCACGATCTGTCACTGATTCGTTCAAGAGAGGGGGTGTTGCTTCTTAGCAAGTCAAACAAGTTTGCACTTAATTGTGAAATTTTGAAATTAAAAATTGTGGACATTTAAGTTCGGTATTTTATTCCACCATTCCATTTTTATATCGGAATAAACATTTTATTTTTAATTTATAAATTTACACAAAATGCAATGATAATCAATACAATGATAAATTATCTTATAGAATTGTGTTCTTTCGACATTCAGACATTAATTTTAGAAGATAAACTTGACATATACAATAGTTAATGAAGGAATAATATGGTGTTGTACTAGTAAACTAGTGTTACCACTAAAGTTGTTGAAAGTTTGGTTTATTAGTTGTGTTGAGCCTTGCTTGCATTTTGTCAGCTAAGGTTAAAGGTGTCATCAGTAAACTGAGAACTGATATCTGTCTTCTCATCTAACTCATGGCACATTAGCATAAACCCCCAAATTTCCTGCCAACATCAATGATAGATACACTAGTGTAGTGAATATGTAAATGTGAAATCCCATTTAAAATAATCAAAAATCACAAAACACCTTTAGATACGACTATAAACCTGGAATTAAATCTAAATAAAACATTTTGCATCTATGAGCCTAATTATTTTTTACCAGCATTTTCAAACCTGTTTCAGTTTTAGTCCAGCTCGTTGAGAGCCTGGTAAAATGTTCTTATTCCCAAGAAGACTCTGCTGTTGTTTTTCTCTGGTGAGCAGTTGCTGTAACCTCATCTGCTTTGATGGTTCACGTTCGTCAAAGTCGGCCTGTCATTTTCTAGTGCATAATTTGTGGCCATACTGTAGAACTAGTGTTATCTTTGGGAGTCAAAACAACTAAAAATGTCCGAATTGCGTCTGAGGATGGTTCAGTTGGCAGCTTGAGTTTATTAGTGACTGCGACTGAAGCCACTGACTTCTGATCATCAGTATTAAACTGTGTGTTGATGGTCTGGTGCTTGTGTGCAGAGCTGCACCGTCATGATGAACACTGAGGGAGTGGTGAGTAGCCGGCGAGGAATCTCTCTTTCCCTCTGATCACTCCCCACATCAGCAGACCTCAGGCAGGCTGGTCTACCATCGTCTGTCTGAACACGTTAGGTTTGATTTCTATCGCAATTCCAACTGAAATTTGCCTGCACCCAAAAAAAGCTCCTTTTAGTGTTTACACAGGATTCTCTTTGAATCCCAAGTAGCCTTTAATCGACATGTTTGACTCAGTGGAGGGTTAGAACAACAACCCGCAGCTATGGAAAGCTAAAAGACACAGTGGCAGTCAAGAAGGAATCCAAGTATATATACCTTTGAGTTTTATTTCCTTTTATTTTCAAAGTGATGACTCATGAATGGGCACATCTGTGTCATTCAAGTTTAATTTAGATATTAACCATAATGAGTTTTAGGGCAACTTACAGGGAAAAGATATCTGAGATTTCAGGAGTAAAGTCTTAATATCACTCAAAAAAGGTTTAAATTTACGTGAATAAAGCTGCAATATGAGAATGTGAGAGCTTGATGTGTGTCGAAGTGATGCGAGGCCCGTCGTAAAAGAGCCCCCTTCATCTCACTCCCTCCCGTCTCTCTGATTCTCTCACATACATATGCAGTGGTATGTAGGTCTACACCTGTGGGACCCAGCAGCTTCGTCAGAAACCCAAGCAGCCACTTGCACGCCAATACGCTGACTGCGATGCTGTGGCCGGAGCTGCTGCGCACTGAGCATACTTGTGGTTCGTTTGCGAGAAAAACGTGTGGGTTGTTTTTTTTCTTGACAGAGATGATTTGATCCAATGTCTGGCTTCAATAGATTCTCAACATACTCTTTTAAAGAGGACTTTTCATGTGTCAACAGGCGTTTCTCTACCTAGCAGCTGGTTAGCATTGGTTAGCATGGTTAGCATGGCTGTGTTGTGCTCTGTGTAGCCCATTTGTGGTTTTATAGCACTGAGTGAGTAGGTGGCACGTTTTTTTTTTTGGTTTTTTGGTTTTCCAGGTTTTGTTTGCTGTAAAAGACGTGATGTGCACAAAGGGGCTGGAAGTTTGTGTTGTGTTTACGTCATTGCCAATCGTAGCTGATGCCAATAAATACAAAACGCTGCAGAGTCATGTGACCTCGGACTGAAAGCCAGTTGTATCGTTTTACACTGAAACAACAGATGTTAATGAGTTTTAGAGTTCCAGCATTTAAGGAATCTTTAGTTCATCTGAAAATAGCTCCCCAGTTATTAGACAAATACTAACCAGAGTTGGCAAACACATTACACTAAGTTAATATTTAGATATGATTGAGACTCAAAGTCAACCACTGCCACAAAGGGACACTCTTGTTGACATACTGCATGCTGGGATATTTCCCCCTCCGATACATTCACAACATAAGCAAATAATGAGTTTTCATTCCAGGCACATGAGCAGGAGCTCTCACAGACATGCAGTGTAAGGATCGGGTCAGTATGGATGCATGCAAACACATACACCCACCTCTCTGGTGCACCTCCACTCATCCCATCCTACAGCAAGAGCTTCTGATGCCATGCTGAGGAAGCTACTCGCTCCCTGGAGAGAAAACCACATTAGCATGCACAACTTCTTATCTTCTGAGTGGCGGCTAATTAGATTCTGTGGCTTTAATATGAATAATCTGATGTGCTGGTCCGTCTCCTCCTTATCAGCTGAGCCTCCAGGTTTTGCTGCGGTCAGGAAGAAGATGTGAATGGATAAATCTCTGCTCTCCGTGCTTCTTTCCTTTAAACAGTTTTGTTTCTGTTGTGACGCTTTGCATGACCTTCAAATGACAGCTTGTGTAATTGCCATGGCAAAACCAAAAATTGGGTCGAAACCCAGTGGGTTTTATGAAACGAGGACTCAAATATTCTGATTAAAATCAGAAAGCTGTTTGAAGTAGGTGAGGTTCTTCCCTGAAAACCCACCACTCTTCATACAGATGACTCACAGTTTCACACATAGCTATGAGTGCGTTATGGTTAAGAGGTGTCTGTGGTTTTTTCACCCTTGGTGTACTCACCTTTCCTATGTGTTACATTTAATGTCTTCCCACATGTGCTACGTGTCATCTACCAAGCTGCTGATCAGGAGAGTGAGATAAACTGTCACCTGCTCTGACTTGTGATCTATATGGTCCTTTGTTGGGCACTCCTCTCACATTTTGTCTTTCTCCGTTCCTGCTGGGACATGCATTTACACATTTCAGAAGGTGGGAGCGGAACAAATTGTTTATGATTTATTGGAAAAGAAAAGTATTTTTCCTTAGTGGGCCAGGGGACAGGCTGTAGTTGAAGCATGAATCAAAGATGTATCTGTTGGAGCTACCACACTGTGAACATGTACCAAATGTTACACAGGCATTCGAGTAAATTGATTAATTTAACTGTGAGTGATCTGTTAGTAAAGAAAATGCCCCAGATATAAGAACGCAGCCATGAGAGAATGCTGACTCGGACGTCCATGTCATTATGTTTTGTGCAAAAACTGTTTAAACTGTGCAATTCAAATATCCTATGGTATTATATCTGGTGAGGAAACATAAGATGAGAATGTACTGAATCATACACCAGCGAAGACGTCAAGAGAGTTTTTGGTGATAAGGGTCAACACTGGTGTCGACGTGCTGTAAACAAAAATATGTGATCCCTGCAGTGGAATGAATGTGTCATGTCCTGCCTCTGCCTGCTGCACCACCGATGAATAATTTACAATGAAGTCAAAATTTAAACCTGTCTCAACTGTTAAAAGAAGCATTGCTGATTTCAACAGATGTTTAAATATTCAAGTTTACACAAATGCTTTTTGTCGTCATTTTAACAAAGACAGAAAATACATGTATTTATTTCCACGACTGCCGAAAAAAAACGATTCATTCCACGTTTGAATGATGGTGGAAGAGTCGACAGTTGCTGGATTTCTTTTCAGATGTTTTTCTCTGTCCAGTCAACAACATTTTCCATATTTTCCTCTCCTCACTTGCATCTCTAACTGTTTATACAGTCAGAGTTTCCACATAGGTGTGGAACCAGAACAGTTCCCCTTTTATTTGCTGCCACAAAAGTCAAAGGAAACAAACTACTGCACAGTGAACAAGATCAATGTGTTCCTCTGCGGTTTGACTTATTCAGACATAAAAATGGAAAATAAGTCACCTCCCTGGGTTTTCTTATTGCCACACTGCTCTGAACAGTCACCAGAGTCGCTTACTAAACACATTTCAGAGTTTGCAGTGGATGAGTAATTTGTAGGTGAACAGTCTCAGTGTTGTTGAGGTCTTGACTGTGAACTCTTCTCTGCCTCTCTGCTCTGTTCTTTTACAGACTGAAAGCTCTGGTATCAACAGGAGGCCGGAGCGTGCAAGCAGCATGTGACTGGTAAGTTTAAACAACAAATGTGTGCACAGTACACCCACATACACTTTACAAACCGCAAACAAGGAAAAATATGTTATACCGCCCTCTGCTGTAGAATGTTGTTACGTCTGTCCATAAAACTTGCAGGTTGTGAAGCTGCAAATGCAAACTCAAAAGCAATAAACCCTTAATAATAAATATGCTTCACTAATTATTATTAATATTGTTGTTATTATTAAAAACAAGGTGCAACAGCAATGTTTTAATCATAAAGGAGCTTGATTCTTTGAATGTGCCAACTTTGTTTGTGCAGGTTCAAGTTCAGTTCACTTTCCCTTCGTGGCACAAGCGGCACATTACACAAAAATACAGACATCGTCACAGACCTGACACTTCTCCTTTATTCGATTTACCTCCATCTCTTCCTACAGGCTGTTTTCCCATGTGGACGACCCGTTCCTGGACGACCCACTGCCCAGGGAGTTTGTCCTCTACCTGCGACCCAGTGGGCCACTTCAGAACCAGCTCTCCCACTTCTGGCAGCAGAGTCGGGTCACTTGTGGCAAAAACAAAGCCCACAACATTTTCCCTCATATCACCCTCTGCCAGTTCTTCATGGTGAGTGGAAAGAAACTTTCAGTCAACTTTCATGAATGGTTCTGAGGTCATACATCACATGGGGTTAGTGTTAGTTGGATTCTGTTTGACAATGTCTCATCTTTGTCCCTTTAAGGCCTTTTGACATAAATTTTACATCCATACTATTTGTACGTACGTCCATATTTGGTATGAACATGGTGTTTTCCAGCTAAAACAATCCGTGTCCACGCAAGACTTCTGGCTCCGAATCAATCAAATGCTTGAATAGTAGCTTGTCTCCTTCACATTAAGCAGTTGGATCTTTATAAAATGCAGAATTCAGTGCACAGCAGGGTCATCAATGACTGTGTTCTACACTGGTAGCTGTAAAATATGAGTATATACAGTGGAATGGATTGCAGATGAGTCAATGAGAGTTAAACCAGAGTTAAAGTGCAGTTCATAATGGGTGTGTGTAGTTGGTTGTACAGTCAGCTGCCATAGCTGCACTTTACAGGGTACCTTTAAGATATGATGAGACACTGTATTAGGAGATTCATAGTGAGAAACAGGCAGACATGAATCCTTATGATGTTTATAAGTTTAAGTTTTCCTAGCTTCAGAATTTTTCAATGAGTCACTGGTGCAGTCTTTTAAGAGACTTACAGCAGTATTCATTCATTCATATCTTATCTTTCCTGTCAAAGGGATAGTTCACGAAAAACGAAACTTTCCTACTCACCCCTTCTTCAGACGTAATAACACAACCGAAAAAACACACAACATGCCCCCATACTGCTTGTGTGGTGTCATCCAAGTGTCCACAAGCCTCGACATTCATATTCAACTTGAAACGGAGTCACTTAGACCAAGTTTTAATCCTAAAAGTACCGGATGTAGTGAAGCCAGCGGACATAGCGATGCTAATGCGCACCGGGAGAACGTGAACGTGTCAGAGGAGGATATCAGAGGACATTAGGGCTAAAAACTATTTCCCTTTTTTCTGTTAAACTATCCCTTGAACTGTTGTTATGGTTCTTTTTAACAGATAAATGAAGACAGCAATGTTGCATATTCCACATCTTGTCTTTTTTTTCTTTCTACACAGTGTGCAGACCACAAAGTAGAAGCTCTATGCGAGGCCCTCCAGGCCACCGTGCAGCAGTGGCGAGGTCGTTTTCCGAGCCCGCTGCCCCTAGAACTCTACACATCCTCCAACTTCATTGGTCTCTTTGTTGAGGAACAGGTGGCCGACGTCCTCAAGCAGTTTGCAGCTGACTTCGCCACAGAGGCTACAAGGAAGGCAGGTAGGAACCAGAAGCAACGGGGATGAAGGGCACACACTCTGTACCCACAATGCCCTGGGTTTGAAACACATGAAAAATCTTTGCTTCATGTCTTTCTTTCTGTCTGTCTTATCTCTGCCATCTTTCTTCGTTGCTTCATGTTGACTGTTCAGAGTATGTCAGCATCAGTTCATCATATTTGCTGCGTGTGGTGAGCAGCTGTCCCGGTGTGGACGGTTGTCATGTGGGGTTATTAAAGCAATCACTCCGCCTGTCAACCATTTTTCAAACACGGGCGAAAAATAAGTCTGACTGCCAAATGGTGTTTCAGGCTGCTAAGTGCCAAATCAGATTAGAGACAACGTCATTAGAGCAAATGCTCTTTGGTATTTCTGCCTCACGGTGAAAAGACAGATAAGAATGTGTCATTAGAATCAGATGTGGAAAATTTGAGTGGTTGTTGGTTTTACGCGGGAGATTTCATCACTGATAGTGAGGTTGTGCAATGAATGTATAACGTGTAAAGTAGATCACAATCCATTTGTTGGTGTGCTTCTGTTTTAACCCAAACAAACTCTAACACATCAGATGATGAGTTGACATGTCATTTGTACCACGTACCAGGTTTGAGTCTTTTGACTGGACTTTGAGTCTGTGGACAAAAGTGTGAAGTTGAAGTGGCTGTTTCTTCCTCGTTTCTCTTTCCAGTTGAGATCATAATGATGCCATAGATGCTGAAATCTGAAATGTAATCAGAGAACCACATATTTAGCCGTTTTTTACATGTTTTGTATTGATTATTTACCAGAGAGAGTTTCCTGCTGACTTAAGTCTAAAAAACTATTTATTACCTTATTCAGAATAAGATATTATTTTGATTATGCTGTTTACATGAGTTCCTGATAGAATATGAATTGAATTATTGTGAGTATGAACTTATTATTCGTATTTTTTATTATTGTTATGATCATCTGAAAATGCTGTTTACATGGAAGTGCCTTATTCAGACTGTATCTGAATATTAGTGTCCATGTAATTGTCGTTGTCAGTTGGAAGAATGAATGGGACTCTCCCTTTCTGACCCAAAATAGCAGATAGCGATACAGCATAATTATAAGAGACCCATTCATAATCAACAAAGACACCATACACAAGGGTCAAAGAAAAGTTAATTTATGATATAGTTGATCTCTGTGGTTTAGCACTGATGGTAAAATGGGTTTCCTCCCTGTTCATCCATCTCCAGAAGTCCATGTGGAGCCTCACAAGAAGCAGCTCCATGTGACTCTGGCCTACAACTTCCCCACTGACCACCTCGCTTCACTGGAGAAACTGGCTAAAGGCATCGAAGTCAAGCTGGGCTGTGATTGGCTGGCTGTCTTGTTCTCCCGGGACATTCGATTTGCTAACCATGAGGTATTATCTATACTGACGACAATTGTTTTAAGGCTCACAGATACCTATAAACCAATTAAAGCAAATTAATGTTAACACCAGACGACCTCTGTGTCACATCTGCAGACGCTGCGGGTGATGTACCCCTACCTGCCTCAGAATGAGGATGAGCTGGAGCTGGTTCCTGGGGATTTTATCTTCATGTCTCCAGTGGACCAGAGTAGCACCAGTGAGGGCTGGGTGTATGGGTCCTCACTGGCCACCGGGCTGTCTGCCCTGCTGCCGGAAAACTACGTCAGCTTGGCCGATGAATCCGACACTTGGGTCTTCCATGGGTGAGCAGAGCATCTAACAGAAATCAATCATTTCATACTGAAAGACTATAAAGAACGATTTGGTCATTAACAATATTTTAAATTCCATCACCTAATATTTCCCCAGCTAAGGGTCTATAGTTGGACTAATGTTGGCCGAACTACCATGAAGCTTGAAATGCGGTGTCAAAATATACACGTGTGTCATTTGCTGATCAGATTCATGACCCCCAGAAGTTGAACCCTCTTGACTGAGACGTATCGCTTTAAAATCAAACACAAACTCTCGGGAACAGTTCTTGCTTTCAAATTAACAGCTTGTTTTTAAATGAAAGGGAACTTTTACAAACACAATTTTATAGATATTATTTATCACAATCGTATAACACTTCTTATTTATTCTTTTGCACGAACCCAAATGCATTGAAGAAGAATTACATTTACATATAAAACAAATAGTAGATGTTCTCTCAATTTTCTGTCTATTTAAAATCACCAACACCCACTTGTGATGAAGCAGCTCTAAGTTAGTGGTCTGTATAATTATATATATATAAAGTTAATTAATATTAGATCTTGATCATAGATCATTTCTTTTTATCATTGTCATCCTATCTGGTTTATCTGCAATTAACTACAAATATACTGTTTTTATTATTATACTATTCTTATTCATTAGGTTTGATCGCGGCCACTGACTGATACAGAGCACGTGTCACCTCTCTTCAATTGTGTAATAATATTGGATGTATCCAAATCGCACAGTGTGATGAGAGATGATCAGTTTGTGAGAAATGTTTTCCACATACAAACAGACAGACATTCTTAACTTCTAACTTATAGAATTATTAGGTAAGATATCTGACAGTCTGTTCTCCTCGTCCACCACAGCTCGCATTCCTTCTTCAGTTGTGGGCCCAGTGACAAGAGCGGTAAGGAGAGAGGGATGTTCGATGGACTGCTGGACAGCCGACGCCCTGATAACACGAGCCCTGGAGACACGCCCACCCTCAGTCTCATCTGTCATCCAATGCAGGTAGTTAGTAGTTTTCACAATTGAAATACTTCTCGTGTTGTTTTGTGCATTAAAAATCAAACTGAAGTGTTTTATTCCCAGCAGGTCCTGCGGATCGGCGGTGGTCACTCTCGGCAGTCCAAGCGCACGCTTTTTGTCTGCCGGCACGGCGAGAGGATGGATGTGGTCTTTGGCAAACACTGGCTCTCCCTCTGCTCCGACAGTAAAGGTGAGCCTCTGAACCCCACCTCTCATGTGAGCTCCGCCTCGTGGTCAACCATTGTTGTTGTATTTAACCTCCTTAATCCTTCCATGGGACAAAAAGTAGATCTCAGGAATAAGTTAAAAAAATAATCCTTGCATTTAATCGCGGGTGTTCTTATTTTTCCGCAGGTAGATATGTGCGCTCCAATCTGAACATGCCTCCCAGTTTGCCCCTGTGGGGGGGGCAGAGAGACTATGACATGGACACTCCTCTCACTGTGTTTGGATCCACACAGGCTCAACTAGTGGGTATGTCACCTACATAGATCTCAGTGATGTACTCCACCAGGAACTCTGACGATTTCTTTACGAAATGTGTGTGAGCTGAAAAATGTTGCTTTTCCAGGTGAGGCCCTGCTGCAGAGTAACACAGTGATAGACTTTGTGTACTGTTCTCCCTCTCTGCGGTGTGTCCAGACTGCACAGAACATCCTGAAAGGTAAGACGAGGTCTTTCTAAGCAAGTATGATGAGACATCCACTCAGTTTTCCCTGAACAGTCACACAAACAGAATTCTTTTCCAGGGACATTCATTTGTTGTGTCTGATGATCTGTGTTTGTGGGAACAGGTCTGCAGCAGGACGGTAAAGTGAAGGTGAGAGTGGAACCAGGGCTTTTTGAATGGACCAAGTGGGTTTCTGGGAGCTCCCTGCCGGCATGGATACCTCCGACTGACCTGGCCGCTGCCAACTTCACTGTGGACACATTGTACAGGTGAAACAAACAGCTCAGGGTAAAACACGCACTGTCTAAGTAATGATACTGTATGTAGTATGTGTCATCTGCTTAACTTCACTTTTACAGACAGTGATGACGCAATGATGAGTAGTTTGAGTTCCCTTTCTTGCTCAAGGACACAGGAACTTATTTGTGTATGTGCTGAATATACAATATATATTCGTACATCACACAGTTTATACACACTACCTGCAGCTGCATCTGTGTTGTTTATCCACTCTGCCTGCAGAAATGTCCACTTTTATTGCTCTGTAGAACCTAAGCATCTGCTGCTGGTTCAACTTGTGTAGTGGATGAACAATTTTCTTATTTTCACCGAAAAAACACCGACCTCGAGCCACCAGGCACCTCCAGGAAACGCCTCAAATCTGTCACCCGTCAACAGATTGTACAGCTGCCGTTGTTGTGTTTTTTAAAAATAATTGGTTCTTGTCTCCATACAGACCAACGATCCCAGTCAGCAAGCTCACTGTGTCTGAGTCGTATGAGAACTACATGAGTCGAAGCTACCAAGTGACCAAAGATATCCTGTCGGATTGTAAAAACACTGGTAAGAGAAAAACACAGCAGAGCCCCTTGAGCTTTTGGAGGAGGTTGATGAGTCTGTGTAGGTGAACTTCTTTTACTTTATTGTTTTACTATCTCATGTGTTTGTCCTCTGCTGATGTTGTATCCTGCCTGGGTTTCCACTCTACGTAGGAAACAACGTGCTGATTGTAGCCCACGCTTCTTCCTTAGAGGCCTGCACACGCCAGCTGCAGGGCCGCAGCCCACAGGGCGCCAAGGACTTCATCCAAGTGGTCCGAAAGGTCTGTTCAACGCATATCTTTTTGAATCCAGTCAACTTTTTTTCCTTCTGTACATCCCACTTCTGTATCCGCCCATCATTGCTTCCATATGGTTCCCTCAATTCCACTTCCTGTTCTCACTGTGGCTGGATGTACAAAAACATGGGTGTGGACACTTAAAACTCCAGAGATGTAAAGCATCCTCGTGTATAAAAAAATAAAAATAATAATCAAACCCATTCAGATATTTTTCCTAAATTGTGAAAAACTTTTTTTCTACAGAACAGCTGAACAAGTTTCATGCAGCCCCTCCTGAGTCCTCTCTCTCTCTCTCTCTCTCTCTCTCTCTCTCACTCGCTTCTGTCGAAACAAACATTGTCACCGAACAACCCTGTAATCTCAACCTGGACAAAAAACTATATAATTTGGTTTTAGAGAACACAAGTGACGGACGTGATTATTTGCATGAAGAGCGAAGAAGTGAGATCTGATCACAAGTGGTCATAGAGACACATTCAGGACACACTTTAATGTCGGGGGGGAACAGACAGTACTGTCCAACACCGAGGTGGCTGGGGGCGCGCTCGCATGCTCACAATTAGTGATGTAATGTTTATTATGCTTGTGGATTCCTACGAGACTAAACTTCCTCTTTGGATAATGGTTCTTTGTTGAGCTGCTCATTATCGAGAAAATGGGGTTGCAAACTTTCATAACTCAGGTCAATAAGACAGAACATGTCAGGATGATCTGAAACACGCAAATAAAAATTAACCAAACAAAGAACTCAAATGTGGTGTGGTTCATACACAAAACAGGGGTAGATACTATTAACATGACAAACTATTCTCTCAGATACTCAATTTATTTTCCTTGAAATGTATTAGCAGAGCTGATTTAGAGGCCAACACTGGCCTTTCTCACATCTTCTCAGTATCTGCATGTCTTTGGGTTGATATTCATTGATTCAAACTTTTGATCTTTGTTTTACAAAAGTAAAAATTCTTGCAGCATCAGCCCCAAAAACTAATCAGCCTCTACACGTTACATCATCGATTACAAGGAAAACTGAAGCTGAATTTGTCACAGCACATTGATAAACTGGTTGGATATTCACACACACACTTTTTATTCCTCGTGCTCTAATTTCTTGGGATTTTTAATGTGTTACTTATTTATAACATGCACACATTATTCTGAGATGAGATGGAAAGAGAAGAATCAGATGTGCTTTCAGTAGCAGTCTGACGGACCTCAGCCAGACAGGTTGAGTCTTCATTAGCTGGCCCACTGTCTGTTTGAATGCACTGCGATCAATAAACCTCCTTAAACACAGCAGCTGTTTGTTTCTGGACCAGTGTCTTGTGACCTGCACACATTTAATGATGATTTTGCTAAATTCTTTACATTTCTTTAAACTCTTCATGTTTATTTGTAAGTTTAACAGTATGCCAAATTTAAAAAGATTAAATTCACAACCGTTTTGATTGTTTTATTGCTGATGCCAATAGATGGGCTGCACAGAGCACATTGTCCAATAAGCCTGCACTGCAGCTTCACTCAAAACATGATGGAACGGGTTCGTTTTCCTTGTAGGAGGTTAAACTACTTGCTAATCCAAAAAACATCTGTCTGACCTTCGTTTCCTAAAACTGACCACTGATTCCTCTGCTTGGTCTTCAGATCCCCTACCTGGGCTTCTGCTCCTGTGAGGAGCAGGGGGACACCGGGGTGTGGCAGTTAGTGGACCCTCCCATCCTGCCCCTCACACATGGACCAAACCACACCTTTGACTGGAGGGAGACACTTCTGCAAGAATAATGTCTTCCTGACCTGATCCCCCTCCAACCTCGCCCACCCAACATGCTCGTACTGTACTCCCATAGGGTGCGGTAACAAGTTTCAATCCATTGAACTTTTCTCTTTTTAGCCTCGTTCATGCAGCTGCTGGTGTCGTGGCTGCGACAGCTGAAGGAGCTTCCGGCCTGAGGATGAGCCTGTGGTGAACTGACTGGTTCCAACAGTGATTCAACAAATGTAAATGCCCCAAAATTAAAAAAAAAAAAAAGGCCAGTGCATGACTGGGTGTGAGATGCATTGTGTGGGAGAGCACTCATGGTACCTCAGTTAAATCATCAGTCTCAGGAAATGTTGTGAAATTAGCATGAACGCTGCGTCTGCGCATGATTAGCTTAAAGAAGATAAATTAAGTAAACAGGATCAGAACACTTGAAGTAATCCCATTGAAAACAAAGGTGCAGAAAATGACAGGCTGCATTTATTTTTTTTAGCTCTCGGAAGACTCAGGATTTCTATTTTGTTCAGTTTATTTTTGCAGAAATGTTGTTGTATTCCAATGAGCCAAGTTATTTTAGTTCCCTAACTGTAAACAACGTTCAGGATAGCTAGCTCTGAACTCAGCACACTCTGGCTTGGTTTACTTTTCGAAACCATTTTGTTTAACGTTGGCTGTGTCTGACGTCTCTCTCATTCACTTCAGTGGGAAGTAAACTGAGATGTGCATGTGTTACACAACTGCAATTTTGCATTGTAGAGGTATTAGCAACAAGCAGTGCTCGTTAGTACGATCGTATTCAGTTGTGCATTAGTGCTCACTTTGGCTTATTAATATTTAAACTTGTTGAAGTTAGCATATTGGAACGAACTGCATAATGCCAAATTCATTCCAACTTGATTTTTTGAAAACTGAAAGCCCTAGAGTCATTAGCACGTCATAATGGTAACGTGAAAATATTGCGTGTTGATATTAGCACAGCTCAGCTTTTACCTGAGCTCAATCTAAACTTTTTCCACAGCTTAACAGGAAACAGGTTTTTGCTCCATTTATGTCAAACATTTAAAAACAATGTTGTTTCACCATCATTCATTCATCCAAGAATTTTGTTCTGTGGTTTGTTATATGCACTGCAGCCTTTAGGGCTTTAGGCATTTGTGCCAATTTTGGCGTATCAAGGGGGGGGCAGTGACTAAATGTATAATTTGCGTACACATGATTTGATTTGTGTTTGAGTTTGTGCCTATTTCACAAACTTTTATGAGACTATTGAGTATAAAATATTTGTTACAAAAGTGTTGGCAGTACTGCTTCCCTGCACAGATCGCAGTTTCAACACACGGGACATGAGAATACGTGCACATGGGTTGTCGACTGCTCAGCTTGAACCACAGAGCTCCTGACCAGAATGAAAACAGATAAATTGTTTGAAAAGAAATGCCATCTTTTGTCCCGCTTGTCCTACATTAGTAAGTGAGGAAAACATATCAGCTCTGGCTTAATGTGGCCCCTCATGTTGTCTCTATTTTGGTGCCACATGCAGCACATGCAGTATAACTGTGTCCTCTACCAGTCGTGTAGTGTATCACACACAAATATAACAGCACAGCCTGCACTATTGACAATCATAGAGTAGCTTCTTGATACAGGTCCAGCAGCATTTTGAGTCTGTGTTTGTTGCGTGTTGTTCCGGGGTTCAGAGTAGCTGTAAATAATCATATTTTGGAAAACAAAAAAAAAAGTCTTTTTATTTCTATTTATAAACATTTTTTTTCCAGATTTTACGATGTATAAAAATAAATAACATTTTTTTTGGGGGGGGGGGTCATCGCTTTTAACAGCATGCAAGATTTTCTCTCAGGTGTTGACTGCATTTAAGACAAAGTGTGTATATGCAGCTCTGAAAACTGTTGCACAAATTGAGTGACTGTGTTGTTGTGAGTAAACTCTTTGAATTAAAGCGATGTCTCCTGATGTACCGACGGCCCACTCAGAGGAATTTGTGAACTCAGTCAGCGGCAAACAGGAAGCGTTGCCTTTGGTGATATTTGATGCACGTCATACATGGAGCTCATCAACACATCTTGTTACAAGTTGCATGTTTGGAATTTATTACAAGACAGTTATTTATTAATCTCTCTCTATTCTGTGCATTCTCTCTCTATTCATTTTTTGGAAAGTTTTAGAGATAGAGTTGTGTTGCTAGAATATTTGGGATGTGTGTCCACTCTGACACCAGGTTGCTTTGGTAGAAGTCCTGTGCAGTAAGCATGGTCAGCAGTCCGTGGGTGTATCATTGTACTTCTTCCACAAAAAAGAGCCCCATAGTTTTATTTGGCTGCTTAGACAGCAACAACAAATCAAAGATATACTGTTAAATACAAGCTCTGCCCCGCCCCGCCCTTGTTTTATACATGGTCCTCGAGAAAGTCAACTTTCTTTGTGGGCTCCATCCTCTGAAGGAAGTTGGTCCTCTGAGATCGAACACAGCTACGGTCCGGAAAACCCCAAACATCCGATCTGTCACCTTGAGGCGTATTTAAATCATTCCCCCTCAGGAAAAGAGGAAAAAACTCTTCTTGGAAAACATCATGATAAACATTCATTTCCTTGAATCTGGGATTTAAAACATTTAATTAGTCAATTTCCATGTTGAGGAAACTGAGCACTCATTACATCATAACATTGTTGACACAGGGAGACATTGACACAGACACTGAGAAGAAATACACACAAATTTGAAAGATCTCTCCTCAGTTATTTCATTAACATAGAAAGTTCATCGCTCAGCAAACGAGCAGCACATATTGTATTGAAGGATTACAGAGTGAAGAGAGCCATGGGAAAGAAGCTATGTTGTTCCTGCATTCTTTATTTATTGTTAGAACATATCACCAAACGTGTTCAAGAATTAAGTTACTTTCTTTTGAAAATCAAAAACGTATTTTTCAGTTTGTAATTTTTAAGATGAGGAGCATCCAGAGGCTTCAAGTAAAAGTTTGTGTTGATCTCCAGTGTGATTGTGAAGCACTGAGTCATAAAGAAAAAGGCTGTCCTTTTTAAACAGCTGTAATATTTTCATATGTTCATGACTCTTTGGATAGAAAGACTGAAACACATCATTCTGTGGTTTGTGGTGAGAGAGTTGATCTGCAGTTTGGTTTTGTTCTGAAGGAGCTTAAAATAAAACCATAAATGTCTCTTCATAACAATAACATGGTAAAACGACAGGTGTGCAAAGTCACTGTTTATCCATCTACGCCGCCAATACTGTCAAGAACAAACTCAATAAAATCCTACATCCTTGATTTGCTCTGTGAAGTTCATGTGAAGTAAAATATAAACGTATAGCACTTACTAGATTAAAATAAAAATTGAAAAACAGGACAACAATGACATCAGTGCAATGTCCAAGGACAGTTAGAAATCAGTGCAGTATACTGACATCATGAAGTAAGAGAATGTGATGACGGTGTGAACACTGAATGTAAGAACAATGAGGTGAGTCATGCAGATGTAAATTATCTGCAGTTAAAGTGAATAAGAATTTATGTACAGGACCAGGTAGCAGCAGATAAATAATGTAGTGTATAAATAAATAAATATATATGCAGTAGATAAATATATATATATATATACAGATTATAAACAGTCAAGGTGAACACTGATCATAAATAATATATGTACAGGACCAGGTAGCAGCAGATGAATAAATAATGTAGCATATGGATAAATATATATACAGCAGATGTGTAATGGATGAATAAATATAGGTATGCATATATCTATATATAGACGCTACGTTGATGAGAGGATTGAGGTGAAAGACAGAACTAAAACGCCGGACAGCGCCCGTGGGTTCGATTCCGAAGGAAAGAGGTGCAGGACTACTTTAATAAGATGGACACAGAAGGAGCCACTGAGCTCAACCAGCGCGAGAGGGGCTCCTGGAATTACCTGTGAAGTGTCCTGTTCCGCCCCCCTGCTCTCGGCCAATCAGGAGCGTGTCTAGCGTCTTTGCAGGCTGCTGATTGGTGGAGTCAGTGAGTTGGGCGGAAGCGTTGTTTTCACTGCGGAAATAAGTATTTGGGTGTTTTACTGGTTAAAAGGCGACAGAAAAAAGATGAAAGGAAAGTGACAGAAGTGAGTGTAGATGGAGGAGAAAAGAGAGAGAGAGAGAGAGAGAGAGAGAAAAAAAAAAAACACTGGACAGCGCCCGTGGTTTCGAACCCGTGAGGGTTAGGAATCATTTTCGGCATGAGAAAGTTGATGAAGTAACCACTGAGCTAAACCAGTGCGGAGTCACCACGAGGAAGAAAAGTATTTATACCTGAAGTACAGGAGCGGGCGCGTGAGGTGGAGATCAAAGGAGCAGCTGAGCAGGTCAAAGGGCTGCTTCTCCTCACAACGTGTTTATCTCGCTTCTCTCAGGTGATTAAACTCCTTCATTAACACACACAGAAGTACAGAATGAATACAAGCAGACATGGAGCAAGACAAGGAATAGTTTACATATGACACAATTAATCATTCGTATTTGTAGTAGATGATTTCATTGTGCATACTGGGGGCAAAAATTTGAATTACATACTATGTGTAAATTGTAGAATTTCTTCTATTGATGTCACTAAATGTAGTTCAATTTTGTCCTGTGTAGATTCATCCTTCGATTCAGGGACGCTAGGTTTCCTAATACCATGCACAAGCACATACATTACACATGTTTAATAACATTCACATGTGTGCTCATGTGGCTCCCATATTGGAAACGCACGTGATCACATCTAAACAAGTGATCTCATGTGATCCCATACGTGTCACAGGAAGCCACGTGGCCTCGACGCATTACACCATGAAAATCCGGTTTCCCTGATAAAGCTGCTGTGACTGCAGAGTGGATTCTAAAGATTCTAAAGAGTTTGAATTTCACGAATTCCCAGAGACGAATACTGTAATATTCAGAAACCTATAGTGGAATAGTTTAGTGATTTATTAAATAACAAATTGCTCTGTTAAATCAGGTCATAGCAGCTAATCTTTTAAACCTAGTGGATAAATGACACATTGGTTTGTTGATTATGAAATTAATGATTTCCTATTTGTTTATTGACTGTGTTTGTTCATTAAATGAATGTTTGTCTCCCTCTGCTGGTCTCTTGTTGACAGCTTCACCAGCCTGTCCTGTCTCAGTGTGGTCCTGTGTGTGATGTGATTCTTTGTGTTTCTGTTATTGGAAGAACCCAGAGAGAACCATGTGACTGAGGCGGCTGTGAGTCTGCTCTGTGATGACGATGGTTTTATTTGGCCCCTGAACATGGATTCATCCTCTAAATATGTCCACCCCTAACTTTTATCTACAGTCTAGAGAAAAACCTTTCCTCACGACACATGTCCTCTGTTCAATCAGTAACAATTAAAGACTTTATTCATTAAAGATCTGGTGCCATAAAATACAGAGTTGACAGTTTGTTAAGAAGGAATGAGCCAAAATCCCTTCAAATCAATAAACACACTGATTGACTGTTAGCGGAAAATGTTTGGTTGGAGTTTCTGCTGAGAAAGATGTTTTCAGCAGCTGGAGACAGTGAAGATACATCCAGGTTTTTAAATAGTTTCTTCCATCTGCTGCCCTCAGCCTCTGTTTTACAAAATGAAAGTGTCATGACTCTGGACTTTTTGCCTCTTTTATGAAAAGAGTTTTCATTTTGATTATGTAATGCTTGTTTATTATATCACTGTCCTCATGTCTGGAGTTTTCACTTTTATCTTGCAGTTTTGCTCCTGGTGTGTTTTCCCTGGTTCCACTCTGTTTCCTGTTTTATTTTGTAGTTTCTGCTCCTTGTGTGTTTCCACCTTGTCTTCCTGCCTTCGTTAGTTTCACCTGTTTGTCCGGTGCCACCTGTCTCTAGTTCATCATCAGTTCAGTGTGGATTTAAGTCTCTGTGCGTGTCTTTGTCGGTTCGTTGTCGTCTTATATGTTCTCTAGTATCTCCTTGTGTCTATCTTGTTTTTGCTGAGAGCGTTTTTGAGTGAACTGGTATTTGGATTTTGTTTGTTGACTGGAAAGAGACCTTCCTGAAATTAAGTTTTTATTAAGACCTTTTTGTTCTGCAGTTTTGGGTCCACCCTTTAATCGTGATAAAGATTGAGTCCGGATAAGTCTTGTCAGTACTGTTCCCTTTAGAAACCTCATATTCACAAAAACAACAGTCTGGGTCTGTTCCACTGTTCCTACATTGGGAAAGCAGCAGCAACGATTTTATTGGTATTTCATCATCATTGTACACAAACAAAAATTGTGAATCACAGGCTGTGTTATAAAGTGCTTACAAGGGAAAACAACCTCCTCCAGACATAAAACAAGCCACAGTGACTTTTATAAAACTGAAAATATATAAAATACTTGTGGATGGAGTGAATTATTGAATTCATCTGTATTGGTCAGGACCTCCACAGCCCGTCCCTCATGTCGTGTGTCTGTCTGGAACCAGGAGCCTCCACAGAGACAGAGTGAGCCCAGGCCACAGCACGGCCGGAGCTTGATGCAGGAGTAAGCCTGTGGTGCCAGGACAGGGCTTAATGGCTCCTGAGGAGAAAGACAGAGAGACATTAGGCTCAGCAAACGATTAGCTGGATGGATGGACGGATTCAATTACAGCTGATGAAAGGATGTTTGTCCAACAGCCACGGTTTGAATGAGCAGATGTAGATTCCACTCTTCAGTTTATTTAAGCTGCTTCTCTTGATTTCTATGGACTTACTTTAGTTCAGTTTAGTCAAATCTTTAAGGTGACTGAGAGGGCGACTTAGAGTTTTAAAGTTGAACCACATTTAAACCAGTTAAACTGAGAGAAATGGACGGTAAAGGGGAAAAAGCTCCGACTTATGAAACACTGATAAATGATTATTTGGTTTAAATCAGTCTCATCTGGTGGAAATATTCTTATTTAGTATAAAAACGCCACCTTGATGATACTGATAGATTTTTTATCATTAATCCAAACTCACTGAGTCATAAAACCCAAAGAGCAACTTTGAGCTTCTGTGGGTAGACAGCGGATGCTCACTCCCCTTGATGGTGTATTGATTCACAAATAACAGATTACTGATAAACTGGTTCCTGTCAGAACTGTATTAACCTGCAAAAGAACCCAGGGTCAAAATTGAGCTGCTGGACACAACTGCAGTGTGAACGCTCAGCAAGACATTTACTCTCTGAAATATAAAGAAAAATATTGATATACTAAAATACCAACTTTTCCCTTTTCGTATGCTGAAGTCTATGTTGAGCTGCTTCTCCTCAATCCTTTGCCTTCTTTTCAGGAAGCATTTGTAGCTGAGGGTTTTGTTGGCGTACAGCGGACCCTGGTTGGGGATAAGGAACTTGCACATGTCGTCAGACTCCTCGGCTATCGTGACCCCGCTCGATGTCTTGAACTCACATTTGAAGGATGGGGAGTTTGCACAGCTGGTATAATAGCAGTCCAACCTTCAGTGGATCAAAACCTTATGGTTAATTATCTTGGAAGGCTCACTTCTTAAATACATTTGAAATGTGATGGTGTTGAGACGTCTGTGTGGACCTGAGGCTCCCATTCTTGATGCAGGCGGTGAAAATGCCAAAATCTCCTTGTTTTTGGGCCGATGACCCTGAAATCAGATGACACACGGTTTCTACAAACCACAACGTGATGTATCCAGAAGATTCAGGATTCACCGTATAGCCCGAAACACACAATGAATGTTAAACTGACAGGTGAATGGAAATATATATCTATATCTATGTCCATGTAAATTCTAATTAGTTAATCTTACTTACAAGCATACGAGCCGATTGCTTTTAATAAGAGCTGCATGTTGATTAACAAATGCTTTTTTAGTGTAGTACACTTGCACCTGAGTAATTCAAAAACCTTTAAAGAGCACAAGACAATTTACTTTAGCTGTACTCTTGACAAACAACATATTTATCTAAGTCGGGTTAACAACTTAGATAAACAGCTTGGGATTTCTTAGTGGCACTAACGTCTACAGCAAATGGATTCACTTGAAAACCAATTGCTTTAAAAAGTCTATGAAAGACTTATTCATATAATTTAAGCATTTCAAACATCCATCAATAAAAAGCAGGTTCCTTTCTCTTGTAATTCATAATTCAGTTTTATTTGCACAACTCCACCAGGGCCCAACAGCCGTCTTATGAAACCACATTTAAATTGACCAGAACCAGAGTTTTACGTGGATCTGCACCAAATTGTACAACACTCCTAAATATCAGTTCTTTTAACTCGCCAGATTTTTTTTTTTGTTATCAAGATCCATGAATTATTCCCTGAGAAATCTACGTCATTGTTACAAAATGCAGTTATAATATTAAAGACAGTGGAGAGAAGACATCCTGGATCCGCCCCTGATCCAGATCGGCACCAAATTTGATGGATTCCTCCTTCGGTCATGCCCCACCCCCGACCAAGTTTCACATGACAGTTCACTGTGAATTTCAACTCAAATACATTTAAAAAACAGTTTAATCATTATTGTTTTCCTGATTATTTATTGAGGCTACTTCCCTGAAGGAACGTGATTCCCTGTCATGTGGTTAAATGACATCACTACTGTTTTATTTTTATCAGCTTTAGATTCATCAAATCTCTCGACGACTTATCACTTATTTTTTATCCCACGTCCATTTTTACTGCTCAATTTTTCTTTTCTTTATCAGTTAATTTGTGTTACTCCAGAGGACGGTGTCATGTTCTGGGAAAATCAGATCACAATGTCGGTATATTCGCTGCTGTCGATCACAAAGCAACAGGAGAATCAAAGAAGGTCAAGGAACTGCAGTGATATAATCCAATCTCTGTAAGCGGATTAACGCCGAGGCTGCTGATTGATGAGATCATGACAGAAGCAGCTGGAACCAATAAAAATCTGGTAGTATCCTCCTGAGACCGAAAGCTAAACTGAACCGCCCTCTGCTGCTCATATCCACCATTACATCACACATTATACATGATTATATGTTCAAATAAATCATCAAAGGTCTTCATTCTGATAGGATATCATTTGAAATGTGCCTACCCATGAAGGAGAAGACGAACAGCGACAGTGAGATGTACATTGTCTGGATCCTACTGAGACATTTGACAGAGAACAGAACATTCACAGAGAAAAACTTTGTGATGATTTATGCTCATATCCGTCCTGGAAGTGAAAGCTTATGAAGAATCAAATGCACGAGGTCAGGTCAATACATAACAATACATCCACTATGTTTGACACCACAGTTAAACCCTCTCTAACAACATAAAGAACAGTTTTAAATTAACACCAAACTATATTTCACTTTTATGTGCAAAGTAGTTCTCTTGCTGTCATGCTCCATGTAAAGTGGAACTAAAGCTAGCAGCCTGCCACACTTGTTGTGTCCCAGCACGTCTCCTGCACTGCCTCAACTGAACGTAGTGTTTGTTAAAATGAGAGTCAAATTTCAATGTCTTACCGTTGCTCGGCTTTTTTTGTGTTTTTCTCCTCGGTGACTCCTCTGAGGACAGAATTATCGATTCGATGTGATGGGGTGTGGCAGGGCATTATGAGGGAGGCAGCTGGGTGGGAGGGTTGGGTGCTAGACAGCCTTAAAGTGCCACTGTGCTGCACTGGTGCTCATTTGGCTGATTGTCGACGTAGATGCACAAATGTATTTTCTTTGCTTCATTTTGAGGAACACATTTCACTCAGACATTGTTCAGTTGCAGCGTCCAGACCCAGTTTTCTTGTCTGAAAAACGTCAGGAGAAGATCTGGAGTTCAGGGTATTTCTGTAAGCGGCTCCTGAGAGTCCACATCGTATCGCACATTTAAATGTAGTGTTATGACGAGAGCTGACAATGTCATTATTATTATTAATATTTTACAGTGATTGTAGTGACAGTGGGAATATTTTATTACATGTTTTTTTTATTTCAGTGTATAATCGTATTATTGCAATATTTTTACGCCGCTGTGCTGGCAAAAGTGACGCTTACGTTTTCAGGTTGCCTGTCCGTCCATTCCATTCCTATGAACGCAATATCTCAGGAATGCCTTGAGGGAATTATTTTTAGTACTGACATTTACTGATTAGATTTTGGTGGTCAAAGGTCAAGGTAGCATCACAAATCATGTTTTTGGCCTCAGACTAATGCGGTTTTATCATTGATCAAAAAACCCCACAAACATCCGGCTTTTGTCTGCGACGAGAATGAATACGATTTGCATTCGCTCAGTGACTCTGCAGTAGACAGGTTCTGCACTGATGGGAACGTGACACAGGTGAGAGAGCATCTCGGATTTCAGTGTGTTCGTGACGTCAAACATGACGCACTGGGGGAAAAAACAAAAAAGACAAACTCTGCTGGCTGGTTTGGTCACATTTAAAAAAACAAACCCAGTAATTTCTTGAGTAAAGTTTCTGCGAGTGGCTGCGAGGAATATCAGTAAATCAGCTCTCAGTCCAATCAGGATTATTACCAACATCAGATCACTCCTTTCCTTTAATGATGCTCTAATTCATGCCTTTGTCTTACTCTATCTAGAGATAACTACACTTCTCTTTTCACTGGGCTCCCCCATGAATCTTGTTTTCTACTTTACTTTATTCTTTTCTCTTCTGTTTTGTACTCGCAGACATACGTTAAGCGTCCTTGGGTCCAGTAAAGGGCACTATGAAGATGCAAGCCATCATTATTATTATTATATATATATAATACCCATTCTTTTCAAATCAACAGCTGACCATTTGTCCAACGAACAAGAACGGATCATTTAATGAACATAAACACGATTAATTCATTTAATGTCAACATAATTCTAGTTTGTTAATCAAACACACGCTCTAGTAATTCACACTTTGACTCTGGAGAGCGAAACCACCCAGGTGTCCCAGGTGAAGGTTTCAACAACCTGCCTGTTTAACATGATTCTCAACACAGGTACTGAGAGGTTTCAGGGAGTGAACCTCAGTGGGTCTCTGAGGTTCACTCCCTGAAAACAAAAACAAAAAAGCAAATCCAGTTCAACTCGTACAGCTCACTGAGCAAACTGAGTAATGTCGCTAAGCATGTTCATCTCCTTTTGACCACAGTTTAAAATCTTCTAATGGATGCTTCCGGCAGGATAATGCCCCAAAGGGAGGAACGAGCATGCGCAGGACGTGACCACAGCAGCAGCTCCTCAGCTCTGTGTCACAAGGGGTGAACACACTGCGTGGTTACCTCAGCTCAGCTGTAGTAGACGCTGCAGGAACTTTTTTTTTTGAGTATAAAAGATCAGGGGACACTAAACTGCTCATGATAAAGCAGTTTCACGGTTTCCACATGTTACAAGTCTCTCTCGCTCAAAGGTAAACCAGAGGAGCAGCAGATAATCTCACAGAAAAACTCTAAATATCAACTCTTCAGTTCGACCCCTCTGGGACAAAAGGCATTACACAACGTGTTTGGTTTAGTTTTTGGTCTCAACTCTCTGCTTTTACAAAAAAAAAAAAGGCTGAGCAATAATTAACTTGATGTTTGAACAGAAGAAACTATATGCAACAGAAGAGCGTGGGTCATAGATCAGATTAGGGGCTGTAATTGTGAAATTTAATTTTTTTTTACCAGTACGTGAATATATATTTATATACATTTGCTTTACGGTTCAGTTTTCCATTCACCCATTCACATGCACATTTGTACAGTGCATCTATTAGCAGCACTTTTTTTCCATGAGGGGCAATTTGGGGTTCAGCATCTTCGGCTCATGCCGATGGGCAAGACTGGGAATCGAACTGACGACTCTCTGGATGGAGGATGCCCGCTCTCCTCCTGTCATCAAAGTCACTGGTTACTTTCAGATTATATGTACTTGGGAGGCTGATTCATGCAGATACAAATCAGTGCACACAGAATGTACATGCATATTAATTTTAGTTGTATTTTATAAAGTCTTTAGCAAATGCAAAATAGTTTGAATGTTTTAAATAGATTGCACATTTCTTTGTGTGTTGTAATCATCAGTAGAGTTTGAGGACTTTATCAGCCCACAGGTTTACTTACTGGAGAAAAAAAAGTCTACTTTGGCCTCAGTAATCAGGTTAAGAGGTGTTTGCATGACAAAACCAAACATCCCCCGCTGGGTAAAGGGCAACGTTGCAGAACCCAGCTTACTGTAGCAAGGATACCTGCACCAACATTAATGGAGGCATGCAGGAGTTTGTCTTTCTGATTTTTTCCCCAGTGTGTTACATTCCACCAACAACTGAGACACTCTGTCACTCTCTTGCTAAATTAGCTTCTCTCAATGTTCATTTTATTTTTAGACCAGATGTTTTATCACAACACCAGTCAGGATGGTGTTGTGATAAAACACCTCTGTCCGCTCTCTCAGGTCAACCCTCTGTGAAATATCACTTTAGTCCGAACGAATACACAATATTAAATACATTTAAAAGCATCTCTGACACGGTCTTAAAGGCTGAGTCTATAAATGATTGACTTATGAGTCAGTGCCTGCCTGGAATCAAACAGAGCTGTTGCATTAGAGTGTGTGTGGGATATGTCAGTGTGTGGGTGTGTTTGTGTTTGGAGGCTGGGATGCGGGGGTTTTGCATCAGTGGCTATTTAACAGACGCTGACTCTGAGGATCATCTCAGTCAATCATGGGTCGTCCTGGGGTTCAGGTGTGGACATGGACACTGTGTGTCCTCTTCAGCAGCATGTGTGTCGCTCACGGACCGTAAGTTTGCCTGCTATGTTTATTTTTTTCGTGTGTGTGTATTTTTCTTTTCAAACTAAGGTTTCGATCCTGTTGATTTGCGACAGAAGTTTGGGTTGGTGTTTCCTGCGTGATAGATCCAGTGTGACAGGCTGTTTCTGTGTCTATAGGCATTACATGGTAGTCATCCCTGCAGTTCTTGAGGCCGGAGCTGAAACCAAATTTTGTATGAGTCTCCTGAAGCCTAACGAGACTCTGGAAATGACCATCACTCTGATTTCTATTGAGAAGAACACAACCCTTCTGAAGAGATCATCCAGTGAAGAGTTTCACGACTGCATAGATTTTAAGGTCAGTTCATGAAAAAGGCATCGATTCAAAGGACGTGTTCATTAATTCAGTATCAACACACATAGTTCTCCTGGTGGCTACAGAATCTCTTTCTCTCACAGGTTCCTCTGGTGCGGAATGAGGAGGTGTACAAGTTTGAGGTGGAGGTGAAAGGCGACACGTTCCGCTCAAAAGAACTCAGGAGAGTCATGGTTAAATTATACCAACCAGTGACGTTCATCCAAACAGATAAACCCATCTACCTCCCTGGACAAACAGGTAATTCTGATCTGATGATCTATGTTGTTGTGCACAAAATGCTGTATATCAGTGATAGACAGCTTTCTCCTTTAAAATCACAATTTTGGGGTCAGGGACTGCAGATTCCTGTCGACGCTGCAAGGCCTGGTGGGAAATACCTGGCTCTCCCCTGATCTAGGAGCTGACTGGTTTAGTGTATGAATAGAACAAACGTGGTGGATGGTGACAGACTAAATATCTGACAGACGGATAAAGAAAATTGATTTTCAGAAACAGACAGATGTGGCAAAAGTACTCATATTCTTTACTTAAGTGAAAGTACAGGCTCTAAAATGTACTTGAGCACAAAAGTAAAAATGTATTTTTAACTTCAATAGTACACGATGCCTCACAACTCTGCAAAACGAAAAAACTTGTAGGGAAACAAAACAGCAGTTTAAGAGGCCTGTCAGGATATTTGGCAAAAGTCTCATTAAACCTCTTTGCATTTCTCAGTGCATTTCAGAGTGGTCACAATGGACTCCAGCATGAGGCCCGTCGCTCAGCTGGTGAGTATTTCGAACTGTCTCCATCTTGTAGATTCCGCTCACAAAGCACAGTATAATATCACAGCAGTTATGTAATGAACTGACAGGCATAGATTTGCCCTTTAACCACAGTTACTGTATCTCTCTGTTCAGTCACCTCCGTCTGAAGGGTCAATAGCACAAGCAGGACTCTGTTTGCAGAGTCTATAGACCTGCAGGCCACTAACACTGGTTTCTCAGAAAATAAAACTTAAAGTGCCTCGTGTTTTCAGGTTGTGTGTAGTATAATAGCTGTCGTCTACATTGACCTTGTTGGTGTCTGCATTAGATAATCGATAGTGACACATCAGAGCATTAGCTGCTCGTTACTGTTGTGTTTCTGATTTCTTACCCACCCTCATCAGGACACTGCACGATGAGAACAATGTGAAACAACCTGTCTTTCAACAAAACTCTCTTTGTTTCTTTCTTTCTTCTCTTGCAGTATAATTTGATTGAAGTCGAGGTAAGTCTAATGACATCCACTCTATAATGCACTCACACTTTAACACACTGTGCACTGGAGGTAGAGGAGGTTTGCATGCTGGTAGGTTAAGCAAGTTACATTTATTTTATATATTTTTTAGCCTTTTCCTTCTTAAATCAAGTCAAAATTTTCTGATGGATGAAAAATCTTAACTCAAGTTGTAGCTTTTAAACAACATGACAGTAAAAAGCTTTCCTCATGATTTCTTTTGTCAAACTATGTTCAAATGTTTATTTAAATGTTGACAGTGTCTGTAATTGGCTGGTAGTATGTTGGTTTGGCATTTAGAGTAGTTTAAAAAATAAAAGTGTATGTAGGTGAAGTGTTGGGTGAAAGTACTGCCCAATCTTATCAGAAGAAGAAGAGGAAACGCTGAGCAGCATGTTGAGCACTGTATGTCTGTGTGACATCCTTTTACATTAGTTTCATATTTGTGTCATAAAAACACGTTCCTTCCCATTTATTTTATGAAACAGGATGCTTATGATAACCGAGTCGCACAGTGGCTGAATGAAACAGCCGACAGCAGCATACTGCAGCTTTCTTACTCCTTGAACTCAGAGGCCCGGGAAGGAATCTACCAGGTTATTGTGACTGTTGGCGACTATAGAACATATCACAGTTTCTCGGTGGAGAAATATGGTAAGTTATGTTTATTTAAAAAACAGTTACATTTTCATCTACCTGCAATGAAGCAATAAAGTTTAACAACCATATTTAATCCACAGTTTTGCCTAAATTTGATACGACTGTAACTGTAGCTGACACCGTCAGTATTTCGCAGGAGGAAATGAAAGCTGAAATATGTGCAAAGTAAGTCAAACCCTTTTATTGACCAGTGCACTCTGAAAATAGTGTAATTCTGAAAAAGATGCAGTTTTGTGATTGAATGTCTTTTCAACAAACTCAATGTGTTTTTTCAGGTATACATATGGACAACCTGTGCCAGGGAGTGCCAAAGTTAAGGTTTGCCGACCTTATGATACATATTATATTCCTGTAATCTCTCAAGATCCTGTCCCATGCCACGAGCAGACCGAGAAGGTACAGTTGACAAATTCATCTCTCAGCAGAAACAAATAGAAAAGTGTAACTGTGTTTTTCTGTGTATCAGTGTGGGGGCGGTTACATGTAATCATTCAAGTATACATTTACTTATTGATTTATCTTTTTATTTATTATCCTTAAAGGTTCAGTGTGTAGAATTTTGTGATATCTAGTGTTGAAGTGTTATGTTGCAGCTGAACACCCCTCACCTCACCCTCTCCTTCCAAACATGAGAAATAAACTGTGGTAGACTTTAATTTTCATAAAAACTCAAAAGGTGTTTAGTTTGTCCAGTCTGGACTAATGTAAAAAACATGGCGGCCTCCGTAGAGAGGGTCCCCTCCATGTAAATATAAAGTATTTAAATATAAAGGGCCTTTTCTGGGGTAAAGAAAACTACAGTTCATATAATTTAGATGAAATGAACTAGTGAAAACATCATGAGGATTGTTAAATTTCTGCCAATAGATCCCTTTCACCTAAATCTGACACACTGGACCTTAAAATGCCAGCATTAGACTCAGTTAACCCCGCCCACCCAATTCACATACAGACACAGAAATACAGAAAAAAAATCAAAACGTAAAAATAGAAACAAATAAGTGAATAAATATGTTTAAAATACAAACATGAATGAACAAATATAGCCCCTTTTTTCATTTTCATTACTTCACTTGCTCCATTTACCACATTTATTTCTTTATTTACCTTTATATGCCAGCGTTAGACTGAGTAAACCCCGCCTATCTCAATCTCATTAACATACAGACACAGAAAAGTAAATTGCATTCTTACAGTATTTACAATCCCTCAGATTGTAAATACTGAGAAACTGTGAGAAGTTTACAAAATCTGGATGAATTTAAGGAGTTTCAGTTTGAATTAAATCTGTCTAATCTTATTTCACTTGTGTTTTTTAGATGGACAAGAAAGGATGTGCCACTTTTACCTTCAAGATGTCAAGCTTTAGAACAACCCAAAAGGTGGCTCAAGATCGTTTGGATATAGTCGCTGACGTCGAAGAGGAAGGGACAGGCAAGACTTGTTATATTTGATATTTTATTCATATATTAAAGAGATATGTTGTAGCATGGCACATACATTGTTGTAACATGGAGGATTCCTGCATAGGTATTTCAAGACAACAGAACAAGAGAGTGCAGATTTCATATGTTATTGGAAAGCTGACGTTCGTCAACATGGCCAAGATTTATGACAAAGGATCAGATTTGGAAGTCCAAGTAAGTGCAGATTGTTCTCTTCACATCGTCAGTGTGAATCGACAGATTTAATTTGGTTTTGATACTCTGCTGTGCCCCTAACAGGTTAAAGCAGTTCACTTCAATGACACACCCATAGCTAACATGGAGGTCTACGTATTTGAAGGAGTGAGGTGGTCCGCACATCGGCTGCAGAATCTCACCACTGACAGCGATGGTTTGGCCACTTTCTCGCTCTCCACAGCTGAATTCGATGGTGACATCATGCTGCACGTAAGTAGGAAATGAAGCCACAGCCACATGAAAACGCTTAATGACAGTGACAACAGCCCAAGAGTGAGAAGCTAAGGTGTTTTAAATACTGCAACTGATCATGGGTGCACCATTGTATAGTGGCTGCATTGGAACAGGAACTGTGTCTGCACCCCGACATTTAGCATTTCTATGATAACTGAACTCACTTTCCAAAGTTTTCCTCCACTTCAACATGTTTCTTTTCTACAATCTAGGTTAGTGATTCACCAACAATGAGCTACTCTAGTTATAGAACTCCATTCTACGAGTCCGGCCATTACATAGTGTCTATGACCCAACCTGCCTCTACTGACACCAAATCAGTCAGCTCCCTGGAGGTGGTGGGGAAGGATAACCCACTGTCTTGTGACACACAAGCACAGATCTCCATCAAATACACTGTCGTTGGAGAGAATCAGGGCTCCATGATGCTGATGTACCTGGTGAGTTGTAGTCGAACTATTTCTCGTCTTGTCACAAGATGTTTTTCACAGAAATATGGACATGGAAAATGTATTTTAAAATCACATGGGATCAGTTCATCATGTTCATTCAATGAGATCTCCCTCAATACATTTCTATTACAAATAAAGGTTAATTAATTTAGATTTACAAACCTCTGCTCAAACTCTTTAGGCCTTATCCAGAGGAGCCATTATCAAGCAAGAATTCAAAAAGATTGAAGTTCAAGACCTTCCAGGTGAGTAGAGACAAGCTTTAGTCAGGAGTCTGGGAAATCTTAGTAATATGTGGGGTTTACATTACATGAAAATACACTTGAACTGCTCTTTTATTACATGGAGACATGTGAATGATACTTGTTCATAACTTCATCTTTCAGTGACTGAGGGTGGAATATTCTTTGAGCTGAATGTGTGTCCAGAAATGGCGCCACACGTCCAGGTCTTGGCTTACGCCATTCTCCCCAGTGAGACTGTGATCGCTCACAGTGCTGACTTCTCCGTAGAGAAGTGCTTCAGTCACAAGGTCAGTGTGACCGTCTACCCAGGCTTTCTACAAGGATATGGAGTAGCAAGCCAGTAGGAGAAAGTAGTCAATGAGTTCAACTTGTGTCTCCGCTCAGTGTGTGTGTGTGTGTGTGTGTGTGTGTGTGTGTACAGAGAATTACAGCAAATGGGAGTAAATCCAAACCAGGCTTCTTATTAGAATATGGACAATTAAACAAATCAAACAAGGAGTTAGATTTAAAGGCCATAATGAGCCTTTATAAAACAATAAATCTATTAGCAAGCCGGCACTTGTAGAAGCACGGATATAAAGTATGTGTTTATGTAGAAAACCACATCAGAATTACTTAATTAATGAATTACTTTTACCTGAGTTCGGTGACAATCCAGACACGTGGTGTTGTCATCTGTGTACGACAAGTTAACGTGTCCCCTATCTCAAGTCACAAGGTGCAGATCAACCTCTCAGTCAGCCAATCCACAGAGAATAGATTATTATGTAAATATGGAATATGTGCAGCGTTCATTTTCGAGAGCTATGCTGCTCTGACCTCCTCCATCCCCACAAGAAAGAAACCAGCCTGAGCACAACAGGCAGTGGAGAGTGGCAAAGATAACCTTAGCTCGTAATATCTTTAACAAATGAGACCAACCATTGGTTCTGCTGCATGGGACTGCCTTTAACAAAAGCGTGCGAGCATACCAGCTCCTTTATCATTTTTGACATTTGTTAAACATGTAAAGAAGTTGGGGTAGAATATATAGAATAATGTCACACTGTCAATATTCTAGACTCTAGTCTTATTCCAATAAAGTCCAGATGGTGGCACGTGTGTTTTCTGTGTTTGACAGGTGTCGCTGGAGTTTCGTCCATCCTCAGCAGTCCCAGGAGAGGAGACCACCATGCAGGTGAACGCCCAACCAGACTCCCTGTGTGGAGTGAGCGCTGTCGACCAGAGCGTCCTCATCAAGAGTCCAGGGAAGACGCTGACTGCAGACAAGGTAACTGCCACTCTATAAATAGATGCTTACATCCTGGAGTTTTATTTTCCTCTGCAGAATCGTTCCACTGTTAATAACCTCAGTTACACAGACGCTAATTGTTTTTCTTCTCCCTCTTCCAGCTGTTCCCTGTTACCACCAGTGTAATACAGCTGTTTAATGTAGTTTAGTGCTAATAATGTTTCATTTAACCCAGTTGTAAAGCATGCTGTTGTAAAAATACCACATGATAAAGTCTGTATCCCTGTGAAAAAGTCTACCAAAAGGATGAAAGTGCTGTTTTGTACTTGTCATCCACCTTTTGAGATGAAACAGCCCCAAATCCAGGAATTCAGTCATCTTCATGCAGCAGTTTCAAGCTTTGAACCTTTTTTTTCTTTACAGATTTTCGACTTGTTGCCTATCACCAAAGGGTCTTATATTCCGTATGAGGTAAACGATCCAGTAGAATGCTTGCGGGTGAGACCAAGAAGATACAGTATGCCATATCCGACTGAGAGTAATGATGCTTATACAGTTTTCCAGGTACTTCCACACACAGATACCGTCATAATAAAGGATTTTTTTTTTTAACATGCAGTTAATGGTTGTATGTTGTTTGAATGCCTAGAGCATTGGACTAAAGATGGCTACAAACTTGTTTATCCGAATGCCGCCATGTCTCAGCTTCAGAGGAAGACAATATCACCAAGGCCACGTCGGTAAATATGGTAACTGTTGAGAAACCTGCAATAAAATAATTCATTGTGTTACTGCCAGTGGTGGAAGAAGTACCGAAACATTTTACCCTAAAATGAGAAAATCATATTGACTTTAGGAGCGGGTCCTCTTTACGGAGGCCGCCATGTTTTTTACAGTAGCCCAGACTGGACAAACTAAACACCTTTTGAGTTTTTATGATGACTGAAGGTTTCCACAGGTTCTCTTTCAAGAGGAGGGTGAGGTGAGGGGTATTGAGCTGCAACATGCAACTTCACCACTAGATGTCACTAAATTCCACACACTGTACCTTTGAGTAAAGTAACAAAGTAAATGTACTATGTTACATCCCACCACTGGTTACTGCCGTCTTCGCAGTAACATATTTTCTGGTTTCTTTTCAGGTATTGCATATGACGTTGGTCCTGTAGTTTCCCGAATGGAAACACGACTGTTGTCTGCACCTGTGGCAGTTGGAGCTCTCTCACCAAATGCTGAACCTCCGATAATAGAGACAGTCCGTACTTTCTTCCCAGAGACTTGGATATGGGACCTGGTGGAAGTAGGGTGAGCTTGTATATGAATCAAATATTAGTATAACTTTATGTTATTACATTGTTGGATGTATAGAAGAGTTTTTCACTCTGACTTTCTTCTTTTTCCCTGCAAACAATTATATTATTATTATATTATATTATATTATACAAGAGCCTCAGAATTATTCCTTCTTATTGGTGAATCTGCCTCAAACTGTCTTACAATATATCGTACATTTGTATTATTTTCTGGGCAGAGCTTTTTGTAAACAGTGTATGGTGCAGTGCTCATCCTACCTGGTTTGTCTGCAATGAAGATTTTTATAGTCAAATTTGTCAATTTTCATAAATTGACTCAGGTCTTAGTAACAAAATACTATAGTTACTTGTGCATTTAACCCTAAACATTAATCATCTACCCACACTATTTTTATCTTCTATCTTCTTTGTTTCATTTGAACCATATGAAGGGAAGTTTTTCCAGCTCACAGTATCTGTGTCTCTGTGTATTTGTTTATCCAGAGCATCTGGAATGACAGATGTGCCCCTCACTGTCCCTGATACCATCACCACCTGGGAGACGGAGGCTTTCTGTTTGTCCCCTCAGGGTTTTGGCTTGGCTCCTCGTAAAGAAATCACTGTCTTCCAGCCATTCTTCCTCGAGCTCACGCTGCCCTACTCCATCATCCGGGGGGAGCAATTTGAACTGAAGGCTACAGTCTTCAACTACCTTTCCAGTTGCATCATGGTAATGGAGGTTTTTAAATAGCCTGAAAACTACCAGCATCAACTTTCTGATGTTTAGTAGGTTTTATGTTTTCTATCTTCGCCTGCAAATATTTACACAAACCTGAGTCTGATGGGAATGTTTTACAGGATGAAATGACTCAATGAGGTCAAATTCATGGTGAAATCTTAATTTGATCCAGTTTTTTTCCCCCCTAATAACTGTTATGATAAATTGTGATTACAATTACTTCCCTGAACCCTTCTGTGGGAAACCCTGTGTGCATCCTACACACATAGTGCAATGTTGATTTTGACCTATAAAATAGATTGAATTCATCTGTACACTAATGGATGTACACCACACCTTATGAATGAGTTATGAATTAAACCAGCATCTAATGCTTCTCATTTAAACGGTTGTTACACATAATGGATTTGCTCGGCTTCAACATGGACTATGTTTTTTTAGCATGGACCTGAAACATGTAATTCATTAGACCAACAAAATGTCGCACATTGGTCAACTTAACTTATCAGTCTTGCAGGTCAATTGAAATGTTTGAATAATCCTTTTTTATTGGGTAGGCCAGTTTTCAAACTAACCAATAATGTGATATCTGTTGAAGATTGAATAAGTATCAATGCAACTGAGACGTAGAATCGGGTTTGTCTGTCTCAGAAAATGCAGCAGTTTGAGCAACTGTACACATTTGCTTCACATAAGCAGTTTCAAAATATATTGTTGTGTCTCTTGAACAGGTCTCTGTGACGCCAGCCAACTCCTTAGATTACACCCTCACCCCCCTCTCTGGTGATAAGTACACATCCTGTTTGTGTGGCAATGAGCGCAAGACCCTCAGCTGGAACATGTCCCCTATATCTTTAGGTGAGGCTTCAAACATTTATCTAAGCCAAAGCTGGTTGAATCACTGTCTCTGATTCCACATCTTTTACGTATATCTCTGTGAAATCAGGAAGATCCACCACAGTGGCTAAATACTTTTATTGGATTTATTAAAATTCTCAATCAAGTTTCTAACAGGTGTTGATGAACTTTTTTTCAAAGGGGTTGTGAATGTGTCGGTGACTGCCGAGGCTGTGGCATCTCACGCTTCCTGTGACAATGAGATTGTGGCCGTTCCTGACAAAGGCCGTGTCGACGTGGTCACTCGATCGCTCATAGTAAAGGTGAGTCACTCAAAGCCTTTATTTTTAATACAAGATGGAAACTCTGCAACACTCATTATTCCATAACTCTTTCCCTCTCAGGCTGAGGGAACTGAAATGACAAAGACCCACAACCTGCTGCTCTGTCCAAAAGGTAAGGAGACCACCACTTGCAAAAAGGCAGCATCTACTGGTTATTGTGGCCTTTCTGCCAAGTTTAGTGAGAGCATCTTCAAAACTTTCAAACGTCATTACTTAAATGCATGTTGATATATTTTCTCAAAAGGAATTTAATATTTGAACAGAATGTGCTTTAAGACAGACCAATGTTTCATTGTGTTGATCTTATTGCTTCGTCCACTAACTGTTCATACATCTGAATGACGTCCTTGTTTTGATCCTGACCTTGGCTTGAGTTTGTCTCTAAGGTGGTTGTACTCTGTCTGTACACAGGAGGGGCTTTGACAGAGGAAATAGAGTTACAGCTCCCTCAGGATGTGATCGTTGGATCAGACCGTGCCTCACTATCGGTTCTGGGTAAACTGATTTTTACCGGAGTTAACAGCTCACCTTTTTCTCGATGCCTCAGAAATAAGGACAATGATAGTAAAAAGGGACATTTGGATATGTTTGTCTTGTTTTTAGAGATTGCATTTTGTTTGTATAATACACCCATGGCACTTTCATGCAGTACAAAAAGCAGTTATTTAGTCAAAATGTACACATTTGTGTTGAATTACTGGAGCACTTGTGATTTCAGGATTATACTTGTATAAAGAACACAATTTCTATACTTAAGAATTCAGTACAATTGAGGGAAAATACAAAAACTCCTTTTGTGCATGACCCTCTGTATCCGCTGTGCAATGACAAAGCAGTGCAGAGACTCAAGTTTATTGAGTCACTGTATTTGTGCAGGCGATATCCTGGGTCGAGCCCTGAAAAACCTGGATGGGCTGCTGAGGATGCCGTATGGATGTGGCGAGCAGAACATGGCGCTCCTGGCCCCCAACATCTACATCCTCCAGTACCTGAAAAACACACATCAGCTGACGCAGGCCATCAAGGAGAAGTCTACCAACTTCTTGTCGAACGGTGAGCCTCCGTTAGCTTTCGCTGAATAATCTGGGACGGGTCAAATCGGACATTGTGTGAATCATTATGGCCTAATGAGCTTATATTTCTTTTATTCTACAGGTTACCAGAGACAGCTGAACTACAAACATCATGATGGAGCTTACAGCACATTTGGAACAGGAACAGGGAACACTTGGTGAGAAATGACTGATGTACATGGAATTATTGTATCTACCTACTTATTCCACAACAGCAGTCTGACTGTCTCTCTGTCTGTCTGTCTGTCTGTCTGTCGGTCTCTCTTCCTGTCTGTCTGTCTGTCTGTCTGTCTGTCTGTCTGTCGGTCTCTCTGTCTCTCTGTCTGTCTGTCTGTCTGTCTGTCTCTCTTCCTGTCTGTCTGTGTGTGGAACATATATCTCGGGAACCGTTCATCTTGTTGCCATCACACTAAGCATGTGTATTATTAATGGCCCAGGGAAGTGCCCTGTAGCAGCCATTGGGCCATTGGCAGTGTGCTAATGGTCAGTCTGTGAACCGAGTAGATCGTCTGAGTACTCAGATGAACTTCAGCTGCACTTATCAACTGGAAGTCTGTGGCCAGTAATAATTTTCCTGCCAGATCATTTTAAACATTTGATTATGTTTATTCCACTATATTGCATTGTGGGTGCTGATCTCCATCGTTCATAGAATCACTCAAAGTCAAATCAGAAAGTTTGTTTTGTTCCAGCAATGCCTTATATCAAGTTGAATTATAGAGCTTTTATTTTGAAAGGTTGTGAACTAAAGATTGAGTCAGACCTCTGAAGAAGCTAACATGCATAGAAAAACAACAGCAGTGCAGTAAATGATTCAAAATTATATATAAAACACAAAGTAACAGTAATCAAGCAAATTCAGTTTAATTTTATGAAAACATTTACTATAAAATCTTCATTGCAGATAAAGCAGGTAGGATGAACACAAGGTTTTAACTTCACTCTGCACCATAGACAGGCACTAGTTGCTTGAACTAGCCTAACTTTTGACCTGTAGCATATTGTGTTACGTTCGGATTCATGAAGCAGGGTACAGAACAAGTGTGTTTCCTTATTTTCCTTTTGTCAGCGTCTAACTTTGTTTTGATGTCCTCAGGCTGACTGCTTTCGTGTTGAGATCTTTTGCCAAAGCAAAATCTTTCGTCTACATTGACCCAAGGATTATTGAATCGTCTAAAACTTGGCTGGAGGAAAAACAACTTGAAAATGGTTGTTTCCAACAGTTAGGAAAACTTTTTAACAACAGGATGAAGGTGAGCTTTCTGTACCTGTAGATTGTGATGAAAATAATATCACTTCAAACCGAAGAGTCGACATTTTATTATCGCTGAATAATATCTTGCTGTACTTTGTTTGCAATGTGTGAGTGAAAATTGTTTGTTTAATGGAATTAAAGTGAATGTGGATGCAAGTTCAAAAGCAAAAGTTTGTGCAGTGGGTCCCTGGGTGTTACACACACAGTGATGCCGATATGTGAATATTGTTTCCTCCCTACAGGGTGGTGTATCTGACGAAGTGACACTCACTGCTTACATCACTGCTGCTTTCTTGGAGATGAATTCATCCACTGATGTGAGTTAACTCCCTCCCCCAAAATTATCTCACGCTGTTTCACTCAAAACTTCACAATAAAAAGATAGACATATACGTGTCCTGTATATAAATGAGAGTTACATTTGTCGGTTCATGTTGTAAAAATCTCTTTGTGGTGCTTTATTTTGTCAATGCTTGTTGTTGTTTTGCTACTGTGGTATCTTAGTGGTTCTGATAGAAGATAGACTGAAGACTCTTACTTCTCTATAATGATCATTTCTAAATATGTGTTATAGGATGCTGTGGTGAAGAAGAGCCTGTCCTGCCTTAAGGGGTCAGCCGGTAACTTCAGCAACACATACACCACAGCTCTGATGGCGTACGTCTTCACCCTGGCAGGAGACATGGAGACCCGCGATAACCTCCTGCAGCACCTTGACCAAGTTGGACAAAAAGAAGGCGAGCTGCTGTCCTCCTAAAGGAAATCTTTCTGTCTTCACTTACTGTCTTAGTAGCTGACCTTATGCCTGTGTGTTTGTGGATGGATGTGTTTCAGGGGGTCTTCTCCACTGGTGTCAGACGGCAACAGAAACATCGGCCTCGCTGTCTGTGGAGATCAGCTCCTATGTGATGCTAGCCAAACTCAGTGCCCTGCCCACTGCTGAAGACCTGGGCTACTCCTCTCGCATTGTCAGATGGTTGACGGGTCAGCAGAACTACTATGGAGGCTTCTCATCCACACAGGTACAGTGTGGAAGCTCTAGTTAAATAAATTAGTTTTAGTAATTAGGATAAAGAATGATAAATCCTATAGCTTATCTGAAAATTTAATTTTGAATGGCGACCTTCCACCTCTTCCTGCTGAATGTGTAAACACAAGTGAGTATATGTGTAAAGATTTAAAGTAACATAAAGTATTTTGTGTGTGTTGTAGGACACAGTGGTGGCTCTTCAGGCTCTGGCTCTTTACTCCACTCTGGTGTTCAGTCCAGATGGTTCAAGCCAAGTGACGGTCCAGTCCCCCAGTGGTCAGCTGTTGTTTGATGTGAACAAGGACAACAAACTGCTGTACCAGGAGACGATGCTGCAGGACAAGAGAGGAAAGTTCCGCGTGAAGGCAGAGGGCGACGCGTGCGCCTCAATACAGGTCAGTCAACACTGGAGCTGCTTCTGTTTGATATACGCTCACCTCAACAGGCTAACAGTTTCAGTGCAGAGAGTCTGCGGTGAGCTTTGTTTCTAATTTCAAATAAATGACCGACTGTCCAAATGACTGGATTTTGATTTGGAAGAAATGACCAGGTCGTCCTGAACTCTCACAACCTGGGAAATGACTTGATGCTCCGTGAACTGTTCATCGTGATCGAGGTAGACATTTTAAGCAGGCTTCCTCGTAATCAGGGTTCATTGGGTTAATGAACCAAGGTTTGATACCTTGTGCCTTGAACACACAAGAGGATTTTCAACTCTTGATTTTAAAAACATGGGATATTACAGACATAGAGATGACTTTTCGTTTCACAGTGGCGCTTCCAGAGACTTCAGATCTCACAGAAACTTGCGTGATTCTTTCCTCTATTCTGTATGGTGGTTGGCAAACTATTTTGGATTCCGTTATCGCCACCTTCTGACCTGGAGTGTCAAAAACTTGCATGATTGCACAAAGAGAAAAATAAAACAAAGAGGTGTGTTATGGAATTTTCATAGACACGGTCTCTTGTCCTCTCATAGTGCAACAGGCTGTTGTGTTTGGGAAGTGCGAGAGCTTGGCGAAGGTCAAAGCCTTCACTCCCTAGACATCACAGATATGAGACTGCGTAAGCACGCACTAATGTCTCCATCACTAGAAAATACATTTGCTTGTTTAGGAACAAGCACACCCGTAGATTAAATGATCTGTTGGGGTTTAAAGTGTGACTGCAGGAAAGCAGATTTCAGAATATGAGAGAGCATCATGCACAGATGTTGTATGGATGAATTCTGATTTTCTCCTGGGCCAAGCTTCAATAAATATTTCACCATAAAACGTCAAAGGGCAACTGAACGCTTTCTTCATTGATGAGTTGACCATTGATCAGCAGATTGTCCACAACAAGGTGGACCGATGCTGTAAGTTTGCTGTACTTTCACGTGTACTGTTTTGAAGCAAATTGAAAAGGGAGAAAAAGAACTATGGATGTAGTCATGGATGAGAATGCAGAATTGGCATTTAAATTTTCAAGCATGAGCTGGAAATGTATTGTTGTTGTTTTAAGTCGCAGCTGTACAAGCTCGCAACATCCGTTTGGCGATGCTCACTGGTCAACTCGCTGTCATCGTTTCTGTCGGAGAGAATATTATCATGAATATCAAACATGTTTGATTATCCTCTAGTGTGCAGAGGCCCTTAATACAACAACATAAAACCAGGATGTGTAAATGGGACTCCCTTGAAAACAACATGGTTCTTCTCAGTGTGTCATAAATTTGAGCAAAGAAAATTCTTGATATTAAATTTCAGTATTTTTAATCTGATTTCCCTTGTCTCCCTGTTTCTCAGATTAGTCTTCACTACAACATCCCAGTTGTGACTGATGTCAGAACCTTCAGTGTTGATATGAAGGCTGAGGCCGACTGTCCAAAGAACAAACTCAGTCTGTTGCTGAAGTGCCTGTAAGTAATCTACTCCCATCATTAGTGTAATGATGGGACTAGATACTCCCATCATTACACTAATGATGGAGGCGCAATGACATTTTTGACAAACAATGCTCCGTCAGTGTGTAAGTACCTGTTGGTGGATGAACCTGTGGGAATTGATGCCAAGGTGCTCAAACATCCTAACTGTGACGACAATGGTAAAAGTATGGGACATCACATTTTTATGGTTTATTGCAGATATAATGGAAATGAGGAAAATACAAACATGGTGATCCTGGACATCAAAATCCTCTCTGGCTTTGTCCTCGAACCTGATAATTTGAGGAGGGTGAGTTATTAGTGTAACTGAGACTAGTTTACATCTGTTGTTGATGTGAAACCAGATTGATCATCATCTCCCCCACAGCTCAGAGGCTCCGTGCTGGTGGATCGTGTTGAAGAGAAGGAGGATCGTGTTCTGGTGTACATCTCAGAGGTGAGAGGAATTCACAGTGAGGGTCAAGAGATGAGGAGTTTCTAAATTTGTTAGTAATTGTGTCATCTGTCTTTTTTTTTTACCAACAGTTACCAAAGGGCATACCCATCAACTACAGCTTGAATCTCATCCAGCAGCTGCCAGTGCAGAACCTGAAGCCAGCGGCGGTCAAGCTCTATGACTACTACCAGCCAAGTAATTCTGACGCTCACACACACAAACCCTACGTCCCTTTACAGAGACCACATCAAGCATATATACATCTGTCCTTCTATTCTTCTTTTTCTCAGGTGACCAGGTTGATACAGAATACAAGTACCTTTGTCCTGCAGGTAACAATACATGATTATACAAGAACATTCGAACCCAACCATTTTAATTAACTAGATCTGGATTTTTATTTGAGAAATCTACGAAAATGTTGAAAAACACAATGTTGAAGAAAGTGAAAAATAATTCCCGGAGCCACCTCAAACTTTTATGGATTCTTCCTTAAACCATATCTTTCTTCCAAGATTCATGGTTATTTGTTCGGTTCTTTTTGTGAAATGCTCAGAACTAGGCCTAAGTTATGATGTCAGTAACAACTGTGGACCTCACATAACATAATAATATTTTAAACCTTCTTTCTTTTTGCAGCTTGAAGAGAGAAGAGTTTCCAGTCGTCGGGTTGTCACTGTTGCCAGTTTATTTTTAAAAAAAGATCTGCATTTTATTAAAGATACATTTTGTGCTTCCGGTGAAACTTCATATCTCTTTGCATACTTTGCGTACATATACACACACAAACTGTTTAACACATGCTCAACACATTTCTGTCTAAATACTGTATGTGTGTCTGAGGTGAAACTAATGGAGAATAAAATAATGTGACGTAAATGTCCAGCTTAAAGTTACAGTGTGTAGAATTTTGTGATATCTAGTGTTGAAGTAGCATGTTGCAGCTGAACACCCCATACCCATCTATGTATCTATCTATCTATCTATCTATCTATCTATCTATCTATCTATCTATCTATCTATCTATCTATCTGTCTATCTGTCTATCTGTCTGTCTATCTGTCTGTCTGTCTGTCTGTCTATCTATCTATCTATATATCTATCAAGATGATTCACAAGCACACACGCACAGCCAACAGATTAAAAACACAGTCCTGACATATAAATATAAATGTGAAAAATGAATGATTGAGAATAAAAAGCAACACCATTGGTCTATGAAAACTGATTTGAAAAGATCTTCAACATGCCAAGAGAGGCAAACTCTCTGACTTTGCCTCGAGTGCAAATTAAGTTGACTTTTTTTCATTTACATCATTTTTATTTCAGCTAAAACAGAGCCAAATCATGTAATAGTAGTAGTAGTAGAGGTGGACATATTTTCTTTATACTGTAAGTATTTGGAGTCCGATTGTGCTCTAATATCTTCTGTGGACACTGGTATTTTATGCAGTAATCACAAATAAAGGGATTAACTCCATTCAGAATGACACACCACCACTGGAGGGCTCTGGAGTGAAGGAGAGCAAACAAGTGCAGGCAGAGAAGCTGAGCGTGACTGATGGTCACTGCTCAGAGGAGCAGGACAACAGGTTCAGTGTCACGTAACAAGTCCACGTTTAGTGTTGATGTGTGCTCATGTTTGTGGGTCCATCCCGGCAAACATGACTTCTTCTTAATACTTCATAAAACACACAATCAGATTGAATTCAAATCTTTACACTCTATTTATAACTTGCTGTCTTTATCCCTCTGGTTTTACTGCTGATGAGGTTTACTGTCTGTGAGTGGCGCTGTTGTCTTGTTTTCTCGTCATCACCCTGGGTGATTACAAATCACTTTCCAGTTTCTTAAAGAATCAAGATGTCTTGAGTGGGTGAAATACTTTTAGATCTGATTCCTACACAGTTAACAAATCTAATAGCTTCTGGGTTCCTTGCTAATTTAGATGCAGTCAAACTAAAACACACATGTGTCATGCCTGATTGGTCAATTTTACATTTGACATTTGACAAGCCCAGTCTCACAAAGTTCCACCTTTGACAAGAAAACACTCAGGAGAGAAAGGTTTGCTTTTTGTTCACGCAACAAACTCGATTGAGTTCAGGAAAACCAAGCCTGACTACCTCACTGACATGGAAGTGGGAAGATAAACAAATGTAGGAATACAGAAATATACAAATAATAAATGTAGAAGCAAATAAATGTAAAAAATAAACGTGCAAATAAATAGATAAAAAATAATAAAAATAATATATGTTGAAATACATAAATTGCCTTTTGCAAACTGTTTTTTTTTTCATGTATGTGTCGGTGTCTTTGTTTATTGAGCATCAGAGAAATCAGCAGGTTTCCATGAAGCAGAGAAGATGATCTCTATCTGCAGGAGCATCAGCAGGACTATGACATCATCATGGACACTCTTCTTCTTTTTTTAGCTTTTACATCATTGGATGGAGAGACGCCATCAGTAACACTCAGAAAGTGTGAATTAAAAAAAAAAAACACTCGCTCGAGGAAATTCATTATAAATTATATTTTAAAGGGAAATCTCGTTTTCGGTTACCAAGCGACGTCACTTCCGGGATGAAAGTGGGGTGAGCAAAATGACAGCTGGTTGTTTTCATGAAGAAGGGAATTTCAAAGTGCACATTGAAGGTATGTAGGAAGACGAGCCGCTGTCCCCTCGTCCTCTTGTGTCGTGTTGTCCGCCGCTGGTCTCTGACCGTGTCTTCACAGCGGGGACGTCTGGGATCCGTGTCCGGCTGCAGCGAGCTGCTGCTGGGGGTCAGACTGTGTGATGCTGGGTCCGACACTGCCCGGGCCACGTCCTGCACACTGTCCGTGTTTACTGCACCATAACCGGGCAGAGCGACGACGAGGAAGGCGCACTGTGCTGGATGCGTGGACGGGCTTAGCCATGCGTGTTCTAGCTCAGAAAAACAAAACAGAAAAAAAAACCAAACATCGCTCACAAATCTGTCAATTCTGTCGTTTCTGTGTCTTATCGATCGATGCACGGCGCAACAAGAACCACGCGACACATTTGAGTGACCCGCAAGTGTTGTACATTAACTCGGCGTAAGTGTCATGTGAGACGAAGCAGCCATAAGAGTAAAATATCAACTTTTATCGCGCCTCTTCCTGTTGTTGCCAGGGTCATTTTAACCAAATCGCTGTCTTTGTGAGGACTGTAGACGGTGAGGACCGCAGAAAAGTGGAAATTTCCTTTGGATCCCGTTTTCTATGTCAAAATGGTATATGCCGAATTAATGAGAAGGTAAATTTGAATCACCGATTGGCACCGTTTGGAAATTTAAGATGTTTCCATTCACTGACAAGCGATTAATGTTAAAATTACGAGATTTTTCAAGGGAGTTAGCATTACAGGCTGCCAATAAATCAGCCCATTTCCATTCTAAAATATGTCAGTTATTTTTGTATAACACGTAGTTTTATAATCAGCTGTTCTGTCACAAATTTTTTCACATAGTTAAAGTAATACCCAGAGATATGGGCAATTTAGGTGAACCATCAATTTAAAAGAAGTTGATCTTATGTCCATCGTCCCTGAAAGATAATTGTGTGTTGTTCCATTGACCCCCTGTGGGGAAACTTCTCTGTGTGCTCTATATCTGTGACGTGAAGGTCTAAGAAATGTGCTTCCGTGTTCTTTTGATTTTATTGATATCTGCATTTCAATAAACAGGGACCCAATAAAACTCCTCATCTTTGACCTCTGTTGTCCAGTGTCATGTGGTGAACTCGTCCAGAGTCCTCCCTGCCCGGGCCCCTACAGACCAAATCCTGACAACTGACCACAGAGGCTCCAGCATTTCATCAGGGGACGAGTATCAGCCCCATCAGCAACTCTGGAGTAAGACAACCCTTACAGGGCCTGCATGTGCCCCATCTCCAAGATAGACAGCTCTGTGTTGTGTAGACGTTTTACAGGTTCAACTCCATGAATAAAATGAATAATCAAATGTTGGGGTTTTATACAGAAATAGTGTTTCTACAATTCTTCCCGATTCCTCTGACAGGCCCTCGGTGCAGAGACAGAAGGAGACAGACGGTAGTCTTCAAATCAAGGGGAGCATCACTTCAGGTAACACGTCCTCTGAACTATAATGTTATTCAGTTAGAGGTGACAGAAACAAAAAGCTGGAGCCACTTCTCTCCAACTGGACACTGGATTAGACGGCTGACATGCATGTATCTGTATTTTATTTGTTTTGTGTATGTGTCAAAAGCTAACTGCTGCGCCATAGCTATTAGCATGATTCATTAGATGAAGGGTAACAAATTGCTTTCATACATCACCACAATTTTACTGCAGACCGTTTATTTTCTTGAATAAGATATTGTAACAAGATCCTTTTATTTTTTTATTCCAGCAAAAACCACTACATAATTGATGCTTCCCTGCAGCTCATTCCACAGCGAGGCTCTGCCCACCAAGCATTTTAAGACTCACATACTCGTCATTTTAATTACAGTCACTCAAGTGATGAGTTCACAATCTTTTTCTTTTTTTTTTTTAACATTCAGCTTAAAGTCTAGCTTTCTTCTTCCTTTCCCTCAGACAGATTCAATTTTAGGAAATTTAGATGGGACAGTGTCTCTGTGGTTTGCTGATAAAGAGGACTCCTCCTCGTGTCCCTCCCTGCTTTCATTATCATTTTGTTACTCTCTTTAAACAGAAGGGGTGGCCTTTATCAGACTGGACAGCTTTGTGTAATCAGGGTGAAGAGGCAGCCGACGTGCTAATCTAATGTGCATGTTGTACTTGAAGCATGTATGTTGTTGTATGAGGCCTTGATTTGCATGGAAGCATATTGCATTCAGTTAAGAAAAGAAAATCGATAGTTTTTCGGCCGACCACAGAATAAGACCAGCTCTCTTTCAGCCTATTTTTAGAACGTTGAAGCAAAAACATGTCCGCCTGTGCAGTTTGATCCAGTTTTTTTTGGTTTGGGTTTGAGACATTGGGAAGTACTATTGTATACACTGCTAATGTAAGTATAGTATAACAGTTGAGTATGAAATAGATGGTATTGTTATTAGTTTGTCGGCTGTTTGCAGCCACATCCGGACTTTAGAATTGTTCAGACAGGATTTTGAGTTGTCTCATCAATCACGAAGAACAGTGCAGAACTTCTTTCTCTCAAGTGAATGCAATATGACTCTGTCTATTTGAAGAGAGAAAGAAAATCTTCTATCAATGACATTTAGTGAAATCTTACTTAAGGTTGTGTAGTGAAAATAACCCACAGTTCATTTTTCTTTTTAACAATGAATAAATTGCATATCAATCATTTCATCAGCCGAAAACAGCTCTTTACTTAAAAAGCTGAAATTAATGGCGGTTTTATGTTTAACTAAAAAAAAACAACAACCCACAACCGTTTTGATGTTTGATTCAGTGGTGATGTCAGTTGTCCAGCTTTTGTCCCTGGACTGTTGTACTTTGACCTGGTCTTCGGTGTTGCATGGTTTAGACACGGCCCTGGTAGTCGCTGGCAGATAATCACTGTGGGCGTCTCTCTCCCACACTGCTGATCAGCTGAGGCGGAGGCCATGCAACGGGACGAATCCATGGAGCCACAGGAGGACAAATATGGCCGTACCTTTGTGGAGGTGATCAGTGAAAAGTACAGTCCAGATAATTTTCCGTGCCGCAGAGCACCTGGTATGGGGGTGGTGGTCGTGCCCACCGCATGTCCTCAAGGTTCCCCTATGAAAGGTGAGCGGGGAAAGGAAAATTAAACAGATAAATATGATTATGTAACTTTCAAATGAAGTTTTATAACAAAATACACTTTATACTTTTTATTGAATACCTTCAAATTACCCACTTCTGGACAGACATGGATATAAAGTGCAACTTGACTGGTTGGCTGAGGCAAACAAACACAGGGTTGTAATGTTGTGTTGTACATTAAATTGTATGTTTAATTTACCTCGTTATGTACTGACCACTATGTCGATGGAGGGGTGGGTGAAGTGTTTGAGACCACACAACACTTAATTCTCCTCTCCGTCCTCTCCGTCCTCTCCAGACCGCCTGAACCTGCCCATTGTGCTGGTGTTAGATAAATGCGGCATCAGCCGGGCAGGAGACCAGACGGAGATCGCTGCTTTCTGTGCTCATGTCAGGGAGCTGGACTTGTCCCATAACATGCTGCAGGACTGGCACGAGGTGAAGTTCATTAAAGTTCTTTATTCCCATTGAAAGAGTTAAAGATCGGAATAATGATGAATTGATACTGCTAGAGTATCAGCAAGCTCCATCGTTGGCCAAACACTATTATGGTTTTAGCCTTTTGATTGAATTCCTTGACAGTAATAAAATGTATGTGTTGCTGTGTCTGATTACACTATTGTCCACTAAATAAAGTCCATGTTGTGGGTTTGTGTAAATTAATGTTTTCTAAAGCTTCTGGACTCGCACATTATTATTATCTTGTTTTCAGATCAGTAAAATTGTGTCCAACATCCCAAACCTGAAGTTCCTGAACCTGAGCTCCAACCCCCTGGCAGGAATGACCCTGGAGCCACGGTGTACCGAAGCCTTTTTCCGGGTCCGTCGTCTCGTCCTCAACAACACCCAAGTGTCCTGGGACACCGTGCTGCTGCTCATTCGGGAGATACCTGAGTAAGAATAATGCCAAACAGTCCCCTTAAAGTCTGCACCAAATCTGTCATTTTCATTTAGTAATTCTAAATCTAGGGGATCCACTAAATATGCCTGATTTTTTTCATCAAGATCCATCCTGTGAAATAAAGTGGCCCTGACCCATACCTCATCCCTCCACCAGGTCTTGGAGTAATCAGTCCAGTAGCTTAACGTAAAGTTCCCCGCTGAAGAGGATTTACAGTGTACATACTAAGTGGAGGAAGGCAGTTTTCTGTTACAGTCCCTACATTGTCCTCCTGCTCTGTCCTGTGTCGTCCTGCAGGCTGGAGGAGTTGTTCCTGTGCCTTAATGAGTACAGCAGTTTGAGTGCCTCCGGTGTGGCCTGTCCCAGCCTGCGCCTGCTTCACATCACCAACAACAGCCTCCAGGACTGGGCCGAAGTCCGCAAGTTCGGCTCCATGTTCCCCAGCCTCGACACGCTGGTCATGTCCAACAACAACTTGTCATCCATCCAGGACAATAAAGACGTCCTGCAGCGGCTCTTCCCCAGCCTCCGCAGCATCAACCTGCAAAACTCAGGTCAGGGGACGTGGCTATTTGCTTTTTTGACATGGTTGACTATTTTACATGGTGTGGTAACTTTCTAATGGTGGTTTGATTTCAGGAGAAAACTTTTAATGTCTCCTCAGTTTTTCATAATACAGCAAACATGCCAAGTTGTAGTTTCAGCAGTAGTCTGACGACTCAATAAAACCAGATCCATTTAGCAGAAGAAAACATGTCACAGATTCCTCAGCTTTTATCTCAGGAGGGAATTGTTTCTATTTTGGATCAGTGGTGAATCTATTTTTAGAGTTGTGGTGAGAGTAGTGGGAACAGAAACGTTACCAAAAAGACATTTAAATTGGTTTAAGTCCATTACTTTGTCTTGTCTGATTAGCCCGAGGAACAGAAAAACATCCTTCCTGAAAATCATTTTGTCTCAGTTAATGTTTATAAGAACAGAAACATATTCTGCCCACAGACTGAGATAATCCAGTGTCTTGAGACGAGATGTAAAAGGACAGAAAAGACTAAACAGAAGGAGAGAGATTTTGACATACTCGAGGATTATTCAATGAGAATGTGATATATCAGAAGTACTAATGGGGAATTTCATTACATCAAGCACCAATATTCACTTGGACTCAAGGATTACCTGATTATATTTTAAAAGGTCAAAGGTAACGGTGGCCACACAAATAATGTTTTTGGCCTCTGGAACGTTGTGTCTTAAATTTGCCTTGAGGGAATTTCTTTCAATTTTGACCATTTGTGCACTGATTAGATTTGAGTGGTCACAGGTAATGGTGACCTCAAAAGTCTGGAAATAAAGTCTGTGTTGACTGTAACTCCACTGATTGGAGGAGGTCTACACCAGTGGGGCGGTAATTATAGTTTAATGGTTGTAATTCCCTAAAACAGTAGTTTTAAACAGATTATATTCAAACAGAAGTAAATGATCCGGGACTATTTGTGGTGATGGATTTGCTGCTGTGTTGGTTGTTTCAGGCCCTGTACACACCTGGAATCAACATGTGGTTTTTGTGAAAACAATATAACTTGGTCTTCGTGAGCAGAAATGTTTGTTCGTGTTTGTTCGTGTAGTGCGTGGAGGTGAGATCTGATCTAAGATCCGATCACGAGGAACATGGGCCACATTTTAATGTCAGGTGCAAACGCACGCACCCAGAGCTGTCCACTTGTGATCGGATCATAACAGCCATGTTAATACTAAGTGTGTACGGGGCCTTAATTATAATAAACTACAGCTTGCACGTTTATGGTATCTCTATTTCTCATCAACAAAAAAAAAAAAGGTTTAAATTGATGCAGCAGAACCAGAGATATTATCTTTTTATTCCACACATTCTTGTCAAAACCTGGATATTATATAACTAATTTCCAAAATACTGATGGTGACTCAAGTGACTTGAGGACAGGGGGGTTCAGTCTTAAACAGTTGAAGCTCAAAATAGAAAATCCATTAGAATGAAACAGAAGTGGAAACGATCTCTCGTTTCACTTTAGAGCAGCGTTCTGACCCACAAAAGATCTGATCCAACCTGTTTGCATTCATTCCCTTTTTGTATTAAGGTCAGTTGATCACACAGCTCGAGGACATAGACCTCATGCATCTCTCTCTCTCTCTCTCTCGGGAGGCACAAACATCTTAATACAACTTGTACATACACATATGCATGACCTGTCCATGTGTGCTTTGTCAGGTCTAAACCGATGGGAAGACATTGAGAAGTTGAACTTCTTCCCCAAGTTGGTGGAGGTGCGACTGCAGGGCATTCCCTTACTGCAGACCTACACCAACACAGAACGACGCAGCCTCATGATAGCACAGTGAGTCCCATCAGTGACCTCAGTGAGAAATTAGCTCGTCTGTAGCAGGTGGACGGCTTGTTTTGTTTCTCCCAACATTCAGTAGGGCTTGACAGTTCCTCTTGACTGATGCAGTCAGCAATCTTACAGGATCACAAATATCGGTTGTTTAACATCATAATGTACGTGTGCTTCGTCCTCAGGCTTCCAGCAATATCACAGCTCAACGGCAGTGTTGTGACTGACAGTGAGAGAGAAGATGCTGAGAGGTTCTTCATCCGTTACCACTTAGACTACCCTGAGGAGGAGCTGCCCGACAGGTACACTGCACTCTCCTCTGTCCTCTAGCTGCAGACATTTTAGTTTCTTTTGTTTGTGCCGTTTAGTTGTCATGTGTATCTGTGTGTGTGTGATCTTTTAAGAGTGACAACACAACCTGCTCTTCACCTCCTCAGATATCATTCCCTGGTAACCAAGTATGGGAAGCTTGAACCACTTGCCGAGATTGACCTCCGACCTCGCTGCCGTGCCCAGGTGGAGGTTCACTGTGAAGAAAAAGTGGAACAGGTGTTTTCAGCATTAGTTCACAATAGTTCGCAAAAGTAGAATTGCTTGATTTGTTATATGTCATCTCATTTTTACCTTTTCTCATTTTTTAAATCTCCCAGACAGGCAGGCGGACAGATAGATGACCATGTGGCTAATGTCCATGTGGCTATGTTAAAAGGTTTATAGCTTTTCACCACCAGTGGCTAAGAACAGCTGATTAACCCTTTAGAGCTGCTCCCAATCTTATTTATGTTTACAATGAATCACATGACCGTGTATAATCTCAAAGAGATTTTTTAATTTTCACCCACCTCTGCAGTTCCTCTCAGATGTGTGGAGCATCTCCGCATCTTTCAGCTCTTTGTTGTTGTTTTTAGCTTTTAGTTTTCTGTTGGCAGCTTCATTGTTCTGTTTCCCTCTCACCAGTCTCACCATCAGGTAGCTGTTAGTAAACCAGTACATACTACACAAACCCAGATATTTCATTACGGACTTAGAGGGATAGTTCACCACTCATACACTCCTCTCACCACTATGCTGATGGAGGAGCGGCCGGGTGAAGTGTTTGAGTTCACAAAACACTTTTGGAGGTGTGGGGGTTAACAGCGTTGCAGCCAAATCCAATACAGTGGAAGTAACTAAGGGACAACTTCTTCAAACATTAAAAACACAAGATAAAAATTCAACTTGAAGCGGCGTCATGTGTCCACTACCGGAAGTAGTGCAGCTCCAGGGGAGGATATCAGAGGACATTTAGGTTATTCACCCTTGTGTAGGTTTAATATTTCTTAACTTTGGCTTATTAAACATTTGTATTTATTCTGAGTGAAATTAGCATCAGTTTAATGCTTAAAATGTTCAAACTGTTTCTTTGTGTGTCAGCTGAACATCCGTTTGGACCAGACAGTAGCTGGGCTGAAGAAGCAGCTGACAAGAGTGGTCCAGCTGTCCACCAACAGCATGAGGATCTACTACATCGACAAGAACAGCGCCTTCGGTCCGGAGGAAATGAAGTACAACACCCGGGCCCTCCACTCCTACAGCATCCAAGATGGTGATGAAATATTGGTGGTACCCAAGACCAAATGAGCAGCGAGTGTCAAACTGGCTGATTAGAGTGAATTCTTTATTGATTGATTGATTTGATTATATTTTTGATTATTTATTTATTGGTTAACTGGCATTGCAGAATAATTGGAACATGCATGATCTGGAACAGCATCAGCGGCCCACTTGTTGGAACGGAGAGAAGTTAAACGTGGTGTGAACACATTCACAGGGACTCTACAGTGGACTATGATGGTGCCGCTGGGAGGCTCTGACAGGAGAAGGTCTTAAGCGTATTGGGTCTTTATTTATTTCAGCTTTGCGTAAGGGAATCCACCGGAGGTAGTGCACAAACCTGTCATGATGGAGAACAGGCCAAGAGAGCAACACGCAATCAGTTAGCAGCTCAAGTGGAGGGCGCTGCTATGCCTACCAAGCTTTACTACAGCTCTGTCTCTTAGTACCTGGCATGCACCATAGCGCCTGTGTAAGCAAGTATCCAACACCGCCAGCTTGCCCACTCGTCGCAAAAGCTATCGTGGTCGTGGTGAGACAGTGCTGCTGAATGAAGAGGAACTGCAGTTCTCAATTGCACTTTTTGTGTAGTCACAAAATCAGGAAGGACAATATCTGTGAAATGAAAATTTCTGCCTAAACTACTTCTAAATGTCAGGAACGGGAGAAAAACTGGGAATTTTGGCTCCGTTTTATTGTTAGTCAGTGTTTACTGTGTATTACTTTGGATAATTGCCATAGTGAGAGGTTTCCATATGAAATCTTAAGTATTTGGCAAAGTCACAACAGTCAAAGAGCAATGGATTCTTGATATACATGACACTCATCACTGGCCAAGATTTAATGTTACTAGGTTTCGTATCAAAAAGCTGATTCACACGTTTTTTCACATTCACATCCATGCACAGATAATCATGTCATGGGCTGCCCCCTACAGGCTGCATCTCTGTCTTCAACAACAATTAAGCTCTGCCACTTCAGTAACCTCTGCAGGACACACACACACACACACACACACACACAAAAAATATTCAATATGGTCAATATTTAGGGTATAAAAATGTTTTCTAAACATTTGAACTGCACTACAAAATGTCAAATTCACTATTTAGAAGAGCAAAGAGGTGATTTTAGGGAGGGAATTCTCCAAAAAACACTATATTCACTACAGTGGCTCTGAATCTAAATGTACACTTCAGGGTACCTGAAACACAATCTCTTTAAAGTCCTCGTTGTTTGTGTTCAGACCATCCTGCTTCAATTGAGCGCAGTCTGGAGCACGAAGAGGTTTTCATTAGCTTTCTGTCCATGTTAATGAAATATGTCAAAGACATGGTTTTAGAGCCTTTTACCAGTTTCTTATTGTTATTATGCATTTAAGAAGATAGTGTTTCATGTTTTTTAAATGCTTATTTTTTTTCTTATGGAAGTTGTATCATTGCCAGATTTCTTTAATTACTTGCATTTGTTTTGATGAAGATTTAAATTTTATTCAGTGTTCATGGTTTTTACTGTTTATTCACCATCTTCAATTTATAATCAGTGATATTTCGTAAACAGATGCTGATCTCAGTTTTATGCATTCATGTGCATCTTTACATGAGCTTGACTCTCAAGACTTTTATCAGAAAACTTGTGTTACAAACTGGAATTGTGAAGTTTGAGAGATGTGGGCATTAAGGCAGAATGTGATGGGAGTATTATTTTTAGCCATACAAAGGACTTAGAGTTAGCATGTGTTGAACCTTGCTGCTTAAATGACCTTTTTTAAGTTAGGTTGAGTCCACCCACTTAAAAGAAGCACTATAGTAAATTGCTGGAGGGCCCTTATTTAAACTGCACACTATTCTATAAATTCTCTACATTAATGTTTCATGTCCACCACACATATATTTTACATCTCAGTACATGCAGAGATACCTTCTCCAAAGATGACTCAGTAGGTTATTATTGCTATAAATGTAATGTATTAATTTTAATATGCAGTATTCACCTCACGCAAGAGGAACATTGATGTAAGATGTTTGACGCTATTGCTTTTTCCTTTAGCTGGCAACTTAGCAGAGCAGGGGATTCGGGCAAAGGAAACAGCTGACATCACAAAATAAAGTAATCATACTGAGTGGCTGCAGCTTCAATTCATTCACTGTTGATAGTAAACAGTGTTTTTATCCTTCAAAAGTATCAATATGTAAAATGTAAAAGTATGTAAATACCACAATATTTCAAATATACTATTCTGTAGTATTTTTATGACACTAATGCTCTACTTGAACATTAAACAGTGTGATAGAAATGAAGGTGTAGCAGCGAGCAGGTCAGATGAAAAGACACGGAAATCTTTTTTTTCAACTCATTATAGTCGAGCAGAATACATGCAGGTTAGTGTAGCATGAACCACAGCCATAGAGACCAGCAGGGTAGTGCTGGCATCAACATCCAAGTGTGAAGTGTTGAGCTATAGTGTCGGTCCTTATCAGTGCAGGGTTTGTTTGTGTGCACTATGCAGCTGTTTGCTGGATGGGTGATTTAAAGATGTGCATGTGTTTTTCGTCTACTGGTTTGATGTGTTTGTGAGGAAACGAGGTCTCTTCCTGCTGCGTAGATCTATGGATTAATGCACTTGGTGGAACTTTGTTTGACATTAAGGCAGAGGGAAATATTATAAGTCTTGATGTAAATGTATTGGTTACCAGTTGAGTTCATATGGATTTTGTTATGATGTTATTCATTCACTTTTGCTGAATACCCTTACTTTTATAGCCCTTAAAGCCCCTGAAATTAGGACTAAGCGCTAATAAAGCGACAATGAAAGCTGTGAGTTTCATATTTCAAACCTCAGCCAATCTGCTCCATCAGGGCTGTGAGAGAGGTGTGACAGTGGCCTGGCGACATAAGCAAATTGATTGACCAAATATGTGAATCAAGGTTTTTTTTTTTTTTTAATGGCCATCTCACAATGTTAAAGAGAGAAAGAGAAAAACTATTTCTGGATCCGGCCCTTGGTCCAGATTCGCACCAAAATTTAACGCATTCATTCTTGACCCATACCGCTTTCTTCCACCAAGTTTTGTGATAATCCATCCTGTAGGTTTTAGATAATCTGGCTTGGAAACAAACAGACAGGGATGAAAACAACCTCATTGTCGGATGTAAAAAAAAACAACAAACAAAGCAAATCAGTGTTGATCCCATCACTCACAGCAAGAAGCTGATTGAGAGAATTGGTTTTCAGGCCTTTACAAGCAAGTGCCACCCTAATTCCCCTTCTAACAGCAGCTATCGGAGATGTGCTGTGTGGTTGCTCATTCTCTCGTGTTTTTAGTCGTGCTATTCCTCTGCAGTACAGGTCAGCTCAAAATACAGGTCGCTCAGCTAAACCATGAGCAGCAGAGCAGCCTGTAATCGATCAGTCAGCAGTCCTTCAGGGAGACACCCATTTTAGAGGCAGAGGTAATAACTCCACCAGCAGTACAGCTACAAGACAAGTCCTGAAGCAGGAGTCAGAAGTGAGTGTTCCTCAGAGGTGACGATCGCTCATTGTTTTCTTCCCATGTATGAATGTGACACTTAAAGGAAATAGGCTCGTTCTTTTCTTCAATGAGAAGATTAAGAATCTCTTGTACTGTATGTGTGCAAAAAAAATGAAGTGGTAGCAAAATATGCAGATTTCATGAACATCTTGAATCTTATCTTATGTCTCGCATCTTTGTTTTAATCTCTATAAAAACTGTAGTTTAAACGGGCTGTGGTTGTATGTGCTGGGCCAGGCTTTCCCTTGGCTCTGAAATATCCTGGCAACCTCCTATAAAATCACAACTTGTTGTTCATACACTTAGTAGTGATCTGTTGACGTGTTGGAGGGTGAAATTTGTTTTTTTTCACACGGAGCCACGTGTGTTGTTAGTTGTCCTAAGCTATTTGTACGTTTTTGCGCTAAGCTATGCTAACTGCCTACTGGTGTAGCCTCATATTAGCTGTGTCTCAATTCAGGGGCTGCATCCTTCCGGCCCACTAAGACTGCCTCCTTCGTGGGCCTCGTAGACCTCGAAGGCCGAACCGAAGTGAGACGGTCTGGTCTTTCCACGATCGACATCACCAGCTCATCCCGCCCTTTCTGGTGTTGCCTAGCAACAGATCTGAAGTTGGGCACGATGAGAAAGTGTTAGTGCTCTTTGTTTTTTTGTGTACCATTAGCTGTTTGGTTGAGTTGAAGTGTGATACTCAAGCATCGGACATCTTGTCGATTGCCAGTGCCACTACCTCTTTGAAAAAAATGGTTTGTCACTGAAGTGCCATGAATCCTGGGATAGTTTGGGCCGGGATGGAAGGATGCAATAATCTGCTGCATTTGAAGGTTTGAAATGGGATAGCCTAGTCACACCGCTGTGACACTGTCGGACTTCAAATGCAGCCTCAGAAGGATGCAACCACTGAATTGAGACACAGCAATTAAGTGTACTCATCTGACGTTCTCCTGAGCGATTAATTTTTAATTATTTTCAAAAATATCAAACCACTGCTTTAAGTTCACAGAAGTCAGTGAGGATGACAAAATTCAGCTAAAGGTTCAGTGTGTAGAATTTAGTGACATCTAGTGGTGGAGAACCTATGGAAGCCTTCACTTGTCATAAAAACTCAAGAGGTGTTTAGTTTGTCCAGTTTGGGCCACGGTAAAAAACATGGCGGCCTCCGTAAATGGGAACCGACTTGAGATGTAAATATAAGCTATTTAAATATAAAGGGCCCATTCTAGGATAAAGAAAACAACAATTTGTATAACTTAGATGAAACACATCGTGAAAACATCAAAAGTTACATAAGATTATTTTATATTCAATTTCTGCCAAAAGATCCCTTTCACCTAAATCTCACACACTGGACTTTTAAAATGCAAATAGAAGATATGAGTAAAAAAAGTCAAAAGTCATTCTGTAAGAAGCTGTAGAAGAATTGAGAAGCAGAAAATATCTGTAAAACCTCTCACACTAGTGATGAATGTATAATGTGACTGTTTAACAGAAATGAAACTCTCTTCTGTTAGATTAAGCCTTGCCTGCTGAAATGCAGGAAAATCCATACACTGAAAAGCTCCATGTTTCCTTTGTTTAGTTAGTACTTGTGTTAAATTCTAATAATGCCAGACATCTGGCAGCTTTCGAACTGCATATCGTGTTTGAATGGAAACCCAAGATTCTAAATAGCTACTCTGGATGTATCCATAAATACACTGCTTCAGTTATCGTCTGCCTCCCAAAGTGGTGCACCAGAGCTCAGGTGGATCTCAGAAGACAGTGTTTTGTCTTTGATTATAGTCTTGTAGATTTTGGTTAGACTGAATGTTGAGGAGGCCCAGGTTTCGCCACTGCTCAGACTGAGACACCAGTGTTTAAGCTAACCAGCTCACCCACCCATGTAACTGCTCATTATCTGTGGCATTTAAAGCATACTCAGTTTTGTAAGGAAACTATATGAAGTATAAAATGGATCAGAGTGAGTCATCTTGCTTGTGTAAGTGTGTGTAGAGAAAGATACGTCACTGAATGGTAATAAATGGAATTCTCCTGACTCAGTGTGTGACACGTTCAATCACAACAGCAGCTTTGGAATCATGTCAGGGCTCCAGATGTGTTTCACGGTAGAGATGGATATACTGCAGTATTTTTCTATGACTCATTCACTTTGATGCAAGGCGCGCTCCCTCCAGCATGAATGACTTCTCTGCTCGCAAAAACTGATCCTAATGGAGGATTAGCATATTTTAACTTGAAATATGATTTGTTAAAAGATCACTCAAAATTTGACTCAACCAATTGTGTTTAATTTGTTCATAACTTCTTAAATGTAACTTCAAATGACAAAACAGGGCACTTTAAATGTGGCATTTGTACAAAGGCACATTCCCCACTAGTAAATACTTATGTAGAATTATTAGAGTTCCAGAATGTTACAAGATATTTAGCTTTGTAGTAGTAGTAATTTTAAAAATGATTGTGCGCTGTTTAAGCTATCTTTATGATTTTGTGTACAAAGCTTCAGTTCAAAATACCATAGGATTTCATACATTTGAATTATCCACCTATCAATTCTACAAACACTGTCTGTCTGTGTGTGTAATGCATATCTCGTGAACCACTCATCTCATCAGTCCTTGGTATGTGTATTGTCTATGGCCCAGGGAAGTGCAGAGTCAAAGTTGGTGCGATTTGGCCACGTGATTCGTTCAGTATTAATAAAAACTGAATAAACAGGTGACCAGCACCCTGTTACAGTCAGTGGGGGTTGGGCAGTGTGCCCTCGTCTGATGACTGAGTAGACAGAGTTGAACATGTCTTCTTTGTCCTCGGATAACCTAAACCACTGGTCTGCACCTTGGTCAAATCATGAGTCAAAATCGCTGTTAGCTCATGTTGATTATTTAATTATTTTCATTTCATCATATTAGACTGTCACAGATATTCATGGGAGTCACGGGTGCTGATCTCCATGATGGCAACATGATTTGTAGAATAACGTCCTGTGGCAGCAGTCATTGCCGTAATGCTTTATATTGAGCCGAATTACAGAGTTTTTTATTTAAAAAAAAAAAAAGTGAACTTGGGTCTGCACCTCTGAAATAGCCAACATGCAGTGTGTGAAAACAACGTCAGTTCAGTACATAATTCAAACTTGTATAAAATCCATGTACGTGCGCAATAATACAGCAAATTTATGAAAACATTTTCTATAAAATCTTCAGTAGGATGAACACAAAGTTGTCCGACCTCACTCTGCAGCATCGACTGTTTCCAAACATAATGGGGACACTGCACAAGTCAAACAGAAGTTATTGTTGTTTTATGTGTACGTTGCTTTCAACAAACTATTCCTGATCAATGAAACACGTGCACTTAAAGAGCACTGCTTCGTGGAACGGTGTTTCATTCTCCGGAGAGCAGCGGTTTGTGTACAGGCCCACGACTCTGCAGCCACCATGTGAGCTGACTTTTGAAAAGTGTGAACGAAGCATTTAGCTCAATGAAAGACGCCTCCGATGTTTACGCTCGTCCCCATGGTGACGGTGTGGGCGGAGGCTCGCTGCTCCGGCTGATGACGCGCGGAGGGAGGTGTGAACCAATCAGCAACGAGCTCAGTCGGTGGACTGACGTCACCGTTAAAGCGGAACGCACCGGTGCCCGGTCCGTAACTCTACAACTGCACCGGGGACCGGAGACATGGCTGCACACCAGGCTTCATGAGCAGAGACCATGGCGGTGGAGTCCTCACTGCAGCTGTACGGGCCCTCCTTCACTGCAGCGTGGTGACCGGTGCACACCGGAGCACGGAGCGGGCACAAAGACACGTTACCGGGGCCGTCTCTCAGTCCGTGTGGGTCGTAGGGGGGGGGTGGAGGGAGAGATCTCCAGCTGCGGGGTGAGTGGATGCAGTTACCTTACACCACCATGGTGCCGATACTCTTACGTGTCTCACGAGCCAAACTCCAACCACGTTCTGGCTGAAGTACCTTTCCCCTGCCTACTTTGAAGAACCGTAGACCTCACCGAGCGCCATCTTCCACCGTGTAGAAGTCACTGCGAGCCGACAAGACGTTCGGCGGCACCGTGGGTGTGAAGCGTCCCTTGGTTCGAGAGCAAGAGTGTGAAGTTTGAAGACATGGACGCTGCAGTAAGTGAACTGCGTGTGTTGTGCATGCGGTGTGGTGAAGTGGTAATAAGCAGTGAATTACACTGCAGTTTGGTGTGGGGGGGGGGCTGCTGCTTGTGCTGCTGCTGTGGAGGGAGCCAGCCCCACCGGCTACTGAACTACCGTTCACCGCAGTTACACACAGCTAATAACCGACCGTGCTTTGATAATAAACGTAACTTTGTTAGCATCCCCCCCCCACACTTCAGGTGACTTAAGTTTCCGCTGCTCCAGTCCCCCCCCCCCCCCCCCCTGTCACTGGGTCTGTCAGTGCTGCCCCGCGTCCATGATGCTCCTGGTTATCTAATCACCTGTAATAACAGTATGTCTGAAACACCGATGTTTGCCTCAGACTCTGGAGAACCATATGTGAATCCATCGAGTATATATATATATATATATATATATATGGCTCCTTGGCTGGTGTCGTCCCATCTCCTCTCAGTGTCATGTAACGCTACACCCCTTCACAGACCGTCCACCAGCACTGCTCCGGTCTTTTTCCATTGTCTCGCACTCATATACCTCAACTGCTGCTGCTGCTGCTGCTGCTGCTGCAGTCACTGGATTTCATCCGGTCATTTACTGTCACACGGCAGAATTGTAACTATATGATGCAGTTAAACCCTGTTTATCACAGCAAACATTTTCAAATAGAAAGAATGTTTGACATGAAGTTTCTTAAAAATAATTATTGATGGTCATTTTTGCTCGAAGCGCCATTTCAGTGGCATTAGAATAAAAACATCAAAGCCAGTTGCAATATTACAAAGTGGGTTGAAGCGGTACAATGTGTATACTGATGCTGGCTTTGATTAAACAATCTTTACTTTGTAATATTGCAACTGGCTTTGATGTTTTGATTGATTTTTTAAAATCAAATCAAGCATCGTTATACACCTTGTACTGCTTTAACCCACTGTGTGGACGTGGGGGGGGATACTTACAAAACAAACACAAAACCAGTCTTCATCCTTCAAAAAAGAGCCATAAGAATAGTAAATAAAAACACCAATAGAGTAAAGACTCTTTATCTACTTCAGAGCACTGAAATTTAGAGATTTATAGTTGACGCCAAATGATGTAGAAAACAAAAAAACTGAATAAGTATAAACAAGTGTTTAAAAATAACATTCTGAAGGGATGTATAATGGAACATGATCTGCAGGTTGTCCTGTTGCGCAAGTATGTCTATTCTGACTATCATGTTTTCCTTATTTGGTTTTTCTTTTCTCTTTTTGCTCTGAATGCTCTACATTTTTACTCTATTAGCTTGATGTGACTTGTTTTTAGTGGTGTATGATAGCTGAAGCAGAAAGTTTGAAGGAGTATGTTTAACATATTTTGAAGACAAAATATAATGAAGGGGTAGGACTTGATAAGTTCACAGATAGAATGTGCACTTAAATTGTTGTTATTGTTCTTGTCTAAAATGATTCCTGTTCTTGTTGTTTTGCTTTTATTTTTTGATTATTTGTATTATTTACCCAGCAACCCAATGATAATGCCTAATCAAGTAAAGATTAAATGTAACTGTACGTGTGTGAACATAATCAAATTGACTGTATGAAGATACAATCAGAATAAGACAGACTGGGATGAATATGACTGACGACTGAAGAAACTAAAGTTACATTTTCAAGTCATACAAAACTGAAAGATTGTAATTTCACACAACAGTTATCACTTTGATATGTGAAATGTCAGAGCCACTGCAGTACAACATTGTTTACAGTATCAAAACCTTCAGGCACTGACACTATTACTGGAGGAACTCAGATGCCTGCACATAAATTGTGATCAAGTGAAGCTCCTCATTTCAGACTTTAATTTCAGTGAAAGCAGCCGATCTGCTGGCCACAGCAGTGTGTTGTTCTCGATGTGTACCAAGCTTGGCTTATAAAAAGCCTTAATGCTAGTCCTTTAAGAGCAAATTGGAACGCCACTGAGTGTGGAGTGACCTGTAGAGGTCATAGGCTTCTGCTATATTTACCGGCTCTGTAACTTGATCTGTGGCATTCTGGTTCGCTGTGCTCATGCTATCCTCTCACACTCTGGGGCCACAGCCTCCCAAGTAGCACCCGTTGCTTTTTGTCTATTGGCCCGGTCGCTCAGAACAACAAGGGTGAGCTTCTACCAAACCAATTTAACTGCCACTCTTCCTCCCTTTTCTTCTCCCAGGTACCTGCTGGTCAGTTAAACGCATACGGTGTGGGCTGTTTGCTCAGCTGTAGCAGGGCATATCTTCTCGTGGAGATGATGACAGAGGGAAGGGGATAGCATTTCAGAAAGTTCTGGATTTCTCTAGCACAAGTAGATGGTCTGCAGGGAGCTGTCTGTGGGGCATAGCACCAGTTGATATGTTTTTGTCGTCAAAATGTATCCAGAAGTAGCTGGTTGGGATTGAAAAATGTAACTCTTAATGTGAGCTTTATCATTTGACAGCTTTTCCAGATTTAAATATACAAGCAGCTGAAGGATGCATCCTCAGTCTTTCTTTCCTGTGAGAGACTGCTGAAAACTGGAGCAAGGAGACGTTGACTTCTGTTATGTTTGTGAATTCATGGGTCTGCAGGGAATCTGATATTTCTCATGCGGTGTATTTGCTATCCACAGGCTGGGATTGTCTCACTGAGCCGACTGTTGGATAGTTGGTGTTTGACAGCATACGTCTTTGTGACATTTACTCGCCTGTCTCTGGTCACACGTATCTTAAACACATGTCCTCAGTCAACAGCAATTGATTTAAGCTTTTTCCCTGTTGCTTATTTAATTTTGTCCTTGTGTTGACTGGTATGACATGTAACACGTCTGTGTTTTTCAGCAGGAGTGATCAGAGCCACAGAGCCTGCATGTGTGTGTACACTGTGGGCCAGCAGGATTAGGATGAGCTGCCCCAGACCCATCAAAGTCTGGAGGGACTGACGCACAGCTACAAATACGGCAGGTAACTTTTCACACACACACACACACATAATGCATTCCTATTGTGGCATGCAAGGGCAGATTGCATGTATCACCGCAGCATTAACCAGTCCCTTTAGAGAGAGTTAAAGTCAGTGTTCGCCCACACACACACACACACACACACACACACACACACACACACACACACGCAGACACATTATCATTACATATTCACTTCATTAGAGAACAAAACTGTCTTTCTGAGCAAGACACCAGTTTATTTACTGGGTTTTGGGAAAACTGATCATATTTTACATAATTAAAAGGTAAAATGTAAATAATTGAGAAACACAGTTAAAGATAGCAACAACAGGCAGCAACATCAAGAAGTGACAACAGTTGTTAATATTCAGCCTTGACCTTGGAGGAACCAAAGCTCCCTGCTCTGATGACCTCAGGGACCCTCCACTGGTGAGAATAAGTCCTTTAGAGAGGTGCCTGACCATGAAGGGTCTTGTGCTGATGTAAGGAGAAAAATATTCAGACCAGCTGTGGTTGAGATGGAGGAGATTTTACAGTAGGCAAAGTGTGACGAACAGGGAGGACTTTCTCCAAGCACCGTAATTATGCTGAAGGGAGGATTTGTTTCTTTTTCCTTAGTTGGGGCAGGACTCTGCAAATTATTTCACACTCAAAATGTTGGGATTTTATAAATATGCATCTGCATTGTACAGCTTTTTCTATAAAAGAGAGACAAGAGTTATGAGAGAGAAAAGTTTAGTGGTAAGAGACAGCATGTTCACAAAGAAGAGCACTGGATCATACTCTGCAATGAATGTAGAAACAGGATTATTTGGTGCAGGACAGATAAGATTTGGACTACAGACTGACAAATACTGCATGTTTCAGGCTGATTCTGGTATTGATATTTGGTAGTAAAGTACAATATATCCTTTGCTTATATTAACAGAAAATCTAAACAACTTAATAATGATCCTTAATGGGATAGTTCACTGAAAAATGAAAATTCACTCATTATCTTCTCACCGCAATGCGGATGGAGAGGTGGGTGTAATGCCTAAACTTTATTGCAGAAGTATCCAATACAATTAAAGTCAATGGTGACCTATACTTCAGATGTAATAAAACAACAGAAAAAAGATAACATGCCTCCATACTGCTAGTGTGATTTCATCCAAGTGTCCGCAAGCACTGACATTCACATTTGACTCAAAACGAGATCATTTACACCGTGTTTTAAGCCTAAAAGCCCACAGGAAGTGGCTAAGCTAACAGCTTGTCTCTTTGGCAAGACAGCTGATGTCAGATGGTCGTGATAATGATGCTATTTGCTATTCACCTTTGGTTTTGCTGTCAGTGGCTTGTAAAGACAGTAATTCCTCCGGCAAAATCTATTTTTTCTTTTTATATCCTCAATCTTGGAAAATTACAAACAATGTTTTTGTAATATTACTGCTTCATTCTAGATTTTTTTTTCTTGTACTATTAAAACCTTATTCGCATAATATTATAACTTAATTCTCGTAATATGACTTTGTTCCCCTTTAAGAGGCCATACTTTGTTGTAGTTACCGGCGTGTATTTGGATCTGAATGTTTTTTCTCAACCCAAAAAGAGAGGGGTCAATCAAATTAGAATTTTTCAAATATCACACTGTTTTTCCAGAATACACAGAAGTCGTTCAGGGTGAAATAATTTAGAAGTCTTTTAAATCCTTATTTAAAATAGTACAGGTGGTGATTGACATTGTGAATGGATAACTGTTACTGAAAAGTTAAACTACATTAATGTTTGAACCAGTAGCTGCTTTTAGACACATCTGTGAGACTAATGCATCTCTCAGCATCACTCAGCAGAATGGCAGAGATTGATAGGTGTTTCAAATAATAATGTGCCCAATTAATCAAATGATTACCTCAATGAATAAAGAATTACACCAGCCAGCTGTATAGGCTGGTGCATCAATCACTGTAGCCAGTGGATTCAGCTCTCTCTGAGGTGACTGCTGCTTTTATGGCCTCTCATGTGAGTCACCGACAGATGGTGGTAATGATGAATGCTAATTAGCTCCTTCTCACCATGTTTTAACATCATCGAAACATGGTTTTGTGGAGAAGAATTTTAATGGGAGTAGGTTCTGGTGGGAATGTTCTTGTAGCAGAAAATACATCTGAAAATGAAATACTCTATTTTCTGTAAACTTTGAATGCAACTTTTCTTGGAAGGAGTTTGTTAGAGTGCTTATTACTTTGATCAAAATGTTCAGTAATGTAAAATGAAAGGTGACTGAGTTGTTTCACTTACATGGAATGTTGAAAACACAATTTCAAAGCAAAATCATCATGGAATTGCTTCTGTCATAGTATCTTTATGAACGAGATGTTTTTAGTTTGGGCTTTGCTGTATTCTCCTCTACTTAATTTCCTTCTTTTCTTTTATCTCGCTGTACAATTTGAAAACATATTATACTGGTAATGGAGTTTAAACAGCCAGTTTTGGTCAGAATAACAAAGTTGTCAAGCCTAATTTTAATATGCTTGGGAACTAGTAGTCAGGCAGACAGGGGGTGGGCAGAGGCGTCAGTGTGGCCCTCACAGACGTCATCCGTGTCTTATCTGCTCACATTTCAGGGTATATATATATATATATATAGTTGCTTGTAACGCCAAACCCAGCACAGCCCTTAGACCCCCTAACAGGCCCCAAGCTGATTCCCCTATGTGAGCAACACTGTTGCTACGTTATGTTAGTTTCTTTGGTGTGTGTTCATATGCTGCTATAGCTGTTTTGATTTATATTAAGGTGACTAACAGACTTTTCAATATAGAAGCTAAAAAAAAACCTCAATTAAGCAAGTTCATATAATTACAATTACTACATACCAATACCACTACTTTAGTCCTGCAAAAGCTACGGATTGGAAATGGTCAGTCTTGGATATTTCAACTCTAATTCAATAATGACTTAAAGCTACAGTGATCAATATTTCCATGTATCAGTAATGCTGCTACTCGGACACATCCTCAGTAATGAACAAGGATGTGCTGCACTAATAAACACTTTAAATAATGAATCACATAATCATCTCTAATGCAGATTTAGGTTGCTGGTATGAACCCCCCAGAGAGTTATGACTGAGCGCTGCAGTTTCCTGTTTGTTAAAGTACCAGTTCAATTCCTTTTAGTTCATTCTTTTGGTTTTACAGTAATGGACATTACTGCTGTGGTTCAGAGTCACTATCACCTCAAGGTTTTCAGTGAAAAAGCTCTAGAAACCCACTGTTTCTCCTGCTACAGTATAATTGGCCCAGCACTTAACAACAGACAAAATAAGACAGTGACTAGCAGTTAAACATAGTGGAGCATTTAACAAAGCTAATAAATCAAGGGGCTAGAAACATGATTCTAAATACATTTAAATGTTGCTCTACGGGGAAGAGTAGTTGTACCACATGTTAAATACTTCAATATTTGTTTAAGACCTCTCAATCACCACACACATCTACAACTCCTTTAGCAATTGTACATCTGGTGGTTGTCTTCATTGGTGGCTGACGACAAAATTTCCCTCATGCAAGGGAGCTACACTGCTGCATCCATTAACAAATGGCAATAAAGGTGGATGTAATTGACCCTTTAACCAGAAAAGCTCCCTGGTCAGCATGAAAATGTTCAGAGCTCCTGAGAACTGCTACTGCAGCTTCTGTGTGATCTGAAAATAATGTCTGCCGGGAAAGATGCAGATTGTTCAGGGCAAAACAAATGCCACTGGTCAGGTCCAGTGTACAGGCTGTCAGGCTGAATGACTGTGTCAGGATCAGTGTGATCCTCGCTGTTGACAATGTGCTTTGTCTGGGTTTTTTGTTTTGAGATTAAATTATTAAATTTGGTTGTTTTTAGAAATATTTTCCGCCATCAGCACAGTTATCAGTTAAATATTGGTGATCAATAATTTGAGTTATTGGCGGAGTGACATATTAAACTATATGTTGCTCCTTTGTTTGACGACATGCGACGTCTGTGTTGGTAAAAGCTGCATCTGATCAGAAGTGAACTTGACTTCTACACAGCACTCATGAGCACTGACTCATCTGAGATTGAGCTAAACATTTACTATCGTAAATCTCACCCACACACAGACGCACATACCATCACTCTAAATTACCAGAGAGAATCCATGTTGGTGTTACATTCATACAATGTCACCCCGGAGCACGGTGACTGTGGCATCTTGCGTCATCGCACACACTCTTCTAACGCACTTTAGATTGGCTTTGCTCTCTAACGGGCTCGGGGGAGACCTGGGAGGACAATATGTTCTGTAAGAGATCTGACTCACTGACTGACTGCAATAATGGATTTTCTTCAGAGGCACATTTCTGCTAGAAAATAGAACCAATCGAAACCAGTATAATGTCTGAAGAAGTTTAGACGTTTAAAGAAATACAGACATTTGATTATTCTAAATATTTTCATCCACATTGTTCAGGTTTATTTGTTGATGTTTTTTACTTGAACAAAGTTGAGATGCAGCTGTGAGTGACATCATCAGTGACACCGAGGTGAGTTTTGGTCCTGATGGCATTTGACACTTTGTGAATGGATAGAGAATGTGTGCGCTGAAAAGAAAGTGGGACTTGTTACTTTAGTAGTCGCTAGTGTTTAGTTTGCATTCTTGTTTATTTCTTGTTTATATGTTTATATAAGTTCTTGTGCATTAAATTGCTCCAGTGTGTCAGATTTAGGTGAAAGGGATCTATTGGCAGAAATGTAATGTAGAATAATCCTCATGATGTTTTCAATAGTTCGTTTCACCTAAAGTGTAAAAGATTGTAGTTTTCTTTACCCTAGAAAAGGCTCTTTATATTTAAATACTTTATATTTACATGGAGGGGACCCTCTCTACAGAGGCCGCCATGTTTTTTACATTAGTCCAGACTGGACAAACTAAACATCTTTTGAGTTTCTGTGACATCTGAAGTCTACCACAGGTTCTTTTTCATGTTTGGAAGGGGAGGGTGGGGTGAGGGGTGTTCAGCTGCAACATGAAATTTAAACACTTCATATCACTACATTCTACACAGTGTACCTTTAAATCTCAGTCCATGTAACAAAAGTGAGTTTGCTGTCTAGTTTTTAGCTTGTTTTTCTGAAACCTGCCCTGTAAGAGAAACCTCATCTCTGCAACTCTTTGCCAAGGATTGCCGTCACCAGACACTCCTGCCACTCTGTTGACAGATTTCTTAAGACAGATTCAGCAGTTAGTTCAGTGGACAAACCAGCTCATTCACAGCAGTGGGATGTTGTATTTTTACAAAGACATTTTTTTCACTTTCTGTTTTGCTCTGACCTCTCATATTTCCATAGATCCTGTTCCATCTTTCTTTTCCCGAGAGCACAGAGGCTTGTCGGGCAGACATTTTCTAAAGGCGTGAAGGGAATATAGATCATTAAGCACAGACACCAGAATGTAATCATTGAAATAATATGGAATATGTCCAAGTGCTAATTTTAAATTCTTTATGTGTTGGTAGTAAGCAAACAAATGCAGCTTGTTGCCAAGGTAGCTATGGTAACTAACTACTGGTAAGCACCACCTCAAGGGGAGGCTGAGTTGCCAGAGTGCATTTGTGTGTGTTTGTGTGTGAGAGAGAGAGACACATTCTTGTGCCTCTGCATTTGTGGTTTCCGTGGAGACATCGCCTCTCAGAAGTGAAATCCAGAGTTAGCGATCACCGTATAAATCCTGTGTCCGTTACTCCCACGGGTGTGAGTCGCTGTTTGTGCTTCTCTCTCAGCAGCTCGCCCACCTGACTAGTCCGAGCTTGTTTCACTCAGCTGCCCTGGGTCCCTGGTTGTGGGAATTCAGAGAGGGATTCATACATGAGGCCACGGTGTAGCAAGCAAGGGTTCAAAAGACACAAGCTACCGTTATCTGAGAGCTTTATCATAAACACCAGAGAACCAGAGACTTTTATTTGATAAGCATTTGTCTCATTTAAGTCATTTATTAATATATTTATTTGAAAAGCATTGCTGTAGTGAAGAGCCATGTTTATTTAGTATGATTATCTTATTGTTTTGTGTGCATACATGTAATAACTCACATAATGAGGGTTTGAGTTGTTGAGAGAGTTTCTAGAAGACGTTTGCAAATAACAATTATTTTCATTATCGATTGATTCAGTTTATCATGATGTAAAACAGAGAAAAATAATGAACAGTGATTTGTTCTCAAAATTAAAAAGCAGGTACCAGCAAGTATTTCAAATGTTTTCTTGACATAAATAATGACTCAAACCAATTTTAAAAAGGCTCTGACAAAAAATCTGATATAACGTTGGCAGATAATAATGTGGTTGTGTGGGATCACATCAGTCACAGTAAGAAGCAGATTGAGAAAATATTTTTCCTGGACCTTGATGCAAAGTCATCACAGCATTAGACACTGGGATGTTATGGCACTGCTTCTGATGCTGGCTCAGACTAGTTCTTGTCAGTACAGAATAAGGTCAACATGTGCGCGGCGCACAAAGTTGATAGCTTAACAAACACTTAATCATTTAAAATACTGTATATCACACTTGACTGTCAGTACTTCCATCCACCAGTGAGGGGAGCTACAGTGCAGAAAGCTACAACAACAAGGCTTCAAAGTTTAATGTTAGAAAATGGGTCTGATCTCATCTCTAGTCTTACAGATGAGCATGTTTGGAAGATAGTTGTCTTATACAACTGGTGACTCACTGGTTATCACACTAGTTGTGGTGGTGGATGTTTATTCCAACTCAATTCCAGGCTTCATCACACATTGGCCTAATTCTCTGGGTCTGGTTACTGACAAGGTTGTAGGTGCAGACTAAATCCAGATCCATTTTGTCCATGTTTTATTGTTGCCATGTGCATTACTCTGCCAAAACCGAAATAACCCTCCGAACATCTGCTGCTGCCAAAGTATAAAACCCTAGAAACAAACCTAGTACATTTATGGAGCCATGTCTTTAGCTGGCTGACTTAGGGACAAACTATTGGCTCTGTTAGCCTGGCTGGCTTAGCTGTACTCAACTGAGTGGCCACAGACACCTGGCCTGCTTCTGTGTATTATATTGGCCAGCAGCGTGTGTTTGCCTGTCTCCAGAGCTCTGCCTGTCTGCCTACTCCAGATCCATATGCTGAAATATTGATAAACGTGTGGTCACAGGGAGAGAGAGAGAGATAGAGCCCCACGAGGAGGGAAGATTAAAGGAGAAGTAGGTTTACATGGAGAGAAGGCAAGGTGCCGAGGAGGAAGAGAGAGCAAGAGAGTAGAGGGAGCACTAAGAGAGAGACAGAGAGAGACAGATTAAAGAAATAGGAGCCTCCCCAACTAAACTCAACACGGATCAGCAACACCAGATACTTTTATTTATTCAGACAGCGCTGTATATGTGAACCAGAGCCTCTTCCTGCTACAGGAACACACTGTGATGCCTGTCTGAATTTACCTCCAACACCCAGCCAGACCCGTAATATAGCTGTGAGCGATGGACACTATAACCAGAGCCGGAGCAAGGGTGGTGGTGTGAGCTAGTGAGGTGCGATTGCAATTTGAGATGACAAAATAATGTGGAGAGATTCTATTTGTTTGTACCTCCTTGATTTTACAATAGGATTCAAGTTGGTTGAAAAATGAGGATGGGGTCTACACTGGGGTTTTATTTCTAAGTGAGTGGGTTTTAAAGCCCTGAAGTAGAAGCTGTGCCTTCCTTGAGCATCACGTCACACATAAGTGCTTCAGCAAGCACGCCAGCTATCGCTAACTGTGTCACTTCAGATGTGTGTCCCCAGGAAAGAGTGTCGTGCTCCCCAGAGTTATGTGATGTGGGGTCATGTCATGGTATAGTATACGTGGTGCAGCCATCTATCTGTTCTACTTGTTTAACCTCAGGCCGGGGTAACCAGCAGTGCTCTTTAAAAGCCCATAGAGTGATTCACAGTCTCATTTGATATGAGCCTGTATAGGGAACTGTATATACTGTATATGATTAGAATAATACTTTTTAAAGGGGCACTGCATTTTTTTAAGTTGAGTTGTTTAATAGTAAGTGACTATTAAATTATAGTGTCTTCAAAACCGAATTTGAGCAAAACACTATTACAAAACATCTGGGTTGGAATGAAACTACAACAACAAATCAGATGAACATTTATCTCGTCAAAGCAACCTTTGTTAGAGCAAGAGGAAAACAAAATACACTCTAAATATACACTTGATTTCCCATCATCCTCAATGTTTGACTGATCAATTTGTTTCTCCGTTGATGTCAGAGAGGTGAGGTTACAAACTGCATCCTACTAGATTGTCATACAATTGAATTAGAACCTAACAGTTTGAACACAGATTCACTGCTGTATGCTGTGTGACTGTGCGCACACTAACACACACACACACACACAGTCAAGTGCTACACATACTTTCTTTTAAGTTTAAAAGTGTTTTCTTGTTGGACTTAATTATGCACCACAAAAAAAGTGACATAAACTGTGTTGACAGTTAAAGGAGACATAATGTTCAATCTCATACAATATATAAATAATGTAAGTGGATCTTAATAATGTAGTTCACTTGTAATATTTGGCTCTAAACTTGAAACAGTGCTGCCACTTTAAATAACAAGACAATGACTATCAGTGAAGGACAGTGTTTGGTATTTGGTTGTGACACAGGATCACTTTGAATAAAAATGTATATATACATGTATCATATATAAATGATGTCCCAACTTCTAAATACATAGTTTCTGCACTGTAAGTATTGCTGCTGATGAACTTATGTTGGTGTCTCTTTGCTGTGTCTTCAGTCGATGCAGTCTTCCAGAGGCTCTGCCTCCCTGTGGCTGAGAAACCAGCATGTCCCGCGTCTCCTCCACCCCCAAGCGTTACGCTGTCCCGTCCTACACCAGCCACTACAGCTCCTACAACTCCTCTCTGACACCGGGCCTTAGCTCATACAGCGACCGGGACAGGCTCTCCTCCTACAAGTCCCCCACCTCCTCTTCCTCAGGTTACACCTCCTCCAGCTATCTAAGCAGCTCTACCGCCCGCAGCCGCAACTACAGCACTTCCTCGGACCCCGACATCGACCGGGGTCGAACCATCCCACGCACGGACATCCTCGGAAGTAGCAGCAGCAGCATCGGCCGCCGGAGTGAGAGTCTGAGCAGAACCCCTGTCAAGAGCTATGGAGGGTCAGGGCTGAGTGGGGGGTCGGTCTACACTGGATACAGGTCCTACTCTTCATCCTCTGCCCAGTCCAGCTACCTCGCCTCTTCATCAGTGGCCTCGAGCATCTCGCTCAACCGACGGAAATCTGTATCTCAGAGTGACTTGAGCAGGGATCTGGCCTCTCTGGGCTTCAATGAGACCTCTTCTTCCACCCCGTCCTCTTCCACCAGTGCCCTGCGGAGCTACCGCAGTCGGGCCAGCGACGTGGCCGACTCGTATGGCTCTAGCTCACGCCCAAGCTACTCGGGCCTGTCGCGGAGTTCTACTCAGGAGGCTCTGTCGCGGAGCTCCAACCAGGAGGCCTTTAGCAGCAGCAGCAGCAGCAGCAGAGCATTCAGCTCTTCAACATGGGAGCCAAGTCGTAACAGGCTGTCCAACTCCCCCACCAGGGACTCCACGGTAAGAGAATCTCCTCTGTTCTTGCTCATGCAGACTTTGTTGTACTGCTCCAGAGGGGCTCGGTAACCAGGGGCTCAATCAAGCCAAAAGCAATCACAGCTGCAGCCATCACCACAAAGGCACACTAAAGCTAAAGCTCCCCAATGCTTTGTGTCTTATGAGAGTACTTCTTTTACCAAATGAGGGCAGTGTTGTTCACATTAATTTCTGTGCATTTACAATTCTGTTGTACAATAATATATTTACACCAGACATGGTTCACTCATTAACATGCTTTTAATATGTTCTTTAGTACACAGTTTGAGCTAATCAGTATAACAGACATACATACAGCCAGTCCTATCATTTACAAACCGGAAGTCATTATTACTTACGTAAGTAGTTCCATGCTTATATGACAAATGAGCTCTTAGCATGGAAACCTGACCCTTTCTAACCCAGTAATTATTCAGCTCACAAGTCGCAACTGGGTTATGATGAGCTGGGTCTGCAGGCCACAAACCTCATCCCTGAGCTCAGTATTAATGACCTGAGCTTCATCTATGCAGGTCAGAAAGCAACACTGACCCACTTCCCCCACCGGATTAGTCCTGATGACCTGTTAAGATGAGTGGAAAAGGGTGGTTAGAGTGGCGGGAAGGGGGGAGATAATGATAGGATGGAGTGAGAGTGGGTTGAAGCTGTTATTGGTCAAATACAATCTTCAGACATAGGATCAAACACAGTCATTGTAGTATTACACTGAATTTGGTACTCAATGCATATTCTGTTTTGCCAGCTGTTCAATATATATTTTTTAAATTACATTACAAGGAATTACAGCACGATCTTTAGAAAGTAGTTCATTCAACAGTACACTTTGTAGTTATCCAGGTCCTCCTGCTTAGCTCATACAAGTCGCCATTCAGAAAAAGATTAATGTGAACTAACACGACCTACAAATTACAAAATCCTCAGCTCTCCTGAGACATAGATGAAGATCATTTTATAACCACGAGACCATCGAATGACCCATTGAACAACAAAGAGGTGTTGTACTAAAACGAAACTATGAAGCACAGGATAAAAATTGTTTTTTTGCGTAAAACATTCTTTTGAAAGTGAATATATGTGAGACAAGAGGAGACTGTTTAATAATGCACTCTAACATGGACCCCTAGTGAATGTTCACGTATCAAGAACAGTTTGGTAACACACTCTTGCAAAACATCGTCGAAAACATCTTGGTCATTACAACAAAACATTGTGTAGTTGGGGAAATTGAGGGAAACAGCAGACTACAACTCACCCTTTCCTGCGGTGGATCTTGCAGATTTCAACTTGACATTTATTCTCATTTAATTAAACAAGCAATCAACACTTACCCATGATGCGCAGACTGAGAAGTACGCAGACAGATGTCAGGTCCTGGCCCATGTGTTCTGCTCATTAAACCCCAGGCATTAAAATTCTCCCTTAAACACCCTGAGTTTGGTATTACTTTACCTACTATGGATTTTCAATGCTGAAATTATTTGTCAATTGAAGCAAGACACCAACCACATGTTACAACTATGGGATAATGGTACGTTTATTTTCCTGTAGCACAAGAGAAGAATAAACCAAGTACTTCAGTGATTTCTGTTCTACAGGACTATCTTTGCTAACATTAGTTATTTGAGAATATAGGACGAGATGTTGAATATCCCTTGAACGTTTGAAGGTGCAATTCTGCACAATTTAGGCTACTAACTACCAGGAGATGTTAGCAGGTGTTAGTGGCCACCAGCAGGTGTTAGGGACATAACTGTGCATCTCAGTGTTATCAAGTGTTTTGGCCTTGTAATCAATGAAACAGGCCAAACTTGAGAGTACACTGAGGTTAAAGGTAAATCTGACTGGCTACTGGCTTGTATGGCTTTACTATGAAAGCCATGTGGCCCGCTCAGTAGATCAGACATCATTACCTCTCTCTATGCTTTTATTGCCTATGAAGTTTCCCTTCATAGGCAAGGGGGGTAAAAGGTTTCATGCCTTTAATAAAGTCCATAGTTTCTCTTAAATGGAAATTTTATTGACATCATTATTTAGCTAAATATTAACTATTACCATTTTAAGGTGAATTATGTGGTGGACTAGTCAAACAGAAGAGAATGTCAGCCAGGGTAACCATTACCATTTCCCAAGCTGGCTCCAGCCACACAATTAAGGTATAGACACAAGGACACTATCAATTTTCTCATCTAACTCTGTAGAGTAAAATAACTAAACTTTGATGGACATTATGTCATTAGTGTATTCAGTATTAATGAATCAATTAACCCAACACAGAAAATCTGATTTGATACACATGAACTGTGTGGTTGTACTGTATGACGATCTAATAGATGTGTGTGTAAATATAGACATCACATGTGACAATGGATGTGCTGAGTGCTGTCCCATGTGTGATGCGCCTAATGTCCGAGAAACACTCTGGGGAAAAAAACGTCAGAAATGATCCCATGACTTTTGAGCGTCAGAATGTGAACACCACTTGGTGAACTCTCCTCGTGTCATACTAGGTCAGCCATCCTCGGGTCAGTGAGTCCTCAATGGAGAGGTGTCTTGTTTTCTTGACACTGCGGTTGAACCCAAATATATTTAAGGAATGTCATACAAGATGAGAAGCTATTTTTTTTGTTGCCATTTTTACTCTTTTCACCTTTAAGACTAACAGATTACTTGTAACTGTATGTATGACCTTATTATTAGTAGTGTTACCTCACTACACATCACATCAGATTTAAAGCGATGTACAGCTTCAGAATATATACATCTAGATATACTGGTTCAGAATATATTTAGGTATACAGCTTCAGAATATGCAAACTTATATACAGTATGTACAGTGCCAGAATATATACAGCTATACTAATATACAGCTTCAGGCTATATACAGTTTTATAGAAATAAAGGTTAAAAATATACACAGCTATACACCTTCAGGATATATATTTTTATACAGATATACAAGTTTAAAATATATACACTGCTTCAGAAAACAGAAATAGAACTGTGCAATTTTTAGTCAAATATGTACAAATATTTCTCCACATATTCTTTCAGTCTCAGTACTTTGATGTCCTAATTTTTCCAGTATCCAACAGTATGACAAGAGAAGAACTTGAAAATGAACACCCTCTCTTGTTGGGTTGTAATATGAATGTTTAAACACATGTGTGCCAGCGCTGAAATGTGTCTTGAAATAGCTTTGGCAAAGCAAGGTAAACCCAATCCTGATGGTTTCTGAGAAGCTTACAATACAAAAATAGCAGCTGCTGGTGCCTCATGGTCCAGTTCTTTCTATGGCATATTAATGAGTGAGACAAACTGGTTGACATGACTATCATCACCCTTGTTTTCCATGCATAATATTCAAATCAGACCCTAACACATAAAATACATTTGTTGCAAGTATGTATTTGGCTCTATTTGCTGCATAGTTGTATCTTCGTGTAGTTCTTACATCTCCCTTGTTTATTTTTCAATTCATGATCACTTGTATGTACAATAATTAGGTACAGCTTGTTTACTATCTGCTAGTAGCTGCTGTCTTGCATCAGTGGGTTTTGACTTGTGCTCACAGACAATACACTAACAGGACACAAGGCAGATGTCAATGTCCACAACCTAATTGATGAATCCGCTTGTGAGTTAGATTGCTTACACTTCAGTTTAACGTTATTAGTATTGTCAAAAACGTTTTTTTTTTAGCTCTGGCCAATGTTCCTACTGATTGTGATCACATTGTACTCAACAAAATATTAAGTGCAGTTATTACCAACACTTTAACCTTCCATATATGCTGCAACTGTGTTTCCTCTGTGTTTCTGTGCATTGAGATGTTAACATCAATACTAGTTCTACCTCCAATTTTTAGATAATCTGCTGGCTTGTTTACATCCTGTGCTCATCTGGCAGCTACAAATCACTATCAGTGTAGGCTCATCTCAACTCTGTTTATTGCTGTCTTGTCACGGTCCAGTGTTACCTCACCTCAAATGTAAAGACAATGATATCTAGTCACACTTTTAACTCTTTGACTCCTCCACACATGCAGCCAGTGAAGGGAGAGGGTGGCATGCCTGAGTGAAAACTGATTATGCCAGAGTTCATTCTGCTTAGGCTTTGTGTCTAGACTTTTTGTTGAGTCAACAATATTTATAGAGTGTCTGGAACTCAATTGGTCAGACAGCTTATGGTTTGATATAAAAAAAACTTCTGCATGAGTTGGAGCTTTACTGTTGGTATTTGGCAAATAAGGGCCAGTACTTTTAGTAACTGTGAGCTGTTATCATGGGTCGTGTTTTAGAGTTTTAGGGTCACTATGTGGTCATTATTCTTTTCACACACTGAGCAATACAAGTGCTTTTTAGTCTACCTGCCAACAGCTGGCTGTCCAAAATGCTGTTGATGGGTGATTTTGTATTTGTGGCTTACCATTGGAATATTAAGCCGGTCAGGGTCCCATTCTTATGTTCAGTGGTTTTAATTTTTTCTTCCTTTCCTCTGCTGTTCTCTTTAACTCCTCTTTCATCTCCCTTCATCTGTCCATCCCTGAACTCCATCCTTTATTCATGTTCCGTCTCTGTCTACTGGGGTAAACAAACACTTGGATTAGATGATTGATTGGATTGATTTTGTTTTTTTTTGCAGTGGCGGGCTACCATGTTGAAACGTGACCAGCAGAAACACTGATAACATGGCAATGTGCAGCCACATACCCGTAGACTTTCTTAGCACTGACTGCTATGCTTAGTTTGACACAGTTCTCTGGCACCAATAACGATATCATCTAATCTCTGGTGACAAGCTATAGGGAATGGTGGACAGCGAGGGTTGATTAAAGAATTGAGAAACACTGTCATTCAACTTTAGCAGTATTTGTTGTAGCGAGGTACGCCTCTGTTAGCAACTATTGGCATCTGAACCAATTTATTTAAGTCGCCAACATATATTTTTTACTGGGATAAGCTGAGTTGAAAATTTTGGGTCATGCTTATAGGCCAAGGAATCTTCATCTACTATATGGAGATCTGTGCTTGGTTGACCTTCTCATTGGGCCGTGAAAAAATAGTCTGAACCCTGGTTTCTCTTCCTACGTATGCACAGTGAGTCTTTCCATCAGCGAAGGATTCTTAAGTTGACCGTCATAGTCACCACCTAAAGCTCATCATTGTAGTTGAAGGCTAATGATGACCATAAAGGAATAAATCCAGAGCTGTGCTTTATGGGCCCCGTCACCCCCACACTCTGATACAGTGATTTCATTACGCCAGGTGAAGCCGTTTTTTTCTCAACCATAATGGAAATATTGAGCTTTCATTATTGACCTTGGAAGTAGTAGTTGGCTTAAAAATATTATGAAAATGATCTATTTCATAGTTTTTTAAAGTTATTTCAACCACTTGTTCATCATCACAGGAAATGTTCTAGTTGTTTTGCAGATTGCTTGTAATTACTTACTGACAAATACTTCTGAAGTGTGAGCAGATATCAGACATCACTTAGTCTAACTGACTAAAGTGGTGAGTTAGACATGCTAACAGGTTGGTCATTTTGCTTGCTTAATGATTATGTTGCCAAATTGAAGCTGTAGGACTGTACAGAAAACTTCATTCTGTTCTGGAACTGAGACACATAGGACTTTGGTCTGCTCAAGAAATCCTACATACTCTCTGGAATGCTCCAAATGAGGTGATTATTCAACATAAGATTATGTACCTTGCAGGAATGTATAATGGAGGCCGAGCTCTCTCATTAGCAACGTTGAATTGTTTTCATTGCCCTCTACAGCAATATATCGTAGCAAAGTTAAATTTAAACACATGAATGAGGAGATTGTCAGTCTAATTTAGCTTGGGGACTAGAACAGATATCCCTTGGTGATTACACTCTGATGTCTCCTTGATAACATTGCTCACAGACTGCTTTTGTCCCATTTTTATACCAGACCGCTTAGCTCTCTGCATCAGATATCAGAATACAAACACTGACTCTTTGCCCCTTCTCACATTGTAGTTTTCCACCTAGGGGATTTGGACATTCAGACACACACATACACACACATGTGGAGCCTGGTGATGGAATGTACTTCTTGGCTGTTTGTTGTGTACACACACTTGAGCTTGGGTCATGAGATTATTGCTAGGAAACTTTGCATGTCACTCCAGACCTCAGTTCAGCTAAAATCAGTAACTGATCATTCCAGTGAAACAAAAGAGCTGTTCAGTTTTTTGTCATAATTTGGCTTGTTGTGTATTTTGGTGAACCAGAACTATTTTGCAATGTTTCCTCAACATTTGTTCTGTCTTGTCATTTGTTTGATCAAAAAAGGAATGAATCATTGGTGCAGTGTTGAGTTAAGACAAACAAACAAACAAACAGAAAGACACTGTTGGACAGTGGGTTTGGATGGACCATGAGTGGCTGCGGGCAGTACAATTGTGACTTATGAAAGTCTTGATGGCTCGTTTTAAGGCACAGTCTCAGAAATTGGGCTGTGGGCATTTGTTGCATGGAGTGTTTCACTGTTTCAGTATAACATTTACAAATGCTATATAATAAATGAGACATGGAAATCCCCCATTCTACTATATGGGACCTCTGCCTGTCATCAGGTGCTTGTAGTCAACTATGAGCAGGACACTGTCTTCGTACAGCTAAAATTTCCTCAACAAGTCTTTCTCATAACAAACACCTGGTCTATTCCGGGCTGTCCAAAATGTTGAAATGTAATCCTCATTTACTGAAAACGGATGCAACAGCACATCATGTCATGTCCCTTTTACTCAGTTACATTCAATCACATGTTTGTGTATCTCCTCGCTGCGTCTTTATAAAAACACAGATGCAACACCGACATATTTCAAAGCTCTAGAAATCTAACAAATTGTAATTTATTTGGAAAAGGAGACTTGCTGCTCCACATTTGTTGAATGTGTAAATAAGCAACTGGATGCAACAGGTTTCTCATTTTAATTTAAAAGCTGACACTTTATCAGTGTTATGGCCAATGAATCAATTCAAGCCAGATTGAGATGAAGAGAAAAAAATAGAAAAATGTAGACCTGCATGACTGTTTATATTTATTAAGATTTTCTTTCACACTGTATTGCCAGTCATAGGTTGTATCTGGAATCGCCCACTAAAGGGAAGTTTATATAGAGGACTATATAGCAAGCTCATCAGCAAAAGAAAAAAACACCCTCAGACACTACTTGGGTCATTTTCTCTGCACCAGTAACTATGTCAACTACCGCCATGACACTGTGGGGACAGGTTGTTCATTTTGCCCTCTTTTCTCAAGAGCACAAAGCATGATCGTATATTTTGTGACCATTGGTTCCACATTACTTTTCACGATGCATTGTGGGATACAATGAGTCCACTATATAGGGTATATAAAATTCCACTAAATGTTCACTATATAACGGTGAATTAAATATAGTGGACTACATAGTGATAAGTGAGTGATTTCAGACACAGGTTTCTCAGATGTCCTATTAACGGATCGTCTGTAGCGATCCATTTTACTGTCATGGGTCGATGAAGAGTCTGTATACTTGGCTAGATGTTTGCGAAACCTTGGTTTTCTTCTCATCCTCTTACTCTGACATAGCCTGTTGACAACACCGCCTCACCCCTGTTCTCTGTGATGCTGCTGGCGAATCATGGGAACCTCATTAAAGGCCCATTTGGAGACCGGCAGATCCTAATTTTAGATCCACCAGGCCAGACTGTAGTAAGACACACACCCTAATTGCCGGTGTGCTGTCCACACAATGCATGTAGCACATACAGGAGTCCTGGAGCCATGGACATTGTTCGCTCTCTGTCCTCGTGACAGTGAGGATGAGGTGAAGTCTCCTTGGACCTCAGCATTAGTCCTTCAGGTTGTCACAGCAGCGTGGACTGTGACGTAGACTGCGCGGCTGGAGGCGGCCTGTGACGTTTGTTGAGGGCCGAGCCAGAGGGGGCGGACCTCCGGTGCTGTAAAACTGGGCTGAGAGCGCGAGACACGTTTATTACCGCTTACCGAGCCGCTGCCGACGGGACGGACGCCTCTCTTCCACCCGGTCACACTGCGGCCACTTGCTCCTTTGTCACCAGGTGTTTTTCCTCCACCCCAGCTGTCGTCGCACCCTGAGCGGACCCTGTCAGAAGGAAAGCCACAGGTCTCCTGCTCGGCGCGCGGTGGGAGCTCGGTACCGTTACATGAATGAATGAACGCCAGCAGACAGAGAGCCGGAGTGAAGCGTGCGATTCACCGTCCTGCGATAGTCCACGGTTCCGCGACCAAACAGCGGGAGCAGCCGGGAAAAGCGTCCGCCGCCGCCTGAATAACTCGCACCGGTAGTCGGCTTTCATCCCTCAGCGAGCGAGCCCGCGAGCCTGCAGCATGCCGAGCATGCGACAGTCCTACACGGTGACCGTACCTGAGGAGCCCCCGTCCGCCGCCTTCCCCTTCCTGAAGCAGGAGATGCGGAGGAAGGGCAGCATGTCTGGCTCGGTGCTGGTCTCAACTTTCGTCGGGCTTCTGATAAACCAAGCCAAGGTAAGAGAGAACCGAGGGTCGCTACATCCCGTCACATCAGCCCGGAGGGGAACCGGACTCCATTCACCAAACAAGCCATTTAATTGAATCCGGGTTGTAATTGCTTGATTATAATTATTTTTTTGAATGGAGTTTGGTAGGCTGTTGTTTGATGAGCCTCTCATTTGTGAATGGCTGGTGATGATGAGTCGAGGTAGCCTACAGACGCACAAACCCCAGACTGGTGCGTGTGTGGTATCCATTATCTGGTGTCACCACAACACTGAGCGTCCAGTCAGAATTAAGTGTTGCATTCATTCAAAGGTCATAGCTCCATGCTGTTTGGACGGATTGTGTGGATTGTGGTGATGGAGCTTTTATTGTCTGTGAATGTGGACAGACTGTGTAGAGGAGGACATGTTCCTTGCAGGCAGGGAAAAGCCAAGGAGGACAGCGGTGTGTGTCTTTGACAGACAGGCTCATGTATGTTGTGAAAGATGATGTGGGTTGAATCTTGTGGAGTGTGTCATCTGCAGGGGTAAGCCGCTCTCTTAAGCCTCTGTACTCCGCTGTACCAGGATCAGCAGGCCCGCACTGGCAGGTCACTGGTTATATAACCACCGTTTAATCCCCCTCATACATTACAGCTGCTCTTACTACACTGCTCTTATGCATCCTCCTGTAGGCCTCTGCAAATGAATAAACAAATGACCCTTTCTGACAGGGCCTTCCTTTATGCACCGGCATATCAGGGATATGTGCATTTTCCTCTGGCTGTTTCCATATGGACACACACAGACATACACAGATAAATGTATGTCTGAGTACAGAATGTACAGAAAATCATTGGGCATTTAAACCACTCTTGCGTTTAGATGAATGAATTATGGCTTTGATCTGAACGATGCCTGTGATGTTATCAGTTAATTCAAACAGATTTACATTTTTACAATTTAACACAGGATGTTAAAGCTTCACTGTGAAACCAGGTGGACTTGTAACTAAAAACTAGCACGAGGCTTGTGATTCTGCTGTCGGCTTTATGCAAATAGGCCCTCAAAAGTAATGCATTAAGTGAATGAGTACGTTCACCACATACCAGAGGTGTTCAACAGAGATTTACCCAGACAGTGTCAAGTAAACCATCGTTGCAGCAAACTGATGCGGTCTGACATGAATCCAGTGGTGTGCTTGAAGCTTTACTGACAATGGGAGACATTAGATTCTGAAATGTATTCTGCATTGACACTGTGGTTGCCGTTCACACCCTGTGTAGATAAATGGAGGTCGAAATTACACATGTACTTGTCCCCTGCATTCGCCCTAATATGAGATGAAGAAGAAGAATGACATTTGGCGACCACTTTGCTGCTATTGCCATTTTTAATGTTGTTTTGGGCTTTTTTTTTTATTGTTCCAAAGCTGCTGTGCCAGCTTCTGTTATGTAATGAGGAATCACATTCAAATACACTTTAGTGCTGGCCAGGTCTGGATGCTTGGCATGCTTTCTGTTTTGTTGTCACCATCCACCTGCTCCTCCTGTCCTGCCCTTGTCTGTCCGCTCGTGCTCATCGTCTGTCTTCTTCTTCTGCTCCTCCCTCTCTACAGACCAACACATGCCTGCCAACCAAACAGGCTCTGTCTTTCTCTCTGTACAAGCTTATTTATGAATTTATGCCAGGGAAATCATAAGAGGAATGTGTGTGGACGACTGGCACATGCACGCAAGCATTCATGCACGTTTCTCTAGTGTTTCTGCACATGGTAGCTGTAAAGGTTAAAGGTTGCTTTGTGTTGCTGTCCTCTGCTAAAGCTTCGTACATCAACATTCATTCTGAAACTGATACTATAGTCTCCAACTATTAATTAATTATTGATTATAAAATAAAAAGTTTTCAGCTTCTCCAGGTCAGGAATTGAAAAAATTAAGGGCTATAGGATTTAAATTAATACCAATGGCAGATAAACCCAAAAAGACAGTTGCAAAGCAAGCTTAAAGGTTCAGTGTGTAGAATTTAGTGACATCTAGAGGTGAAGTGTCATAGTAGTTAATTAAAGGTAGAAATTAAGTCATGTAGCACTATCCTTATTGATTTTTCAGCTAAAGAAAAATAGAATCAGCATGTTAGTGTTTGGAGAGGGTTCATTTCAGAGAAACCTCTGAGGTTTTTACTTCAGTGGAACAAACCTGGCTGTGGATCTTTCACAAGGATCTCATGTGTGGTCCTCCTGCAGTGTGTAAAACTCAGGGGTGTGTGCACTTTGTTGCACAGTAGTATTTGGTTATCTTTAGTGTTCATATTGAGGTCTGTGTGATTACCCACTGTAGCGGATAGATACAAGCCCAGGGGCCCAGGCTTCAGTGTAATGAAAACACCAGCCTGTTAGTAGTAACATTTCTCCCACTGAGGGTCATTTCTTTCCGCTTAGAGAAATACCTGCCAGTGGGAATGTGTGAAGATGAACAGAGCTGTTATATAAGCAGCCGATGCATTGCTTATGGCTACATGCCGTCCAGCTGTTCTCTAAACAATGTTGGGTTTTAGCATGAGACCCCTGGTGGTTGAAGACAGCGTGTGAGAAGTCTTTGATCAAATGAAATGTAACAAACAAGGGGCCGGTTCATATTATCAGAGGCTATATTTATTTATGTTTCTCAGAAAGACAGCAGAGGATCTTACTGTTTACTTGTTTGTATCTGAGAGTGTGTGATAGTTGAGAGAGAGAGAGAGATGAGCTGTGGCTTCACGTCACCGGACACTTGAGCCCTGATGACTGATTCCACCGGTCTGTGCTTTAGGAGAAATAAATAGACGGCCTCTCTGTCTCCGAGAACTGGGCGCTTGAGTTTTCTCTCACTCACAAACTATAGCGTGGAAGCGAACATGTCACTTTTGTGCACGTGGGAGAAACAACAGTAGCATGAGACGTAAGTCAGAGGGAGAGGGTGTGTGAGCGAGAGATTGTTTACGATTGTCTGCCAAATAGAGAGGCAGGTCAGAACAGACTGTCCTGCTGCTCCTGCTCTCTCTCTCTCTCTCTCTCTCTCTCTGTTATGCTCCTATGCCAGCCAATCAGCTATCGGCATTCTGCACTGCCAGGTGGGCCCAGGCATCCTGCTGCTGGTATGTGTGAAGTTTAGTTTACAGCCCCAGAGACACAGGCAGTGGAGGGGAGGGGGAAAGTGGCACTTGTTATTGCTTTGGTGTTGATGCTGCTCTGTGTTAACGCAGCATTGCCGATACTGCAATTAAATAGTGCATAGCATTTTCTTCTTCTATTGGTGCACACAAATACTTTGTTTTTTAAATACTTTTTGTTTCACTTCTAACACCAAACTATAATGACTGTACAGATTTTCAAAACGCTCCTGGCCACTCATTTATAGTTTGACACAAGCTGCCCTCTGGGATTTCATTAGGCGTCTTCGCTTGTGTTTTGAACTCGTTATTTTCTCACCACACGTCCAGTCTCTGTCAGGGTTAGATGACTGAGGAGCTGCTGGCGAGTGCACAGCTGTAGGTTGTTTGAAGCAGTCTGTCTCTGAAAGGTTTGGTCCAATGCTAACTTCACCTCAGTTCAAATAGGAAGACGCATTCTTGTCGGCCGCATGGCCCCAGCAACCAACACAACTCACACAGTCTAGAGTACATGTTACATTACCAGCCAGTGCAGTGATTTTACCATGGGATTCAGCTTTCACATCATTCCCACACATCACAGCATTTAAAGTTACTACTCTATATGGAGGTTTTCTTGGAAACAAACGTATTCTCCACAAAGTTCATTGCGTATATCTATTTTTTGATATGTCTAAGATTGAATTAGCAAATCTCTATTTCAATATTTATTGTCTCATTGTCTTCTTCCTTTTCTTTGCCACATTGCAAATTTCCTTTGTGTGTTCCCTCTGCCTACTGTCGATCAGCAGACCATCGAGGCAGGACGGTGTATTGCTTGTTTGTTTGCACAATATGAACAAAGCAGGGCCATCAGTCAACAGGGCCACCTCCTCAGGGTACCTTTAATGGCACAGTCACATCCAGGAAAGATGCTCAGTTGGAGGTTGCCAGCCAGAAATTATGTTCACTTCGGTTCACATATGACAAATATTACTCTTTTACACGTGTAAATATTTTCATTGGACTAAAAGCAATGAGTGAGTCTCCTGATGAACTCACACACACATATTTCTTTAAGATTGTACTTCTGAAAGCCCTTCATGTGAAACTGTTTGTTGTCACATTTTTGATCAGTATCTGCAGATGCACGAAAAAAAACTGAAAGCATGTCAGACAGTTGTCACACTGGATTCCTTCAATGATGCTTGACGTAAACTCAGAATACATGTTAGACAGTCTTATCTCCCTGCTGTGAGTCAGAGTTCATCGAGCGGTGAGATATGCATTCGTGTCCGGAGCGAAATTGCTGAATTCTAATCGTCCTTTATTCGTATTTGTTGTTAATTGTTTTTCTGTTTTTAGTCTGGAAAGCTCAGCCAGAATCAGGGATCATTCATGTCTTGCTGCCTTCTCACCTTGCTTTGACCCACTTCCTCTGCTCCAGCAGCTTCCTCTGTCCCCCAGGCCAGCAGTCATACATCTTTGAGTTAACAGAGCACAGTGGATGGACAGATTTTACTTCCACCAAGCTGGGCTCAGGCCAAAGTGACATTTCCTCTGTCTCTTATTCCAAGCTTTACGAAGCGGTTCAACCTGGCGCCTGGAATGCCTCTTAATGTGGCCTTTGTGTAAGCAATGCTTTTTAGCCTCAAAGGAGTATGGTTTCAAATGCAGCTCGCTAGCTGCCTGTGACATTTATGAATTAAGCATTTATACAGAGCTAACCCCCTTGGGCTGCCTCTTGTGCACAGTATGTATCCGTCCACTCACATGGAACAACTGGGAATATGAACAAAGGATGTATGTTCCCTCATGTGACTCTTGGTTTCATTTATTCTCATCTCAGCCTCTGTAAAACAAGTCTTTTTCTTACATGCAGTGATTCTATGATGAAACCTTTCGACTTTAGTTGAATGCATAATTAAATAGAGTAGCTGATATATGAATATGTTATATAAAGTAGTAGATTGGTAAAAGGTTTTCCTGCTCAAGTTGAAATATATATCACCATCAAACTTAAGTCTTGTGAGTTTGATCTGTTGGTTTTAGTTTACAGTTTCTTTCAGCATTGTAACACTATCCAGTGTTCTCTTTTAATAGGGATCCTTTAGGTTTATGTGGGAATGTGTCATGAGATCTAAGTAGTCAAAGAAAACCAGTAAGAGAATTGGTGGTGGTTTTTTAAAATAACAGTCTGGTGTCACTCAATACTTGAGGCTGCTTCTTTTGCTGTCAAAGATTCAGGTTTCTTTAAGTAATAATAATTAGTGAGGGGTCTTTATTTGTTTGCTTTTAGTTGAAATTCCTCCCGTCAAGTGCAGAAGATAGTTCCATAGTTTGTAAAAGCTGCAGTAAAAGTTCATCGTGCCCTGTATGGATCTAACTCACCTAATATCATGTCACAAACATGGGTTTCAATGGAGAGCTTCAAATGCTGCCCTTAAGCAAGAGTAAAATATTGAAAAAGTGAAACTGAGAACATCAACACAGATTACTGACTCATAAACTCACATCTGCACCAACTCATTCATACACTGAGTCACACACACATTGTAATCTGTTTATTTCATAACACACACACACACACACACACAATCTGTCCATGCTACAGCCCATCACCACGTCCTCGTGCCTTTTTCCCCAAAAATAAGAACAGTGTTGCTACGGAGACAGAGCCGGGACGTTGTTTTGTCATCGTCATGTCTGCCAGGCTGCCCAGAGGATCAGCCAATTGCGAGCGGACAAGCAGGCATCATTAAATGCAAAGCTGCTATTTTTGGAACCAGCTGTGGCATTACTCAGCAGAGTGCAGCAAAGTCAGACATATACTGTACTGCGTGTGTGTGTGTGTGTGTGTGTGTGAAATAAATAGACTAGGGAGGATTTGTCCTGCATAACAGACTTTTCACTGACATAGTGGAGCTGTGTGTGGTTATGTAATGTGACCACAGCTAATAAAGTGCCACTGAATTTACAGGAAGGAGGATTTAAATAAGCCACTGCTAATTAAAACTGTCAATTTTTTACCACTCCACTGTGTTTCCGTACTGACTCCCTCATTCTCCTGAATGAGAGACAGATGGCAAAGGTTATTTATATAATAGTAAAGAGCCCTTAATGTATCAGCACTCATAACTAGATAAGCTGCAGGCTCACGTTACTGATGAGCAGTCGAACACACATCCAGTCATGCAATCCTGAGTTTTGCCATCACATTCAGTTTCCTTTTTTTTTTATACCTGCAATGCAACAAACACTTCTGTTCTGTTTTAATCATCAATGAAAATGTTAAAGTTACAAAAAGACACCAAGAACGCCAACTGCTCATTTCCCCTCAGAGCCACAAAGCTTTTTAGTGTCTGTCAGGTTATTGTTTTCATTTTCCTGCCCGCCACCAAAGAGCCAAACAAAGGTTAAGAGACTGGTTGTTCCCTCAGGAGCAGGTGGGGACCATAACAGATCACAGGATCAATTTAAAAGGGCCGTGCATCTGCTGGTCTGAAATCTAGCTGCTCTCCGTTGTTTATCACTTTAAATTAGATTTTTTGATTGTTTGTCGTCCAAACAAATCAATTTGAAAAATCTCCTTGTACTGAAGATGTAATGACAATCTTCACAGTTAAAAGCTTAATCAATTAATCAGAAAATAATAACTGAAACATTAAGCAGAAGAAAACTCGGCTATACAGTGAAGTGTTTTTTTTTCATCAGTGACTTAAGCTCGGGCAGCTTCTCAAAAAACATTAAGCTCAAAGCAGAAACGATGTTTAGGGTTAAATATACTGTAACGACTCACTTCCTGTCACAATCACATTACGTGTTCTCACACTGTTACACTGCTAATAACTTTTTGAATGGTGTGGTGATCACAGTGGGGAACTCCCTTTGGGTCAGAGAAGTCATTGTGTGTACAGACTGCAGCCGCTCATGTTTGTGAATGAGTCTATGCAGCTGTTCGGACTCTGGGGCTCGTCGGGTCACATCTGGGGTACGGTGAGGCTGCTGACCACAGGATCAGACTGTTTCACTTTGTTGTCAAATCCTTGTTGATTCTCTATTTGACTCAAAACTGGGCTCCTACTGTAGCAGCTTCGTGTAAGTTCATCAAGTGATCGCTTTTATGATCTCGTTTTGTTTGTGGTCTCTCCTTGGACTTGGCCAGTTGTCCTGGTGGTCCAGCTACATAGTGCAGCACAGGTGAGGGTAACAGTGAGCATGCGGGTGAGATAGATTTCAGGAGCCAGTGAGATCAGGTGACTGATGTTCAGCTGCTGGTCGTACAGAGCTGCTCTCTAACTCTAAGCTTAAGTTACATGGCTGTTAGTTTCTCTGCCACTCGCACCCCGAGGAATCCTTTTTATGTTTCTCATTATAAAAATCACTGGTCTATCGTCCATGTGACTTACTATCATCAGTGAGAGAGAAGGCGGAGGCTTTGGCGTTGTCTGATCTCGCCAAGAAAATTATCAAAACGACTTGTCCTTTGGCAGCGAATCCATTTGATTCAGTGACTCTAGTCGATGGAATGATGTGAAAATAAATTAACTTTGGCATAGCTTGTTTTGGAAAGCATAATTGTCTGCTGCCTCTGCATCTTATTCAAGGGCACAAGAGCATTTCTTCTCCACCCCCACGTTCTTTGTTACTTCTTCCTCTAGCTACTCAATTATATAATCACTGAACTTATGTAATGCAATTCATCCGCAGCAAGTGATGACATAAGTTCTGCAAAGCATTTTGTACCATTTTAAGATTCGGAAAACATGATAATATGCTCTGCCATCTGTTGCTTTCCACTGAGCTATGTGCTGTGTGCGTGTGTGTGTGGATGTGTGTGTGTGTGTGTCATTCTTTTTTGCACTGACAATTTGCAGCAACGCAGAAAACCCTCAAGGTTCTGTGACTCCATGTTATCTAATGTTGTTGATAAGATCTCAGCCATCTGGGAGTGATTACCGAGAGAGGAACTGACGAGAGATAACAAAAACAAGTTCCTCTCTGAAGATAATGCTCACCAGGAAAAACCTGCTGTCATCTCATTCCTAGTCGGACACGACACACACATTCCTCCGCTGTGTGGACCAGTTACATGTTTGTCACATAGCCTGGTTTGCCTGATTCTCCAGCCTCCTGGGGATGTTGCCCAGGTACAAACCCAGACTGAAGCACTTCTGCAGTGCTTGAAAAAAACTGCTGGCGACAGTGCACACCACAGTCCTGGGTTACTTTCTGAAGAAAACCAAACTGCTTTTAAACAATCTTTATTTATTTAGTTATTATTTTGCTTCCTTTTCAGTAACAACGTTATTATTTATGTGATTTTTGACTGCAGTCACCCAGTAGCTGACTCATTTAAGGTAAAATATTGTAAAGTTAAGATGTTATTCATACACAGGAGGTAAAAGTTAAAAACCATCACTACATCATAGTTCACTATTCTGTATGTGAAATGACTATTGTATCTTTAACTTGTCTGATGGGGGCTGGAATAAAAACCAGGCTGTCATATTTATATTTATTATTAAACATTTCCACTGTGGTGACTGTTTGGACACTGCTGTCACTGTGTGATATGACTTGGGTGAATTTGAATACATTCATCTAAGTGTCATGCAAGAAGATTATAAATTGGATTTACCTGAATATCTAAAATATTGTGTGCTTTGTCTTTCAGAATTCAAAGAGTGCCCAGGGCCTGGTGGGACTAAAGAACCTTGGAAACACAGTGAGTGCAGGAACACGTTCACCAACTGTGCCATCTCCTTGTTTACAGTGGAGGAGAAGCTCATATTAAACTCCCTAAATCCAGTCAGTGTTAGACAGATTGCAGTATGTGAAAGGTGGTCCAGCAGAGAGTGCGTGTGTGCATGTGTGTGTGTGTGTACACTGTAACCTAATCACAGAGCTCTGAACTATGGACCAGCGAGGGCTCGTTCTTTCTATCTCTGTGACTGTTTTGAACCACAGTGCATGTGCCTGGCGGGGACACGTGATGGTCTTTGACAACACGTGTAAATGTGTGTGATCTCTCAACATACACTCAGTAATTACATAAGGGTTCTTTCACTTTGTCTGCAAAGCCTTAGAGTTCTTATTTAATCTTTTTTTTGGATCTGCAAAACGAAAATACCAACATTAGAAATATACAAAATGTTTTTCAAATGCAATGCAAGTATGAAAAAAGGAAATAATCAAACACGTATGAGTTCAACTGAAAGAAAGACCAGTTTTTAAAACCGTGTGCATGTAGGACTCTTTTGCAAAGAAATGTATTTCCCATAATGTTGAACTGTTTATTTAATTCGCTTCAGCTGAAGTACGGAGAGTTTACAAGCAGCAGTGCAATCAGCAAGTCAGCTCTGTTATATTTTTAATCAGACTTCAAGTAGTTCTGCAAAAATAACCAAATTATAAGACAATTGTAAAGTAAATGAGAGTTGTCAGTGACTGAGGATTGAATTAAGATGTCTTCATGTGTAATTAAAATGGGAGCTGATGCTTTTGTTGTTTTTTCCCCCCACAGTGTTTCATGAATAGTATCCTGCAGTGTCTCAGCAACACACACAGCCTGCGAGACTACTGCCTGCACAACTCGCACCGCAGAGACCTTAACAACAACAGCCGCACCAACACAGCCCTCATGGAAGGTGAGAGACGTGTCACACAGGCCCCCTAGAGTCCAAAATAAGCACTCCTCACAGCTGCTCACATCCAGCACACTCGCTCGCACTTTATGTCTGGATTAAATTTGCATCTGTCACATGTGTAGGATAAACAGGGGATCTGGTTCTTATTCGGTGGCGCCGGAGAGAAACTGATACTTTTATTTTGGTCTTTTTTTATTTGGACATGAAATTCTGCTAAATCCGACATCGGATAGGAAAGTGAGGCTGCACCTTCAGTCACCAACAAACCTGAATGCATTGCTGCAGTTGTGGAATCATCAGGGCACATTTCTCGTCTCGGCGTGAGACTAACTCAAGTGTTTCTGTTAATAGAATTTGCCAAGCTGATACAGACCATGTGGACGTCGTCCAGCAGTGAGGCCGTCAGCCCGTCTGAATTCAAAACTCAGATCCAGAGATATGCTCCCAGATTTGTGGGATACAAGTAAGCTTTATAATCTCTTCATTACGTTTTATAATTGCTGTCATACTTCTTTTTTTGCTTTTGTCTGAGATCTGTCCAGGAATAATAGGACTGCTTGATCAAAAATAAATAGTGGCTTATGTTGTTAGCTCTAACTGAGTGCTGGTGTGTCGTGCAGCCAACAGGACGCTCAGGAGTTCCTGCGTTTCCTCCTGGACGGCCTGCACAACGAGGTCAACAGGGTCACCGTCAGGCCGAGAGGCACTGCAGAGGACTTTGACCACTTGCAGTGAGTAAACTGGCTGGCAGACTTTGTTGTGTGTGTTTTTACCTGCACCGACACTTTGCTGTAAAGGGCAGTAACCAGGGTCTGTCATAACTCATGAAACAGACAGAATGCACCTGACATGGGTTTGTGCAATAGGAAAAAGGATTACAGCGTAATTTTACATGTAAAATATGCTGGAGTGGTACAGAGTGTGTAAACCCGACCTTGACGGAGTCAGCATGAATCATTAAGGCTTCATCATTAAGCTTTAATTTGAGGCTGTGTGAGACAGTTTCACCTCCTGTGTTGCGTTGTTGTGTCTCTGGGGCTCAGATCAGCTTAATGCTCCAATTCTTCTTGGATATAATTATCAGTTATCTAACATCAACTTGTTTAAGGGTCACAGTGAATCTCTGCAAATTTCAGCACTACCCTCGAAACAGCTCAGCCTGAATATTTAAACAAGATATTACAAAATATTCATTATCAGCTTGAAAATGTCTTTCAGGATAGACATTGTTTTTGAGAAGAGCGTTTTAAAACCTCTGATGCCAAATTCTGTCCCCTGGATGTCTAGAGTAAAGTAGGTCAGATTCATAATCCAGTATTATCAGCCATTTTACTTTGTTAGACTAACTGAGTGCAAACCTTGCATCCTCTCAATAATTCCGTGCTCCATGTTCAGGGATGAAGAGAAAGGGAAGAAGATGTGGAGTAAATACCTTGAGAGAGAAGACAGTAAGATAGTCGGTGAGTAGTATTTCTCAGGTCAAGTTTGATAAAAATGACACAGAACAAAATCTGTTTTGTTATCACATTTCATAGCATGTGAGTTGATCCAGTGATGTGTGTGTTGACGTGATGTCTCCTGCTCTGTCAGACCTGTTTGTAGGACAACTGAAGAGCTCTCTGACCTGTAGCCACTGTGGTTTCTGCTCCACTGTCTTCGACCCCTTCTGGGATCTCTCTCTACCTATTGCCAAGGTTAGGACACGCGTGTTCAAACAAACACACACACACACACACACACACACACACAGGAGTAACAAGTACATGCTTGTCATCCTTACATAACATGTTTCAGAAGGTCATCAGACACAAATGTCATCACAATCAGTGGCGCAGAGGTGACATTCTGTTTGTGTGTGTGTGTATGTGTGCGTGCGCCTGTGTGCGTGGTTGTGTGTGTGTGTACTTTTGTATGATTGAGTTTGGGGGGGGGGATTTGAGCTTGGACATTAGTGTTAATAAATAACTGTGCACAGCTTCTGATGCAAGCTTTTTGGTTTCCTCCCTGTTTGTCTTTGCTTTGCATTTCTGTGTATGTGTGTGTGTGTGTGTGTGTGTGTGTGTGTGCATGCTAATGTAAATGCATCAATGTTTGTGTTCAGAAGGGCTACGGTGAGGTGAGTCTGATGGACTGCATGCGGCTCTTCACCAAAGAGGACGTCCTCGATGGGGACGAGAAGCCGGTAGGTGTCCACTAGGAGAACAGTCGGGAGGCTGAAGTCAGTTTAACCTTCTGTTGTTCGGAGAAAAAGAAAATGTGACAATCACTTGACTTCATTCTCACAAAGTCAGAACTTAAAATACAGAACACGCCTTGTCTAATGTGTTTGCAGGTTTTTTCCTGCATAGAGAACATTACTGTATTAGAAAAACTGTTTTATTTTAATCATTTAATTTATTGTGTTTCAATGAAAACACAGTGAAATGACTGGTAAATAAAATGCAATTATTGCGTTAATTGTCGTCCGTCTAAAAAGACTTAAGAAAAATCATTTAATGTCATGTCTGAACATGTCTGAACCTTCTCTGTGTTTCCTCTACAGACATGTTACAGGTGTAAAGCTCGGAGAAGGTGCACTAAGAAGTTCACAATACAGAAGTTTCCCAAGATCTTAGTGCTGCGTATCCTTTCCTCTGGACGTCACTGTCTGATACTGTGTGTGTTTGTGTGTTTGTGTGTGTGTGTGGCCTATACTCAAGCGATGAATTAAGATTCACCTCGTGTGAAGTTGCCTCGAATGTATTGTGTGACGTTCAGAAAGCCATAGTGTATCCGGAGCTGTTCCTTGACTCGTCCTCCTGTCCAGACCTGAAACGCTTCTCTGAGGCACGAAGAACCAGCAAACTGTCCACCTTTGTTAATTTCCCCATGAAGGATCTTGACCTGCGGGAGTTTGCCTCTGAAAACAGCAGTAAGTATAACACAGTTTGTAAATATCTGTATATTTGTTATAGATATCAGAACATCGGCGATGTTTGAATATCAGCTGCCTGAGTTTACATGTCGAATACTTCAAAGACTCTTTTTAAAACAGAACCAGGAGCTGTGGAATGAAACGTTGTTTTTGTGTGTCTGTCGTTGCAGTAAATGCAGTGTACAACCTGTATGCAGTGTCCAACCACTCAGGCACCACTATGGGCGGTCACTACACAGCTTACTGTCGCAATCCCAACTCGGGAGAATGGTACACGTTTAATGACTCCAGGTAGGTTCGAGCACTCAAATCTCACGAGACGTCAGAGCTCGTACTGATGTCGTTTACATCACGATGGAAAGATGCAAACACACCACACTAACCCGCATCTTTGATAACTGACTCTTGACTGGCTTTAAATTGTGTTGGTAAAAAAGTGCTTGTTTCCATGTTATAGATTATACAGCAGTGTGATGTATTTTCAGTGGACTCAGAGAGACATTTAGAAAAAGCTATATATGTATATCATCAGTGGCAACTGTCATTTTCTGATCATCATTTCGATCTCTAACTTATTATGTGTTACACATGCAGGAGGTGAATCCTTCCTAATAAACCTCATTAGCAGCTAACTTGACATCACTGTGGTTTAAAAGGTGAAACTGAGGAAACCCAGTGAACCTTAAATGAGTAAGAACAGAAGCAGAGTGTTGAAGAAGGAATGAAGATGGAAGCAGCAGATAATCCTCCTCTCCTCTCTCGTCTCTGCTCTTCCTGCTACGCTGCACTCATTCATAACGCCCCTCTCTCATCCTCACTGAACACAGTGTGTCGCAGGTCTCATGCATCTCCTCGGTCGATCTCTATTATTATTCTGGGACATTACTGCAGCGTGCAGGACAATACAGAGCGTCATCACCACACACCATGTGGGCTTCTGTGTGTCTGATAGTCCTGGACAACTCCATGTGTCCTCAAACGTCTTTTTTAAAACTAAGATGACATGATCGTAGCTTTTACCCAGGGTATATACTGAGATAATGTAGATTTCAAATGTCTTGTTTGGTCCAAAGCGGCAGGCAGGTGATATGTTTTGAAAAGCTTTAATTCATGTTCTTCTATATATTTACGTGAACCAGGTATTTAAGCATCAAGAAAATCAAATCAGAGCTTATAAACACAGATGTCTTACACAGATGACATATATGACTATGTATAGCAACCATGGTTGATTGTTGAATTTGCTGTCGTCCTGAACACACGACACAGAGGAAATGGAGGAAGTGTTCAGATGAGGCAGCTCCAGAAGGACCTTGAAAAAACAAAAGAATAACTTCCTTCAAACCTTTACTTATCTCGACTGCGGCAGCCTTCCATATCCCTATGTGTACTGTCACAGTTTCATAATTAACCAGAAAAGCTGTGTGCAGCACGGTTTACAATGCAGTTCTCTCTCTCTCACTCTCTCTCTCACTCTCTCTCACTCTTTAGTCTGTGTACCTGTCACTTTAAATCTGTTGCCAGGAGAGCAGGGTGTCAGTGACTCTGTCAACTCACAGAACCTGTTCATATAAAAACAGTTCAGTATGTTGCCTTGGTTCCAATCAGTGACTGTGATGTAGCATATGTACAGAGTTAGTATGAAGAGGTTGGATCCATCATCCTGATCTCACCATGCCCCCCCCCCCCCTCCTCTCTTTCTCTCTCTCTCTTTCTCCAGAGTAACGCCAATGTCCTCCAGCCAAGTGCGCAGCAGTGACGCCTACGTCTTGTTCTACGAGCTGGCCTCCTCCTCGCGGATGTGAAGCCTCCCCGAGGACGACGGGCCTCAGCACCACACTAACTGATGGACAGACAGATGGCAAATGAGAATGTTGGCGGAGTTGGGCCTATATTTGACTTGTATCTGGACATATATCTCACACACACACACACACACACACACACACACACACACACACACACACACACACACACACACACACACACACAAAGGCACACACCACTACCAGCCTGGAGGCTGCTTCTCTCCACAGAGAGAGCTGGAGAAGGGGAACTTTCTGGACACCACAGGAACCTGATCAACCAGCCCTGCTTTCTTTCTCCCTCTGTCTTTACTCTCGTGTCTTGCTCATTCTGGGTGGAGGTCTGTGTGTGTGTGTGTGTGTGTGTACACTAGTTGTGTGCGCGTGTTCGTGTGCGTATGGATGCGAGGCTAACACAGGCAATAACCCCACCCGACCGACCAGCCGGTGTATCCGTCTCCATCTCAGAAGTCCCTCTCTATGCACTGCAAACCAAACTCTCCTGACTGCGCCTTTTGCTTTGTTTTCTTAAAGTCTTTGATCTTCTCGTTTGCCTCAAACCATTTTTTGTCTGCTTTGAATTTATGTTTGTTTTAATTTTTGGTGGGGGGGGGGGGCGGGGTTAATTATCACGTCATCACCACCACATCCCTTCTCTGGACTGTGAGGAAACCTGTGCTTAGAGTGCGACTGTAACAGAACAGAACTGGTATTTGTTATGACAAGCTTACAGCCACCGGCCTGCTCGGTTTTCATGTCTGTCCCTCCCACTGCACTACAACACTCCCGTGTCTCTGTTTGCATCTTCCTCACTCTGTCTTTATCTTCCAGTGGTTGGGAGGCAAGTGGCACTGTGGGCGTTACATGTTTCAGAGGACAACCCTCTACGTCGTGTTTTATTTAATTTGTTTCTCCCACGTGTGGCTGCTACTGACATTTTAAAAGTGCTGTGAATGGATGAATGGACAGTCCAGTGCGGATCTGCTAAGGGTTAATGAAATAGACGATAATAACGTAACACTCCTCATCGTCAGTATGAGGTCTTTTCTTCCTCTCTTGTTTCATGCCATTGAACAACATGGAAAGAATGTTTTAAAGAAGAAAAAACCTACTATATCTGTATATTTTTATATTCTGATGCAATATAGAGAATGTACTATTCAATGGTGCTGAAAATGACCCATTACTGTTTTCAGTTGGTTTCTTTACCAGGTTTCAAGAGAGAGAAAAAAAGTTCTTATTTATGCTTACATGTGATAATGTGATGAGTCACACTTTTTAACAGTGGCAGTCAAAAACATGAGTATATAAATATATATATAAATATATATATGAATAAAAGTCAACAAAACGATGGTTTTACTTTGAGTCTTTGTCTTTTTTTGGTCTGAATTTGAAACTGTCATAAGACTCTAGTTCAAATGTCCCGAGAAAAGCACAGAGACAAATGAAAATACAGGAACTTGATTTCTTCTGTTGCTCTGGCCTTTAGGTAACGCTTCCCTCTGCCAGATGTGTTGTTATGAAACTGAACTTCATCTAGATTTACTAGATGTACTGACAGTTCTTATATCTCCCTTATCAGCTTAACACCGCAGAGACAGACACCATTTTCTTTTGTTGGAACGCTCTGTGATGGTTGTGGAGGCGCAGCAGTCTGGCCTACTTTCTGCCGCTCCATTATCCGTACATGGCCTATTTCTGAGGTCCGAGCTCTGCGGCCCCATAGTGAGATCAGATGCCACGATAGGGTCCGGCAGCCAGGAGTAGTTCTGCAGGCCGTCGCTCTGGAGGCTCCCACGTTCGCCACAAAAGGATCCATCCAGTGAGACACCTTCAAATAAAGCAAATGCTCCATCCACTCAATACATCTCAACAGGACGACTTGTTTTTGTCCAGGATGGAACGGCCATCATATCTTCAGACTGCTGGCACTTCACAACACAATTTCCACTGTGTGTGTGTGTGTGTGTGTGTGTGTTTGATCTTAATTAATCACGTGGCCTGGCTTGACCTTGATACACATGAAACAGTAGCTTTGATTGTGGATTAATTCAGCTTGACAGAGGAAACACATGTTACACAACCGGTTAACTACCGTGTCAGTGAAAGGAGAAGGAATAGATCAATGTGTTGCACAGCTTGTAGGTATCAGACTGGTGTAAATGTTTTTATTTTATTATTGATCTTTTAAACAGTATTTTGAGAAAGTATTTTTACTCAAGGTCACTTATTAGCTCTTTTGGGACATTAACTGCTCATCACACATTTTCATCAGCAGTGTAATGTGTTTGTTGAAATGTCATGGAGTTGGTTTAAAACCCTCTAGGGTGGCGTGTGTCTACAGAATTCACAAACTGTAACCTTGAGCCTTGTTTACACCAACCAGCCTCCATCCATTATTTAGAACACTCATTCTTTGACGGTCATGGGGCAGCTGGAGCCAGTTAGCTGATATCGGACGAGAGGAAAGGTACGCGCTGGACACATGATGGGAGGCCAAGACTGTTATCATGCATGCAAATTTTACACTAGAATTTTATATTGAGAAAAAAACTTCATAATTTGTTATTTAACAAGAAAAACTGTACGAAACTAAAAATCAATTTAATAATTTAATAATACAGTGTGTCTGGTTTCCTCTACATTTGGATTATTAGTAATATTTTATTGGATTATTTCAGTAGTATTTTTCAGTAGCAATATTTGAGTAGTATTATTTTAGTGGTATTATTTCAGTAGTAGAATATTTGTAGTATTATTTCAATGGTGATATTTTAGTAGTATTATTTAAGTGGTATTATTTCAGTAGTATTATTTCAGTAGTATTTTTCAGTAGCAATATTTCAGTAGTATTATTTTAGTGGTATTATTTCAGTAGTAGAATATTTGTAGTATTATTTTAGTAGTATTATTTCAATGGTGATATTTTAGTAGTATATTTTAAGTGGTATTATTTCAGTAGTTCTATTTCAGTAGTATTATTTTATTGGTATTATTTCAGTGGTATTATTTCAGCAGTAGAATATTTGTAGTATTATTTCAGTGGTATTTCAGTAGTAATATTTAAGTGGTATTTTTTCAGTTGTAGAATATTTGTAGTATTATTTCAGTGGTATTTTTCAGTAGTAATATTTTAGTAGATTATTTCAGTAGTATTATTTAAGTGGTATTATTTCAGCAGTAGAATATTTGTAGTATTATTTCAGTAGTATTTTTCAGTAGTATTATTTCAGCAGTAATATTTTAGTATTATTTTAGTACAGGCAGTGACACTGGCAGGTTATTTAAGGTCCTGTGTTATGATTGGTCGAGGGCTCAGAACAGCACTAAGGTAGAATAAGGAAGTAGCTTAGTGCGCTAATGTAAGCGGCTAACTACCACCTAACTAGCAGCTAACTAGCAGCTAACTAGCAGTCTCTGTGACGGGATGTTCTCGGCTCTCGTGTGTGGAGCTTCAGTGTTTCCAGGACTTTTCTTCACCTTCAGGAAACTTCTGAGATCAGCTGTGACACACTGGAGCGAAGGAGACGTGGTTGTGGTCAGTGAGAGGTCAGCCCTCCACCAGGCTCCATGAAGATCCTGTGTGTTTTTAATCTCGTCTCTTTGTCTCCAGGACTCTGTGGAGGTCCGACACCTGTCGGGACTCATTATACACAGCTGGTTAATTCGGCTCTTTAAAAAAAAAAAAAAAAAAAAAAAAATGGCTTCAGCTAAGATTTCTGTTAAAGAAGGTTTCAGTGGAGTTGTGTGTAACTATCTAAAAGCAGTCTGTATTGGTGTGTGACGTCTCTTGCAAACTGTGTCGTCAGACTGGTCTCTGCCATCCATGCATCTGTGTCCACTGCAGCTGGAGTCACAGTTGTGACGTCCTGCAGAGATGTCATGACTGACAGGTACACACACACACACACACACACACACACACTGTGTTTGCATGTGAACTGTGTTAACTCAGTGAACCTGCTGTGTCTCACATACAGTCACTGGCTGGTCAACGGGTTTGTTTTGTTCGGAGCTCCGTACATGGCCCTCGACATCTACGCCATGTACCTGAGCCACTTTCACGCTCAGGGGGGCAAAGACCCCGGCCGTGCACCCAGTGGCCACTCTCTGCAGACGGTCAGGGATTTCCTCCACAAGGACTGGATACTGGTCCTCCACCACCTGACACTGCTGCTTGTCTTCCTGCCCATCACTCTGGTAAGAGCAGCCGTGAGGAACGACTGTCACACACACACACACACACACACACAGAGCATGTGCTGATGGTGTGTGTGTGTGTGTTCTAGTTCTTCAGAAGAGGCCTGGGGGATTTCTTCGTCGGCTGCCTATTCACCACAGAGTTCAGCACTCCCTTCGTCTCTTTAGGAAAGATCCTCATCCAGGTAAAGCACATCATCACTGTGTGTTACTCTACTCTTACATTTTTATAATTCTCGACCAGGACGATCAATGTTGTGTCTGTTTTCCTAAATGACTCACACGGTTCTGCCTCCAGCCGAAATAACGATATATGTTGTAGTCATTTATTTTGTACTTTATTGTTGCCGGGATCCACAGTTTAGTCTTTTTTATTCTGTTAATTCAGTTTGTACGTAACCACAGACGTTAGAGTTAAAAGAATAATCTGAAAATCTTTCTTGTGGACGTCATGAAAAAATATATGATAGTACAGATTCAACTGGGCCGATAAAAGTTTCATATATTCACTGATATATGTATTAAAAAAAACATGTCGTTATCAAACCGGTTTTTAAATTTAAGTGAGGCTCGATGTACAGCATGACCATTAACTTTATTATAAGTAACTGTAAAATGAAAAGAAAACACAACTACAACCAAATATATAAAACGTTTAAATAATAATGATAATCAATGTTTTTAACATCAACACACATCTTTTGTGCATCGTTTGATCTGTAATATTAAAGTGTTCACGTCGGTGCATTTTGGCAAATAGACGCTGACACAGGCTTCACATCAGACCCATGAAATGAGAAAATAAAGAACTTGATTTGTTGTTGGATCCGTGTAAATTATAAATCTGTACTTGGCAGACGTACAAAGTTGTGATTAAGAAACAGTTATGAGGGTTTGAAGAGAACAACCAGAGATTTGTTCAGCTTCGTCTGAGCGAGCACGATTTCACCCTCACGTCTTTATGATCAGGAGCAGTTTAATTTTGTCTCATCTGTTTCTCGTCTCACGTGTCCCCTGACGTCCAGCTGGGCCTCGACAACACCAGGCTGCACAGAATCAACGGCATCGCCGTCCTCCTGAGCTTCTTCACGTGTCGGATTTTGATCTTCCCCTTCATGTACTGGATGTACGGCCGGCAGTTTGGGATTCCGCTGCACAGAGTGGCCTTCCATCTGCCTCTGCATTGCAACGTGGGCAACCTGGTGATCCTGGCTCCGCAGATCTACTGGTTCTTCCTGCTGCTGAAGAAAGCCAAGAGACTCTACCTGAGACAGAAGAGGGGGAGGGGAGACGGACACAAAGACAGGCCGAAGACAGACTGAAGAATCCACCTGTTTCTAATAACAACCTGCTCAAACTCTAAAATCTGTGAAACGTGTATAAGAATTCTAAAATGTATATTTTTCTAGTAAAATAAAATAATATTATATATCGTAAAAGTAAAACGGTCTGGTTTACTGATTTTTACTGAAAGTGAAATACGATCTGTTTCTTTGTTTTACATCAAATTATTGTAAATAGATTCTGTTTCCACTGATTCTGTTCAGCTGAAGAAATTCCATAAAGATAAATCTACCTAAAGCAAAGACCAAGGATTACATTTCACAACGTCTCAGGACAAACACGGAATCTTGTTTTTCAGACGATTATAAAGCAGCTTAGTTGTTTCCTCATTTGTTGGTTTAATCCCAATTGTTAAGTAGATGTTTAGTGTTAAAGGGCCCGTCGTGTTCACCTTTCTGGGATTTCATTTGAGGTATTGTTTCCCCCAAGATGATATATCAGTGGTTTCAAGTTGGAAAAACTGCTGCAGTGTGTATTTCCATGTCCCCTCTTCTGCCTCTGCAAACAGAACAGGCTGTTTTCACCTAATTATTTATGAGCCCCTCCTCTGATTGGCTGACTGCACTTGACACGTGACCAGGTCAACAAGTCACGTTATAATGTTTGGATGCAGCTGTACAAGACCAGCCACACATTCACAGTCGATTACAACAGGATGTCTCTGAACGGTAAGTGACACCGTCTCATGTTCGTCAAGTTTTAGCAGGACAGTCGTCCAATGTAGGAATAATTACTTTACACCTTAATTTAAATTAGTGAAAACTTCAAAGTAGAAAAGAAGAAAGACTTTTGTTGTGAAATGTGGTTTTTTATTCACATCACTTAGCAACAACTCCATTAACTGAGAACAGTGAGCAACACTCACAACTGAAATTATATCTTTGTTTGTCTTGAAATCTCCAGACATGAGTTCGAGCGTCTGAACCCCGACTCCCCGGTGGGGAAAACAAAAAAAATCAGCGTGCGTCTGCCGAGACGAGCTGAGCGATCTTCTGCTGCAGCACCAGCTTCATCTCCTCGCTCTCCAGGTTGTCTGTGATGGTGGTGAAGAAGTGACGCGTGTTGTCGCTCTCCAGCGGGCTGCTGCTTTCTGGAAACGCGGTCATGACGGCTTCATAGTGGCTGAGGATCTCCAAACTGGACAAGAACAGCGGCTCGCTCCGGCCCCCTGGCATCATCACCTAGAGGAGGATTTTCAATTATACTGGGAGGAACGCTTCGCCGTCAAAATATCATCTACTGGTACCTTACATCTAAAATAACAATAATGGTAACACAACACCAGTAAACCTAGTTCTGCAGCTCAGCCTCACTGTGACTGCTTTTACACTATGTGTTAAAACACACATCTTCTCATAGACATACAAAAATACAGCTCCTCAGAATCTAGACTTCTCAGTGGCCGTGGTGTTAATGTTACCTGGATGTGCTGAACGTGACAGAAGAGCTGGCTGAGAACGAACAGGACTTCCTGGCTGAGCGTCGTCTCCACCTCCTCTTCCTCGTGTGACTCTTTCAGGCCTTCTGCTTCTCTCAGAGAGTCTATGGTCGGTTGAGTGACTTTCTCTGGATCGCAGGAAGGATTTGAGTCTCTGGATGCTGGTGTTTTGGGAGGTGTTGAAACAGAGGCTGTCCAAGCACCAGATGACGGAAGAGGCAGCTTGGCTCTGACCAAGTTCATCATCTCTCTCACAGCATGGGCGTACAACCTGCCAACATGTGCCCAGCTGTCCGCTGACAGCCAGTGTGAGCAGCTGGAGCCACAGAGCAGCTGAAGGACTCGAAGCAGGAGGACAGAGAGGCGGAGCTCGCATGAAAACCTCCTAAGATCCAGGAGGGGCAGATAGTCCACGTACTCGAGCGAGAATGGAACGTGGAGGCGACCGGAGGTGATCAGCTCCCTCAGGGTCCCCAGCAGCCTGGACCACTGGGAGACGGAGCACCAGGGCAGAGTCTGGGTCAGAGCCACCAGAAGGCCTTTGCTGAACATGCCGACGTGCTCAGGCTTGCGTTGGTCCAGGGAGAGACAGGACAGCATGGTGGACCGAAGGGAGTCCGATATGGAGCAGCACTCCATCCAGGCCAAAAGGCCGCTGCCCTGGCCGTACTGAGGCAGGTCCAAACCCGACCACTCCTGGAGAGGAGGGAAAGAAAAAAGATAAGTTCAAACTGAAGAAAGATGTGTAGGTGTACTATATAAATATTCATATGAGCAGTGCATTGAGAGGACGTGGTTTGTGAAGGTTTGTACATAGAAGATTGATCGTACACAAGTATTTACTTTCATCTGGAACCTTGGATGAGTAATGTACTTGAGCAGCTTTTAAACAAAGAAAGAAACTCAGTGTTTAGTCAAATCCAAGAGGTTGTTACCTGTTCTGGTAAATCACACACAGCCAGCAGAGACAAGGGGACTTCATTTTTGAAGTGTTCCCCCCACACAGGCTTCAGGTGGAACCTGACTGCCCAGTCCAGTTCCTCCATCTTGTTATAGAGCCAGAAAAGAGCTCTGGACCAGGTGCTGGGAGCCGCTGCCACCTCTTCACCAACCACCTGCGCCAGTGTGGCCAGCACCGACTCCAGCAGCTCCTTGGTGTCCATGGACCAGTGGCGGACAGTGCTCTCTGGTGGCTGCTCCCAAAACCTAGTAGAGATTTAAGCTGCGTTCAGACTTGCACAGAACTCTAGATAATCTTCTGACATTCTCCAGTGGGACTGTATGTGAGATCACAAGTGTCTCCAGAGTTTCTTTGTCCAGGCCCTGGTGAGAACTCTGTAAACTGCAGAGAGAATCTGGACCCCATTGAGACATGTCACTCAAAGGGACTCACCGAAAAGGCTGAACAGAAAAGAAACAACGCAATAAAAACAGGTATCTGAATTAAAGGCAACACGATGACTAACCTGAGAGCCTGGTTGTGCAGTTGGGCGAGGACGTACAGCAGAGGAAAAGGAGAACAGTCCAACAGCCAGTGAGGAGAAGAGGCTGGAGGCTGGACATCTACAGACAGAGCAGTGTGGAGGAGCTGCAGACTCAGTTCTGTGTCAAACCAACTGTGACCTGAAGGAAACAACATTGGAGAAGACAGGCTCATAAAAACTTTCTATACTTAAACACACAATGCAAAAACACATCTTTTAAGATGAACCTGAAACCTCCAAAACAACTTTACAAACTTATTTTGCTGAGAAACTATCGCTGATATCTTATCCATTCATTCACAAGGCTAATTTTAGCATCTTGTTGTTCTAGCAGTCTTGTTCAATTTATAACAAGGAAGATTCCGAAACAAACATTTCAGTCTCCAATAGATAAAGTTATAAAATCACCACTCACCCACTGAGGAAAGGTTTGGCAGGACAAAGACATTCACGACCTCCTGAGGCGGCAGAAAGCGTTGCCTCCTTTCTTCTCCCTCGACCGCTACGACCGGCATCATCAGCAGACCCAGAAACTTGAGGAGCTGCTCTTTCTCACAGGCCAACAATGATTTGGTCTTGATGGTCTCCTGCAGACACTTGCATAGTAGACTGCCACCGCTCACGTCATCCTTTCCTTCATCTCCATTTTGCTTTGTCTGTTTTCCTTCTTCGCATTCCGCTTCTTCTTTCCTTCCTCTCTGTCCTCTGAGTCCAGGCAGCTGCTGGAGGATCTTAGCCATGAGAGAGAACGACCCCTTGTTGAAAACAGCTGAATGACAGCAGGACCTCAAAGCGGCCTCTGGATTCTGAAATGCCACTCGTGCTATTAAAGAGGCCGCTGTGTTCAGGTGGCTCATCGACGCTGTGGCTGAAGCTCCGCCCCCTCCTTGGATGATGCAGTTGAACGCCATGTTGAGCTCCTGCTCAAAACCAATAGTCACAGCAGAGGGAACGGAACGCCCCAAAAACCCTCTGGTGGACAATCTCAACATGGCGGCCAACGATTTGTTCTTGTCTTCTAATGAAAGAGCAGAGAAAATGTCTGCAGTGACTTTCATCAGCTTCCTGCACTGGCTGACATTAGGACTCTCACTGTGGAGTTTACCCATGAGGGTGGAGGCAAGGCCGACCACCGCATCGTGCTGCTGGAACGCTGCTTGGTTCTTTTCCAGGAAGTCCAGCAACTGCTCATCAGGGAAGGCCCAGCTTTTCTCACTCGCACACAACACGGCAAAGTTCTGATAGTCCTCCAGACGGTGACTTATGATGTTCATGGTGACCTTTGCATCCACCTCAGGGGTTGTCTCTATGGTGGGGAAAACCAGGGACTCCAGCAAACCTCTGAGCAGATTCATCTCTGGTTTTTGTGCATCACTTTCAGACATCATTTCAGGCAAACATGCTTCCTCTGGAGCTGTGAGGACTCTCCGGACACTCTGCTCCAGTCTAAATGTAGAGTAACTCAAATTTGTACTGTCATCTACTGCCAGGAGTTTGCTGTTAAGCCAAAACTGTGTGAGGTCTGTTATAATCTTCATGGCTTCTCCAAGCGTCATCCTGCTGGGTTTAAACTTAGACGGTGTGTGAGAGGCACGCAAGTCTCTCTGAGCCTCCTGAATTAGTTCAGGACTCAGTTTCCCATCATTCTTTTCTCTGATGAGGACAGCTTTAGACAACATGTGCATCTTCTCTTTAGTTGGAAGCTTGACCTCTTGCTCTATGAGCAATGCAGTGTAAAGAGAATCAAGGGAAATGGAGAGGGCTTGGAGACAGAGATCTGATGAGGATATGTGATCTTTCATGTCTTTGAGTGCATGAAGGAGAATGTGCAGGACATCAGTGGCTGGTGATGATGCCGGCTGATCCGATGGGTCAAGCTTTAACCTCTTGGCAGCTTGAGGGGACAGACTGGAGGACAAAGAGGACAGACGAGCAAACTGCTTGGCAAACATGGCCTCTATGCTGTCCTCTCCTCCTACTTTCTGTTCGTTACTGCCCTTCCACAGTTCCCACCACACCTGCAGAAAAAGTCGCACATCATCCTCTCTAGTGGGGCTGCTTTTCACATGTTGCACCAGCCGTTCAAGCTCAACACAGATCTGAGACTGGGGAAGACACAGAAGGAAACCGGCGAAAACATCTGCAGCCGCCAATGACCTCACCAGCTCCAGCAGGACAACATGGTTGAGCTCAGGGAGCCCATTCAGGAGAGGGAAGAAAGGGTTCTCCCTCCATGCTGTCTCTACGTCCTCTTCTGCCTCTCCACACAACAGCTTCAACCACACAACACAAACTATCTTCTTTTTCCAGCAGCGAGCTGTTGTGCTGAGTTCATCCTGTCCACAGATTTCTCTGACTGCCTCCACCAATGGATGTCCCACCCTGCTCCAGTCAGCTTTCTGAAGGGAGGACAGGGATGAGGGCAGACACAGCTTACTGGCCTGGAGGAACGCCCCCTGAAGAATGGCCGAGTCTGAAAGCATAAAAGAGCAGACTCAACACCCAGTAAAGAATTATTGATTCATGAGAAACCAGTCACTCCATTAGAAAATGTTATTTAGCTCCTACAGATCAACAACTGCTGATTACTGTCTCTATCATTATGTCCACATAATGTCAGACAACATTAATCAATCAGATTTTATTTGAATAGCTTGTATTCAAATCACAATGTGCCTTGTAGAGTATAAAGAGTGGGACAAGGTGCATCGTCCTCAGCCCTTGTAACAGAGCACATCAACAAAATAGCAAACCAGTTTAAAATAACATGTCAAAACCCAAACATGCAAACTATAATATAGGACAAATGAAAGCTTCAGCATTATCACAATCAATCAGTTGCCTGTTGATAAAGTATTTTGTATCTGCATTAAGTGTGACCATGATTCCCATGTAGGAGAACAAGATGTTTGACGGGATGATAGAAAAGCTCGTTACCTTTGTCCATCACTTGTAGCTTAGCAGCTAAATGTAGCTACAGGAAGTCGCCGGCTTGTTTCCAGCTGTGACACACGAGCTGTGATCGGACTGAAGAGAGTGTCCGGTTAAAGAAACCAGCTCCGCTTCACCTCCACAGCAAACACCTCAAACTGAGGCCCCTCGCTGCGACATCATGCCGCCGGCATGTCAACACTTTCGTATGAAGCGCTTCCGCTGTTCCGCATCAACGTGTCAACAAAAAAAACAAGAGGGTCCCGCCGCTGGCTCACAGCGCCACCTCAGGTCAAATCCAGTATTGAAGGTTGAAAAAGAAACGAAAACGTAAAAAGTAAAGTTTCACCTCGTGTCGATCCATCGATGAATCTAGTTATAATAAGGAATTATGTGATTTCGTGTGGATTTCATGTGTTCAAACATGTTTTACGGAACATGAGACATTTCGAATGTCCAGTTCAGCAACGTCTGTAGTTAAAACGTCTGTAGTTAAAACGTCTGTAGTTAAAACGTCTGTAGCGCACACACCAGCCGCAGTGTGTCCGTGAAATGTTGGTATCATACAGTTTGCTCACATCATGAAAAACTTGGGGTATTATTACTGACCACGTGACAGAAGCTGCAGCTTGCGTTTCAGACAAAGTGAAAGTGAAAGTGTGTCTTCAGAGATCTGCAGCAGCAACAAGGAGAAGCACCAGTGGATGATCATGGATTTAATCTTACACACACTTTATTTGTTTCTGTGTTCAGGTAAGTTACTGACTCAAGCTTTGCTTCAATCTGTGGTGTGTGTGTTTGTGTGTGTGTGTGTGTGACTCCTGTTAACACGTCGTGTAGCAAACCTGTACTTTCGATACTGTACTGTACTACAACACAGTACACTACAATCGAATATACTTTTATGTACAGCATTTCACTGTAATATACTACAATATACTACACTCTACTTTCTATGCCATACTACTCTTTAGTACAATTCTAGATTGTGCAACAATGTGCTGTACTATAGTATACTACACTGTCCTGTCTATATCATACCACACTATACTACTATATTATAGTATACTGCACTTCTCTTTGTATACCATACTACACTGTGTTTTAATTTACCATTATATAAAACATTATACTGTAATAGACTGAATATACTACACTGTACTTTCTGTACTGCACTACACTTTACTACTGTGCTGCAGTATACCACACTGTACTTGTACTGTATTAATGTAAAGAAATTGTAAGCTGACTGCGCTGCTTCATTTTGTGTCTCTCAGGAGTTCTGTGTGCGCAACAGATGACGTGGCTGCCCTGTCAGTTCACTGATGAGAACGTGTTTTTGAATAAAGATGGTCACCCTGAGACTCAGCTCATACACAGACAGGCCATGCTGCAGTTTGGTCAAACAGGAGATGATCCAGTCAACCCCAATGCCGTCACTTTCCTGGTCACAGGTAAGAGCTGTAGCCTTTTACACAACATCCACAGCACTGAGTGTTGTTCTGTTCCCTTCTATTCTGCTGTATTCTGTTCTGTTGTAGGATTGAATTTGGACCTGCGGCGTTATGTGGAGGGGGTGGAGGCACAGGATCTGGAGTGTGAGCTGCGTAGGTACAGTACAGAGGGCATCCAGGTCCACTGGCCTAGCCAGGAAACCCAGGAGTATAACCGCTGGTTCAGCTGCACCCTCAAACACAGCAAGGGCCTGTTGACCGTCACTAGCTTCCTCAGGCACCCATCTGACCAACCTCCCCCTGGAATGCAGGACTACCGCCACTGGCCTGTCATTGAGGACAGGGAGATACTCACAACAACAGGTAACACTCACTTTAATAATTTACATATCACAGTTTGGCTCTGACTAGTTTGACGAGTCTCTTTCTCATTTGCCTCTGTCTTGTTTGCGTAGTTGCCCTGGTCATGAAAACACAGACGCCATCAGTCAAAGCTGCACTGAGCTCCCAACGAAAGCTTCACTGCCAGTTTGCTCTGGACCACAGGGGGTCGAACGTCACTGTGCAGTGGCACAGGCAACATCGCGGAGAAAGAAACCTACTCTTCAGCCATTCCAGCCATTCCAGCCACTCGGCGCGTAACCAGGGGACTGGGGTTGAGTTGAAGAACCTCGCTAGGGGGGATGCTTCCTATAACCTCCCCTTCACCAAGATGAGCAGTGAAGGGAGGTACATTTGTTCAGTGTCAGTGAATCCACTGTTCACCAGTCTGGATGTGAATCTGAATGTCGAAGGTAAGACAGCCACAGAGAGCTTGTGGATCAGGGCACGTTGTGTGAAATTATAACTGTGGTTGACATATAAAAAGGTTTTTGAATGTATAGTTTTAAGTTTGAGCTTATTAGAAGGTGCCAGGCCTCACTGTGTTACAAAAATAAACTGTCATTAATATACAAATGAGATTTTTTATAATCCAGCTAATGCGAATCTTAGAAATCAAGGTTCTGAATGCTTCAAACATTGAGTCGACAGTGCAGGTAATAGAGCGAAACAGTTACCGCCCACTCTGGTGTCAGAAGCAAATTTTCCTTTCATTTTCTCCTTTGACGTATCAGAAGCTCAGATTTGTGAATGCAACTTGTTCCCCCTAACAGCTTCCTCTTTAGGGCAGCCTTCTTTTTATTACCACTGAATGTATGTGAATTCAGAGCGTCTGATTCATCTTTAAGTCTGTTTCAGTCAGAAGACAGTGTAGCATGCCCGTCGTAACTCAACATTTTTATTCAGCATTCAAAAACAAAAATGAACCAAAAAACATGCTTTTCTAATATTTAAGAAGCTGAAACTAGCATGGTTGGTGTTTGAAACTAAAAAGAGGATAATTAAAGTTGTACACATCATCGGCTCTTTGGCAGACTCATAACGAGTTAAAGTCATGAGACCTCTGGCTGAAAATTAACTTATACTTGATTGTCTCATCAGAGCCGCCCCGTGTCGCTATCAGTGCCGGACCCATCCTCCACCTGCAGGAGGGCGAGGAGCGGAGGGTTTTCTGTGATGCAGATAATTACTACCCCCTGGATGTGGAGATAGTTTGGTACGTGCAGGACCCGGGAGCGTCAGGCCAGAGGGTTGGCGCTCCTCTGCCCAGGGTGCTCGAGAACGTTTTGCTGTCAAGCCACAAAAACAACAAAGACAAGACCTTCTCCGTGTCGGCGTTCTTCTACCTCCAGGGTTCACAGAGGAACTCTGGGAAACAGTTTACATGCAGCGTCTCCCACCAGTCCTTGCGGATGCCCATAAAAAAGCACTTCATCGTGTCTGTTGAAGGTGAGAGGAGAGAACACGACCAGCAGCGGTGGAGCTGTAGTACCATGGATTGTCACACAGTGGCAGCAGAGGGACTCCGTTGAGGCCTGAAGTCTTTCTGTTGTGTGTTTTCTGTCTCAGAGCCAAGCAGCCAGTGGTTTTATCTCACTGTCGGTGTCACTGTGGTCGTACTGCTCATCATCCTGCAAAAGAGTCTGCGTTACCTGCACTCAGGTGGGTGTGGAGGTCCTCACATTAACAGGCTGATAAAACACAGTGGTGCTTCGTTATTCAGTGGCATCGCCTCATGTACGCTGCAGCTAAATAAACAGTCAAAGATACAAATCAGAGAATCAAAGTCCTCTGTGTTAGAGGGACAGTCACATGACAACAGATGAGAACTACTGTTGAAGCATCACTAAGAGAAGTGTTCATTTCTAAAGACTAATTATCAACTTCTATCTCCACAGCATCAAGAAAATCAGTACAGGTAAGACCATGAAAAAACAAACATAACCATCACCATCGATGAAAAATACGTTTGTAATCACTCTATGTCTCCCTGTGTGTGTGTGTGTGTGTGTGTGTGTGTGTGTGTGTGTGTGTATGAGCAGAAAAAACCATACTGAGAACCTCAGTGGCCTGAACACGCATCACAAGCAGAACCAGTGAAGATGAAGTAACTGGCTCTCACATGTCAACTGTACTTATGGAACATTTTGAAGCATGGCCCCTACAGAGTGAGGACATTTTGTCCGGTGGTCTCTTCTTCTTTAAAGGCTTGTGTGAGGTTTTAAGACTTGGTCTTAGGGTGAGAATTGGGTTTCGGGTTCGGGACTAGGGGCTAAACTCAAAGTTGCTCTGATTTTCATGCTAAAAACACGATGTAGAGTTGAATCCTTGGGAGCTGGCGGAGCCTCAAATGTTTTTAAAACTGTATTTGTAAATGTTTTCTAAGGACGTCAATACTCTCAACAGGTTGGTTTTCATCTCAGGGAAACTCACAGTGTGAAATAATGAATGAAACTACAACATTACTACACAGATTCAATTAAATGATATAATTCGCGTGGAGTGAATCTCAACTTGCTAATTTATTGTTGAATATTGAACATTGACATCATTGTCACGGCAATGATGGTACATTTATATTGAACTTGTACAAATTTCTAATGAATTGAAAAACTTGTGTTATCATGTGGCTTGTTAGAATAAAGTGTTCTTGGAGCGAGACGTCTGTTTGAAATGTCCTTTCCTCTTGCTTACGTTACTCCCCCGAGCTCGGCTCATTACAATTCGCTAAGTGAAAATTTGGACTCAAGTAAAAATCCTTCAATTAACTCCCACTCACAAACTGTCATACAAACACACACACACTCACAGCACTTCCTGTTTCATGTTTTATGTCACTTCCTGTTTTACCCCCCCCCCACCCCCTGTGTCTCACTAATTACCTTCCCCTCTAATTTGTTTCAGCTGTGTCTAGTTAACTTCAGTATATATGGACTGCGTCTCCAACTGTCCTGTGCTGGTTTGTCTTGTCCTGAGTTTACCAGTGTTTTATATCAAGTCCTGTCTCATGTTTTTTTGACCATGTTTTGCTTCACGTTTGTGGAGACCTTTGCTTTGTCTCCTTCCTTTTGTGAACTGAACCCTGCCTGGAATAAGTCTTCTACTGTTTTTATGAATTGTGGACTTTGTCTCCAACGTTTGGGTCCTCAGTTTACAGACATGGTCATTACACAAACTTAATAAAGACACTAATAAAATGTCTTTTGAGACATTTAGAAACAGAGGAACTGCTGTCCTCAGGGGTAAAAACAATATGACAATTGCTGCCATCGATTTCCCTTTTCTCAAAACTCTTTACCTGTAACTTGTCACTGTGGCGATAAATGTACCTGGTTTCTTTTGGATTCTTGCTTTCTTTTCACGCACTTGTTTCATTCTTCCACTACTGGAGATTTTAGATTTGACAAATTAAAACTCTAGAAAATAAAATCATCTGCCTTTGCAGAATATCATCATTGACGAAGTGCAAATTCTTGTTTGTTATTCCTCTGTGAGAACTTTTAAATACTCCTCATATTGAACTATAGTTTCACTGGGAATCACTTGATAGATTTATCTTCTTCAAATTTGAGCTGCAGAAGAATCATGAGTGTGATTCTTGGCGCTTTGATAAATATTGGCTCTAAATTTTAAAACCAAAATGGAACAAATGTTTTGTCTAATTCTCTTCTTGTCACCGTCTCCATGTTAACACACACACATGCACATGCACACACGTAAAATCAAAGCCTCTTGTAAAACTCCCAGCTGACCTTTGAAAAGCATTGGCTGTCGTGTTGTGGCCCTCTCATTAGAAACACACACTTACCTCTTTGCAAACTGCACTGACCTTCACTTCTTGTATATGTCAGCCGTCAGCTTTGAAGCGGCCTGATGAAGAGGAACTCAAACTTATTCACAGCGAGCGGAGCCGGTCAGTGAGGTCTGAGTCCATTTACAGGGATAAACAGAGTTCTGCTCAGACTGATTCCAGATGTGAGGTTGTGTGTGTGTGTGTGTGTGTGTGTGTGTGCTACCAAAAACCAGTGCCCTGAGGGGTAACTGTGTGTGTGTGTGTGTGGCCCAGATTTGATAACAAATGTTCAGAGAAGACAAACAGAGTAGAGCAGCAGTAAACCTGTCTCTGAGGTGCAGAGGGTAAGAAAGAGAGAGAGAGAGAGAGAGAGAGTGGGATGATAAACTGAAAATTAATTGAAGATGCAGACGAACCAGTAAACATTCTGGTCCAGTAGTATTTGCGTAATCCTGCAAACTAACTAACAAAGGAATAAACAGATGAGGGTGAAACCACAACTCCCTCGGTGAAGGTCGTTCAGAGCACCATGTCTCTCAGGCTCAGTCTCCAAGTTTGTGGTTTCAGTTGATCAGATTTTAGTCCAATCTATGAGAAGTGCCGTTGTACTTCAACTTTTAGTTGAGATGTAACTGCCTCGAAGTTTATTCTTGTAGAGGATGAGATCAGGATTAAACTTCTGACCTCAAGGTGCTAGATCAAGAGAGAAGTTAAAAAAATGATGTGTGTGTGTGTTTGTGTGTGTGTGTGTGTGTGTGTGTGTGTGTGTGTGTGTGTGTGTGTCTCAATAGCCTGTGAACAAACCACAGGCCACACACTTAACTGCTGCACACATAATGAAAGTCCATGTCGAGTGGAAAATTCGCTGTCTTGTGCGTGTGTGTGTGTGTGTGTGTCTGTGTGTGTGTCTGTCATTCTGTGGCTTCGACTCACGTCTCTTCACCCTCATCTCTCTTTGCCTCGTTCCTCTCAACCACAGAAACGTCTTTTTCATTCTTTCCTCGTGGTTCATTCCCGTGTTCTCTCTCCTGACTTCAGCTCAGAGTTGGGGGCACAGCGCTCCTGTGATCTCTGAATAATAAACAGCTCTAACGACGGTCCAGCCGTCTGACTCTCCTCTCCTGAGCTGTTGTGACAAATCAGGAATAACACTTGACTGATTTCCCGCACGAAGGGTGTTTGGAAAAGCAAAGCAGCTAATTTCCATCACCGCTCTCGCTGACAGACCTGGACTGACTCTATGCAGCAGCCATGAGCTCATGCGTGCAGTTTCTGGCCCGGCTTAAGACATGCTCCTACCAGCCAGCAGCTATGGACGCTCTGGGCTTTCATGTTGAAACATCACAGTTACATAAGCGAGAGTGAAATGTGATTTATACGGTGCAGCAAACTAACGTTTAGGTCAGATCGTAAAAGGAGGTCGTGTCATTGCTTAGCTATGCAACAAGCATGGAGCTCATGTTCAGAGAAAATAACCTCATCAGTTCACAGGGACATTTCTTGATTGTGTCTCTGGGAAACTGTTGCCCAAAACAGATCGCTTGTGTGTTTGTGTTTGTTTAGCGCTGTCAGACACACACAGCCATTAAGTGTAATTCAGCTAAGAATTGGTGACTTATCGAGACTGAGACTGAGAATACTCTACTTCTATTTCTCCTTCTGTTTGTGTTCACATGGAAACTAAACGGGGGGAAGGTAAAACTGCGAGTGGTCTCCAGAGATAGAAGTGTGGATGACACAGACACATGCACGCACACACACACACACACACACACACACACACACACACACACACACACACACACACACACACACAGATAGTGTAAACACTGTCATGGTCACTCTGGGCTTCAGACTGTGTGAGATAGTTCACTGTGGGGAAAAGTAATAAGACAGATGATGAAGAGGAGCCATGGTAACCACACTCTGCTTTGTAAAGTGTTGTTTGCTGATGTCAACACAGTGTCACGTTATATTAGTCATGAACATTTGAAAACTGAACTGTGATCTGCCTCTTACACCAACTGGCTCCGTGCAGCTCTCACACTCTCACACTTCAGATCTTTCTGAAGTCAAGTGTCAAGTGGAAATGAATCATATTTGCATATTTACTGTATATATATATATATATGTAGGTATTTATATATTCACTGATTCAGGCTGCTATCACATGACAGTTCATGTTCTGTTCATCTGTGCGACTGAACCTGTGAAAACAGCTCATGTGTTCTGTGGAAAAGAGCTTTGTCACTTGAGATTAAAGTTTTAACAGAGGGTTACAGTCATCTGCTTTTAGAAAACATTACAAATTAGGATTCTGCTGCAACACTGTTTACCCCTGAAACTCGTAAAAGTGTTGAGTGGACTCAAACACTCAAATGATATCAGATTTTTATGTTGGATGTTTAAAGCTGCTACTGCCATGTTTGAATATATAACAGATCTCTTTTGGTGATGAATCTGGAAAGAATCTTGATCAGGAGTTGTTTTGTGCATTCATCAGCCAATCAAATCAAGTCGATGCAAATAAAGATCACGTCTTGACACCAAACGTCAGAATGAGTCCGGAGAGAGGAGGCAGAGGCAGCTGGTGGACCTGGAGTGTGTTCATCTGATTGTGGGTTTTATTACCTCTGCCAAGGAGGTTGTGTTTTCAATCAAATTAGCAGGATTAAGCAAAAAATAAATTCAGTCTCTGGCGGCAGCAGGGTTAGTTTTGGATGTTTCTTTGAGATGTTTGAAGATTTCCATTGCTGCCAGCTTTTCCAGCTCAATATCACCGAATCAGGTCTGTCTCCTGTGAAACTATACGTCAGATCAAAAAGACTTCTTCTTCTTCTTCTTCTTCTCATCTACGTGTGTGTGAATTATTGAGCCCTGACATAAAGATTTTTTCCAAGACTTGTATGGAAACTCCAGTTAATCCGACATCTATTGCAATCATCAGAGCAGCCTTGTCAGCAGGAAGACTGATGTCCAGAAAAGGACGAGGTTGAAAGATGGTCCTCTCCTTTTCAAACAGGATCTCTCCACATGTTGTACACTATAATTTAAAAGTAGTCGTCCAACTTTTGCTTAAGTGGAGTCCGTCACTTATTTTATGCTTAGGTGGTATTTAGAATGGATCCATATTGAGAGATGATCTAAATAACTCGAGGGTCAGAGGTTCAGAGCGGAAAAAAAGACTGTGTGGTGATAGTGCACGTTCCAACCACACCGTAAACCCAGCTGAGAGCAGGATTAGGCTCAGTTCCAATTTGTAATGGGGAGGCCAGATGTGTGTGTGTGTGTGTGTGATAACTGCCTGTCACTGATAGACTTTGCTTTTAGTTTTCAATGTATTGGATTTGACTGCAACGCTGTTGTTGTTCCCCTGAAACTGTCTACATACAACTATTTATATATAGGTCAGGGTTGGGGATAGGCATTTACTTGTGTTGGTTAATGTTAGAGTAAGGACACTTATTAATGATTGTCCTCACTAAGAAAGAAGTCCGAGGCTGTGTGTGTGTGTGTGTGTGTGTGTGTGTGTGTGTGTGGATAGATGTCACCTTCAGAGCAGCTCCCCAACAGCGTAACACGGGAAAGGTCAGCCGAACAGATTCCCAGACTGTTAAACAGCAAGAAGAGACAGTCGCTAGGTTCCTTTTCTGCACGTTAGTTTCTGTGTTACACACACACACACACACACACACACACACACACACACACACACACATGCATGGTGCAAAGACAACACGCTCCTGATTTATTGGCTCTCCAGGCTGCTGATAAAACTCATCCTGAATGACCTCATTTGTGCTGCTAGAAGATGGAACACACAGACACTGTCCGACTGTCCGTCGCTCTCTCTCTCTGTGTGTGTGTGTGTGTGTGCTCTTCTACAGCTATCTTTGTGAGGACCAGTTTTAGCTTTTAACCTACCAAGTGAGGACATTTTGGCCGGTCCTCCTTAATGGACAGTGTGGGGGTTAAGACTAAGGTTTTAGGGTTCAGGTCTGAATTAGGTTCAGGTTACGTTAAGCTTTAGAGTTAGGCATTTAGTTTGGATGTTGAGGGTAAGAGGCTAATGATTTACTAAGCATTATGCCAATGAATGTCCTCACTAAAATAGAAGTACAAACGTGTGTGTGTGTGTGTGTGTGTGTGTGTGTTGTTGATGTTTTTGTTCATTAGAAATGATACGACTCATTGTCATGAAAGTTAATCTGTGTTTTCTGTTGCCGGCATGTTTCTTTCACTCCTCTTCCTCCCCCTCTCATGTTTGTCTCCTCTGTTCCTTCCTGTTTGTCTGGTGTTTTTATGTCCCTCAGCTGCTACATATGGTTCCTGTTCTATTTAATGAACCTCAAATGTCAAATATAACTTTACGTCATGTTATACCGAATGTATCTGCCAACATTACTGCAACAGATATACACGCTGAGCAACGTCAGGAGAATACGTCCTCTTCACAGGTTCTGGTCCAGGTTCTGATCGTTTCACTCCTGCAGCTGCCTCCTGGCTGGTCCACCTGATAGTGCTATCCGACCGCTGCAGCTCGTCCAGAATGCAGCAGCTCGACTGGTCTTTTACTTTGAAGGATATAATATAATATAATTGCATGTTCCGATAAGACTAAAGTTAAGCTCAATTCAAACTAATTTCACATTTTTGTTGTGGTGATGAAATTCCATCTAATTGTCAGTAGCTGCTGTTTGTAATTTAATGATCTGTAGCAAATGCTTGTGAACTTCTTCAGGCAGCACAGTTCCATTCATGTGAACTGCCCCACTCTCGACAATCCTCTATCATACACACCCTCCCAGTCTGGAGTCTTTTTAAGCTGCACAGATTTCCCATCTCTCCCTCTGCTTGGAAATGTCTCCGCTGCCCTGCGTCAGTATCGCGACCTGTTGATTCAGCCCCCCCCACCCCCACCGCAGCATCCACCTGTAGGCTCCGACAGGGGAGTTAGAGATATTTGCTCATTACTCACCATTATAATAATGTAATCTTATCTGGGGGAGTGAGTCAGAGCCCAGATGCCAAACTCTTAATATGTTCTGCTGCTGTAATAATATTTCAGACGGTAGTTCTCTGACTGTATTCCTACAGTTCTGCTCACAATCATCCTGCTGATACAGTTGTAAAGATTGTAAAATCCTTTCTGCGTATTTACAAACTGTGCAGTGCATTGGTGATAAGCCTTTAAATGCATGAATGTATATATTTCTACTCCTCGCTGAATTCCTTGAATCGTATTTCACGTCTCCCACACCCGCACCATGAACCGCCACAATCTGCACCGATGCAGCCCCCCCCGTGCTGCTTCAAGGCAGGGCAAGAAAATTACAGAACCAGCTCATTGGCAGTTATGTGATTTATAGTATAGTGTGTGTGTATATTTTAAAAATATGCAGCAGGAGGATGGAATGTACACTGTGGTTCTTGGTGTCACATAAACCCATCTCTCCACCCTGATGGTGCAATAACCCTGAACTCAGACAGATGGAAGCATTATATGCCATTCATGTCAGAAGGAACTCATCCAAGTACACAAGTGGATGAGTTGTTCAGGCAATCGTCACTGAAGACGATGCAGCAATTGTAAACTTTCCAAAGGGGCAGAGTCGTGTCTTGTAGCTTTTTGAACCTCTGATAAAAAGTCTTACTTCCACTTTTGAAGTACTGAATGTCAGCATTGTGTTTTTGACGGACGCTGCAGTGAGCTGCCTGAGAGGAGCGCAGGAAACTTTTATTATGAATTTCAATATCTTCTATTCAAAAAGTGTCAAATAGTGGATTTAACACTTTACATGAAGCCAGCAGACACTGAAAATGATCATATAACATCATTTTTACACAACAGACCTGAAACTCTGACCCTGTTCACGTTTTCCTGCTCTCCTCTTCCACATTTTAAGTTGAGCTATAAATCAGACAGCAGCGTCGGCCTGCGGAGGACAGCGGGTCACTGAAGGGTTGATCCAGAAGTATTTAAACTTCGAGTGTTTACAGATCCCACCATGAGTCACTGGATTGAGTTACTCCTCACACAGACACAAAGTGATGTGACGCAATGTCATGTCTGTGCGAGTGTGGGGTTCCGCTCTTGAAAACACCCGCAGAGGTTTACGTTCAACCCTGACAAAACATTTAGATAAACTGTAGGGGCTGTGTGTGTAGAAGTAATTGTGTCATAAACCATATTAAAGCTGCTACACACAGAAAAACAACCGTCACTTACTGGCGTCTATACCTCAGATGTTTTGCCTGTCACCCTGGTGATGCCGACTCTCGCTGAGGGAAATGTGACTTTTATGTTTTCGCTGTCTCAGTAATAAGCAGGTGGTGGACAGTGCAGAGGAGTTTCCTAGAAACCCGGAGTGATTTACAGATGGAGCCAGGCCTGAGGAGTTTAGGTGAACATGGGAATTAAATGTACAGACAGAGAGAGAGAGAGAGACAAAGAGCAGCCGCTGCCTGTGCTGCAGCTAAATGTGAAACAGATATAAGTGTTTCACCACAGAGATGTGTTCATGAATTTATCTACACATTAGTTCACTTTTGTACAAGATTTCAATCCGATGATGGAACCCACACACTGGCGCTGACCACGATGTTTTTCTGTGTATTCATGAAGGTTTATGTTTTGAGTATGTGATTTATCATTTCAAGTAAAATCCAAACTATTGTGTCAACCTAAAGATAAAGCCCTTCCCCCCCGTGTGATTGTCGCTTCCTTCACAAGTCTCCTCCTGTGTTTTCACACAGTCTCACATATTACAGGTCACACATGAGATGTTGTCTTTTAGCTTTGAGGGAAAAATGGCTCGGCTTGATGGATGTTCTCTGGTAACTCTGCTAATGAGCTCTGTTCATGTACCGGTGAGAGTGTGTGTTTGTGTTTGACTACAGGGCCTGGACTGGGAAGGACTGATGTAATGCTGAATCAGTACCTTGCTGCCAGCTGAAGGGTTGATCTGCTAACGCTGTGAGGTTTGATACAGCACGGCACTGTGCGTGTGTGTGTGTGTGCGTGCGAGTGTGTGTAGATTGCGGTGAAAGAACAATTGATGGATATGACTGAGGTGTTTTGGCTGAGTCTGGATCAATGACATCATCTTGAACTTACACATAAATACTCACGCACTCACTCTTTGTGTGTTGAAAGTTGCTCACTGATTGAGTCTGGTTCCTGAGAAAAATGTCTCACGCTACACAAGTGTGTGTGTGTGTGTGTGTGTGTGTGTGTGTGTGTGTGTGTGTGTGTGTGTGTGTGGTTAGGAGTTTTGCAGGTGTGTGTAAGAAGCAGTAAATGTTTGTCAAAACCTTTCAGATTTTCCGACACGTCCCATGTGAGGAGATCACATTATCATTGTCACATTGACATTTCTTCTAATGAAGCAACAGTGTGTTGTTTGTGTGTGTGTGTGTGTGTGTGTGTGTGTGTGTGTGTGTGTGTGTGTGTGTGTGTGTGTGTGTTTTCTTGTCTTTTCTTTTTATCTAATCGTTTAATTTCCCAAAGACCCATCCGATTCTTGAGGTCACATCCTCACAGCAGTTCCCTGTATCCTCTCTGCTGTTGACATTAGAGGCTTGTCCACTTCCAAACCTATCGCATGCTGACGTCGTCCCACGGAGGGACACCCCGTCCGGACTCATTCACTGGACGTCTCCCTCTGTCTGCTCGCTGTCTCTGATATCTGTCCCCTCTCTGGGGAGTGAAGACGCTGGCCGGTGTGAGCATCTGAGCTTGGGTTAGAAGGAAGACTTTCTTCTTTCAGGCACGATTCCATGATTCCCATGATTCCAGTGTGAAAGCTATTACAATTACAAACAGTTTTTCAAACTACCTGGTGAGGAAGAGTCAGTTTAAGAGTGAACACCTCTGCCAAGGCCCAAGAAACTCAGTTCAATCAACCTGCTGCAAATTTCATGCACTCATAGATATCAGTTCCCTGAATGTGCCTTTTTTAAATTTTCTTTAAGATCCATGAATTACATGAACATGTTGTAAAACCCTCACCCTTTCTCACAAGGTTAAGGTAAGTATAAAAAAAACTAGATGATAGAAACAAGTGCAAAAATGAAAGAATAAGTGACTATCAAAAAAATCAGATATTACATAATAAAAGTCGTGCAAAACCATGAGACGGAGAAATAAATGGGCACAAATATGCTGAAATTTATGGAATTCTGTATGGTCTATAACCATGTTTGTGATTTAAGCCTGAAACATTAAATCCTAAAAAACCCTTCCCAATGTTTCTCCCAGGCAGAGTTTACGAGATAATCTGAGGGGTTCTCTATAATAACTAACTTTTTCAAGATGAATGAATAAATAAAAGCTTTCCGTGAGAGAAAGAGACTTATGATCCTAAAAATATCTTCAAATCAACAATGAACTTCTGAAAGATACGACAGATTAAGGTTTTTCAAATGGCCTCCGCTGACCTCGGACTTTATTAAAATATCCTGATCTCAAACATGTTTTATAACTGTTTTCAAGAAGTTCACTGCACGAGAATAAAAATATGTTATGTATGTTTCATTATGCTGCATCCTCAAACTGTCTATACTAATAATATACTTCCTTTTACGGCTTTTGTTTTTGCTGTTGTTATTAATGATTTTTTGAAACACACAAAAAATTCTTTGTCACGGTCAAAAGAGTAAATGCATGTTGCTGGTTCATGTTGTTCTTAGCTGGAGAACATGTTCCTTTAAGGATTTATCTCATTAATGTAAATCATACAGTGGAAAAAGGCTCAATATGACGTTCAAACAATGACTGTTGGTGATGTATGTATGATTTAACTGCTTTCATAGGAGCTCGACTCCCACAAACTCAAAAACTGCTTCCAGGTAATAAGTGCTGAGGGTTGAGATAACTTTAAAAGTTATTGAAAATAAAGCTCTTCAGAAGAACAGGAGAATATGTGTGTGTGTGTGTGTGTGTGTGTGTGTGTGTGTGTGTGTGTGTGTGTGTGTTTTGTAATTATTGAAGCCAGTGATCTCACAGTTTGCCCAAAGTTTGCACAATGTGGCCCCTTGTGTCGACTTCCTCTGTTAGTCCTCAAACCCTCGCTCCTCCCCTTTTTTAAAGGTTGCACATTTATGTCATTTTAAGCATTAAAGGGATAGTTCACCCTAAAATGAAAACTCACGTTGCCATGGTGGACCATTGTGAGCGCAGAAGAATGGAGCGATGAAGCTGTGTATGTTCAAGTCCCCCCCCCCCCCCCCCCCCCCCGCCGTTCTCATATCCCGAGTTAATCCAGACTGTTTTACTGTTGCCATCAAAGAGCCAAGGCTAAGCTAAGTATGCTAGCCAATTATTTCATGTGGTCTATTGGTTAAACACAACACAGCTATGCTAATAATGCTAACTAGCAGCTATAGGCCTGTGGAGAGTGCGCACAGTCTCCAAAAAGATTTTTTGTAAATACACTTTTACTGACTGAAGCGTCTCACACAGACGACTAGCTGCATGGTTTCTCATTAGCTCTCCTGTGCACCTATAGACTACACATGGTCTGTATTTATTAAGAATCTTTCCAGTACAGTTTTTGCCATTCCTCCATTCACACACACACACTCATACAGCGCATCTTATGTGCAACTTCCTCTATCACACATCGATCACACACTCTACAACTGTCAGGGGTAATTTGTGGCTCAGTATCTTTCCCAAGAACACTTCAGCACACAGGATGGGGCAAACTTGAACTAACTAACCTTAATGGACGACCCACCATACCTCCTAAGCCACTTAGCTGGGAACAAGGAAAGAGAAGGAATGGCCGTTGCGGTCCGAGAGACTTGTGATAATGTGTTTATACATATATAAGCTTTAAAGTGCTATGTCTTTCTCTCTCGCTGCATCCACCCTTCTTCCCTAATACCTGTGTCTGTATATTATCTCAGCTCGTACTTCAAGTGCAGTTCGGGGAACGCTTCTTTAGATAAGAACAAACCTCAGAGGGGTCGTTGGAAAATTTGCAACATAAAATGTTTTATTGCTGCTCAAGTTACATGCACAGTGTGCTCTACACACGTTGATGATATAAAGGCTTCGTAGCTCGTGTTCAGTAATTTCATCCACATTTCTTGTTAAAATAAAGTATTACGGCCTTTTGAGTTGAGACAGCAGTCTGATTAATGTGGAACAGACCTCATTGGAGAGCAGGGACTTCTTTGTGCGTTTGAAGGCCAAAGAAGGACGATGCTGTGAAAATAAACCAAATGTTGACTTTTAAAGAGTTTCCAGAAGTGACCCTGCAGTTGTTTGATATTCCTGATATAAGCACACCCCCCTTCTCCCACCTCATCCTGTTGCTGTCCTTAACCCTCCCTGAATGTATATCAGACACACCTTATCATCCCCAGTGCTCTGCCTGGATCCGTTCACATCTCAAATTTCCATCATCACTCCTCCAGCTCCCCCTTCGTCTGTGCTACGTCAACCACCCTCCTCCACACCAGAGGCTCGGGGCGAAAACAAAAATTGAAATGTGTGATTTACAGAAGAATTCGACCCTTAAAATTGTACTCTGTGAAAGCCCTTTTGGCAGCGGTAGGTCTCTTCCAGCTTTGTGCAAATGGATTTGGGCATTCTATCCCATTCTTGCAGGCAGATCCTCTCAAACTCCATCAGATTGGATGGGAAGAGTGTGTGAACTTGTGTTCTTTGTGGTTAAAGTCCAGAGCTTTGGCTCGGCCACTCAAGGACAAAGACTTGTCCTGAAGTCACTCTTGCATTTTCTTGGCTGCAAGCACCTCCCTGTATTTGAACGCATTTAATCTTCCCTCAGTTCGGACCAGTATCCTTGTTTATGCTGTTTAGAAGCACCTTCAGAGCATGAAGCTGCCACCACCACACTTCACTGTAGGAATGGTTTTAGCCAGGTGATGAGTAGCGGGTGGGTTCACCAGTTTGGAATTCTACTTCGGAGATTTAATGTTTGTCTGATGAGATAAGATTATGCTCAGAGGTCATTTAAATGTTGTTTGATAAACTCAGAGGGGACTGTCATGTCATGGGCCTTTTACTCCAAGTCACAGTGGCACATTTTTCACTTGGTATTCATTCAGTCATTTTTAAAAGAATAGAGAAGCAGATGTTTACTTCTAGCTGATTGCCACGGGCTGTTGTACCAAAGTTCATAACTAAAGCTGTTTGTCAATTCAGGCTTCAACCGGTGAACCCTTCTCAGGCCAACCTACACCAGAATTTCCTAGCGACGAGCTGTCCAGTGCCTCAACACACCTGAACAGCAAATGGTACATATGTTAAAAAACAATGGGGCATTAATACTTTCTCATCCTGGCTGTTGCTTGGCGACCGCAGTAAGGGCAGGACGAACTGGTGATGCTGATCGAGGAAATCCTCTGTAAACAAAACCTTCTCGTATCGGTTTGGCCTTCGCAGCCTGTGCACAGCTCATGAAGGATGCTGCCCCTGAATTGAGACACATATTTCCAGCTGAACTTGAACTTTTAAAGTTTATAAAACCTCCACATGCTATAAATTAAACTTGGACTTTGAAGCGTCAGTGAAATTATGACTTGGTTGTCGTTCCCTGTGGCCCTGTTTAGGCAGGTTCCCATGAAAGCTGTGGGGGCGGTGATGCAGGATTGAGTGGATGATGTTTTTGGGCCTGTTCTGGGGTGAAACGTGATGTCTGTTAACACATGGACAGGAAGAGTGTCAGCAGACTGGGATCAAAGCCAGCAGGTAGCCAGTCCTTCAACCTGAGGCCTCATAGAAACTTTCTGTGCCTGGCACTAACTCCTGTGTGTCTCCCTGGTTGTTTCCAGTCAGACATATTAGAGGCAAGCTGTCCTGATTTACAGAGTGTGAGTTAAAGCCTGAGGAATGACCTGGCCGGAAAACTTAGGCTGAGAGCAACAGCCATAAATAGATAAACATACCCTTATACAAATTCTCCCATATAACGCTGTTAAGAAATGTTTGCTTTCTACCAAATCGACCAAAACCATTAAAAAAAATGTTTTAATGCTACTTGGATATTTAGTGAAATACACCATCACCTTTAGCCAGCAGCTAATAAGCTTCATTTATGTGAAATTTTTGCAAATGCCATGAATTTCTTGCTGAGAAAGCAGCTTACACAACGATATAATACTATTAATGAATCTTATTATGAATACATGACGTGTATCCAACACTACGTGTGAGTCCATCGGTGAGTTTGGAGAACCGTTGTGTTTGCGTCGGTGTTTACTCGCAGGTTGGTTGTTACTGATTCATTACCTTGGAGGATAAGTTGATTTCATACTTTGTGGCAAAGATTTGTCAGAATAACACCCTTAATAAAGGTTTGGCTTAACTTATTCTGGAACGCTGGACAACCTTCAGGGATAGTTTCCAAAAGCAGAAACCACAATCAAAAACAAAGCCAAAAAATCAATAAAAACTCTTTTTTTCATGTTTTTGTTAGCCACAGATCCTGTTCAGTTGTACCTCACAAAGTCTAAATTTATTTTGCATTCAGGACTTAGTGAAAGGATTTATTACACACATGTCCCATTGGTGTAGCCCGTTCCAATTGCAATTTAATTAAAAATAATTCAATTTCCTCCACTGTTTTTTCTGCATGTTTAATTATTTTATGTGTATGTGTATTTTGTTTATTTGTGTTATGATGTATTTACCAGTTTGTGTGTGTGTGTGTGTGTGTGTGTGTTTATGGGGGTTTAACAGGGTGCAGACATATTTTCTTTAAAGCGGTGGTAAACTCAGACCCTCTTTTAAATCTCTGGAACCAGAAGTGTGTGTGTGTGTGTGTGTGTGTGTGTGTGTGTGTGTGTGTGTGTACCCCCTGAGATAGATGTGTAGGCGGATGTGGATGATGATAGAGGAGACATTAAACCAGACTACAGAGGTACCGTATGTGGTTAAGTCTGGCATCTTTAGCCACACAGTTTCATTATGTGCATATTAACACACCTATAATTAACAGCTTAATTATAAACAACGTATTCCCTAATGACCATCTGTCAAACATTATTCAGTTAAGTACGCCACTAAATTCTCCCTCCAAGTTGCCAGCTGTAAAACGAAGCCAAATGTGTTGAAATAAAAAAACCACTGGTGACCTTTCTGGAAAGCAGGGAGGGGACACAGACCATGTTGATGCATTTTTCCTTCTTGTACCAAAAGAGCTGATTTGAACCCTTTCAATTACAGATACATCAAAAAATGAATTAAAACCGAACTCACTGGGAACCTAAACACACAGAGATACACCAGTGTGATAAGAACATACAGAAGCAGACAGGAGCTGTCTTTGCCTGATGTGTATTTTGAATTTTTAGTTTGATTAATGTCCCATCCACTAACATGGAGGAGGCGGGGTTATAAACTACACTGCTGCGTCTCGTGTGTGTCTGTTTTTCACACAGTGAGTGCGTCGGCCATTGTGTCCATTGTGTCCAGTCTGCGTCAGTCCAACTTGAAGAAGTGGCGCTCCCAAGACATTCCTCCGCTCACTCCTCAAGATACTGATGCTGCCGCCCCAGTTGATTTTTTATCATTTTTCATTTTACCAGGAAACAAAAGAGTCAGTTAATAAAACTGAGCATTGCATAAAGGATGCAGGCGGAACAGGGAGTTCCCACCTCAGTGCTTTGCCCATGAGCACTGGCAGTACTTTGTGAGGCATGGGAGAGTGTCTTTATTCTCTCCGTCTGGTTTGAGGATTTAACTGTAGATTTTCTGCTCATGGTCTGGATCTGTAGTCGTTAGAACCTTAAAGATATCAGCGAGGAAGTAACGATTATCGTCTTCTCTTTGTGCTCTTTACATTTTGCAGATGTTTGAACTTTGACAGGTGTGATATATTTAAGGGCATAAGTGTGCTGTAAATCAAAACCCCAAATGTCCTCCAGTCTGCCAAGTGACCTAATTTGCAGTTAATCAGTTGAGGCGAGCTCTTCTCTCGGAGGAAGCTGCGTACTTATAAATGTCTCTGCAGAATCAACAATTACTTTCACCGGTTTAAGACCAGATGAGAGGAAAATCAAAAGTGTGTGACCTTTCCTCCTCTGTAATCACACCGGACGGTTACAACTTCAGCAGTGCACAGAGGGAGCCAGAGAGAAGTAAAACATATGTGGTCATTGTCAAAACAATGAAAAAGCTCAACTGGGATTGTGGGAAGCTTTGCAGAGAGAGAGAGAGAGAGAGAGAGGGAGAGAGAGAGGGAGATATGTATAGTGATGACAGATGAAGTTTTTCATCTCATACCGCTCTCACTCATGAAGGTCATACCACAGTACCTGCTGACTCACCCTTACTGGAAAGCACTCCTTGTCAAAGTTGTGTCTGTGGAGCCACATGGGGACTTCCTGGTTGCCCGGAGCAAGATGAGGAATAGTTTCAGTTCATTGTAAATGTAAATCATTAAATTTCAAAACTATAATTTAATGAGTCACGTAACGATGACGCAGGTTGAACCTTTATCTTTTCTTCACACACGGGTGATAAAGTTCTGATTTCTCATTACAGATTTTTTTTTTCACAGACGTTGGTAAACACAACTGTAACATATCACCTCGGACAGTTGATATGACAAACATGTCAGCAGACAGATGTGTGATTCATCAGACACAAGGCGACATTAGTTCTCATCTACAGTCTGGTTTCTGTTCTCCCAACAGGTTTAAGTCCAGTGATAGTTTTTTTTTAACAATCATTTCCACACTTGTGGCAACACATTCTTCATTAGTAGACATGTAAACTGTCGGTGGATGGCAAAACTGTGCAACTGCAGCAAATTGTAAAAAGATATTAACATTGAACAGTTTAGTTAAATATTATTAACCCTCAGTTCAAAATGTCAGATCACTGTGGATGGAAATGTGCTGCATTTCAACAACAACAAAAAAATGACGGTCCTGTCGAGGTTTTCAAAGCAGAACTCAGAGACAAAAATAGTTTCACAAGGTTTATTCTAGAAATTCTTTAAGTTTAAAGTGATGTTGCTGAGCCTCGGTAAATCGAGAACAGGCAGATAAACCACGAACTGAGTCAAGAGTTTGTACCAAACAGGTGAAGTCCATCCAGAGAGCAGGTCGGGCAGAGACTTGGCTCAATGTGTTGTAGAGAAAAGTGTGAAAGTGATTGTTTAAACAAAACTGCAGTCAGACACGGCGCTGCTTCTTTGACTTGTGTTCTGAAGCTGGCAGTAACAGTGATGTTCTCTCCGACACGTCTGTTTGTGTTGGCAGGTGACTGAATTATGTCAGAACTTGATCTGATTGCTCGTTGCCCCTGTCAGCCAAAGCAAACAGTCATTTCTAAGCAGCTGACAACATAAATGAAAGAATGACAATTTTGACGACTGGGTTTGTCAAGTTATCCCAGTGATGTTGAGGCTCGTTGAAAAGAAAAAGGTGTAAAGAGGAAGTCGGCTTAGTAATTTTGCTGCTGCACAGAAACATGCCTCTGATAGGTTGACAGCTGTGGTGAGTGTATATGATATGTTCATATTTTTTCACATTCCTAAAACATACACAAAATATACAAATAACGACATTAAAAAAATCTCGCAGGAAAATGTAAACTAAAAAAAATGCCACTGACACACCGCAGACCCCCCCCGCCCCCGACAGATACACACTGCAAAAGGAGCTTGACGTGCATTGAGAGTGAATTCTGAGCCTCTGTAACTGATTCCTTCTCTTCATTGACTGAAGCAGTCGACATCTTTAGGCTCACAAGAGAGAGAGAGGGAGTCAGGAGTATTCCAAAGTGCAGCGATTGTTTTTATCACGTCTGTCATCTCAGCTGATGCTGCTCGTTTTTAGTTACGACACTGCCGTCCATTTTCTATAACCTCAGGTGAAGCTGATACCTGTGACCTCTGACCTCCACAGTGCTTTGCTGCCGTATGCACTATCCCCAGCACACTCACATAAAACACAGTGAGCCACCCCCCCCACCCCCCCACCCCCTCCTCATCTTCTTACTCTCCCTTTTTCTGTCACACACACACACACACACACACACACACACACACACACACACACACACACACACACACAGGCTGTTGACAGTAAGCAGGAGGGTGGAATGTTGAAGTATTTACATGAGTCTGTCTGCTACATGGGCACACACCACATACACACACATACACACACACACACACACACACACACACACACACACATCCACAATTGCTATCTAGTGTGGAATGTTTGCTCTGTTGGGGTCCTGTTACGATGGGGGGAGGGTGGTGGTCCTCAGCCGCCAGGTTGTCTTTCTGTGTCTCTCCTGTTATCAAAGACAATACAAAGGATCAGAAATATGAAAAGAGGGAGACAGTGGAAGCTTAACTCATATGAACCCTCTAGTTTTTACACTCATGATCTGTGGTACGTATGAAACTCGATATGAAAAATAAAGCCACATGTGAAAATTGCACATCATGCTTTTCTATAACTTTTCTTTTTTTATCTGCCTGTGGCTGTTTTCCACACAGCTTGGTTTTGAACCCAACACTACATCACAGGGTGAAATGTTGTCTCTCGACTTGTTGCAGTGTTTGTCTTATAAAATAGCCTGAGAGCGAGGAGTCGGAAAGATCGTGACAGAGAGGGAGAATTACAGAAGGAGACCAGCGAGACACAGAGGGGTCAGGAGAGGGAAGAAAAAGTTTCTCTAAAACAATTTTAAGATTGTGTTGAGTCATCGCTCTTTAAGGGACATTTATCGGAAATGTTTGCACTTTATTCTAGAGCAAACATTTATTGTGTCTGATGAAGACACGTTTGTTTTACTGGGCGAGATGCAGGACAGTTCCCATTACAGCGGGATGACAAAAGTCACTATAAGTTTAGATTTAGAGGAAAGAGAACATTTTATTAAAATCATGGGAGTGTATATGTAATTTCTATTTCTATTTTAATGTATAAATCATTTTAATTGAATAGTTAACTATAGCTCATATGGAGAACATACATCTGGACCCTCAACAAGCAATCACCTTCTGAATAAAACCAACAACCTCAAATCAAATGTCAACATTTGGCAATAGAGGATTAAAGCTGCACTTCTTCTGGGACACTTGGAGGCAGAAGAACAAACTGTAACACAACACTGAAATGTTAACACCTCAACACAACTCATGGCTAACATGTTAACAAAAGGAACAAAATCACAGCATTTGAAACAAATCATTTAAACTACAGGACGTAAAAAAACAAAACGTATTTATAATGTACTGTGTTTATAATGTACTGTATTTATAAGGTGCTTTTCTAGACATTTCAACCACTCAAAGAACTTTACTGCACAAGACACATTCACACTAACATTCATATTTTCTACCACATTCTGTCGGCACAGTATCGAACCACCGACCTTCTGAGTGGATGATCCGCTCTTTAGCTCCTCATTCACACCCGCCTGATATATCACCTGACATATGTGCAATGATCCACACTCATTCACTCAGCAGCCTCAGTGTTTTCTACTTTACCTCACCCATTGTTTTCTTATATAACAATCTGTTTCCATACATGTATTGACATTAACGTGAGGAAAAGAGCAGGAGAACACACACTGGAGGAGAGGAGGAGGAGGAGGAAGAAGTGCAGAAAGAAGTGGAGTAAGAAAAGAGAAGAGGAGGGGAGGGGATTTATTCCAATAGTTTACACAAGGATGTAAAAGCTCCCCAGTCCGCCTCCCTCCTTCCCTCCCCTCCCCTCCCCTCGCATTTACTACTCTTCCCATGTTGTTTCTCCCCTCCACCACTGACACCACCCTCCTCCTTTATCCCTCCCTCTCTCCTCCCTCTTCTGGGCCAGAGGAGCGACCAACCTGAGCCTTTAAAACAAACCGGCAGCACAGACTCACACATGACGCACAGAGCTGCTCAGCGCTGAGGGAACTGAGCGGCACAGCAGAGCAGAGCTGAGGTAGGTTGGTTGGTTGGTTGTAGCAGCAGCAGCAGCAGCAGCAGCAGCAGCAGCTGTGGGTGGAGATGACCTCACTGCTGTGTTTTATGGCACTTACACAAACATGAAGCATAAGTGGCTGGAAGAGATGCATGATTTGTTTCCGTCATCCGGCTCCTTCCTGCAGCAGAGTCAGAGCAGTTGTGTTTGAATCTGGTGATGATGTCTTTATTTGGAGATTCTGAATGAAGCCATTTTTGTACGAGCTTTGATTTTACTGTTGCTCTCTAGGTTTTTTCACGACAGAACGTGACCTGTGACTTAAACGTAACTGTGATGGTTCTTTTAAGGGTTTGACAGCTGCTCCCGAGCTAAAGGTCAAGTCGTGTCCCCTTTGTGCTTTCAGACAGAAGACACAGGGAGGCATCTGTAAAGCTCACGGAAGGAGGAGCAGCCTGGGACGTCCCAAGACGGAGCTGAAGTAGTGGAGATAGAACAGAACAGACCTTTGCCCCCCTCCTGCAAACTTTCACCCCTCTGACTCTTGTCCGTCTGTCCCCACCCCCTCCAGCCAAACCCTCAGCACACTGACTGAAGCCACACATTCTCCAGCGTCCAGAGGATCTAACAGACACAGAGGCTGTCTCTCCTGTCCCCAGAGGGTCACCAGAGGTACAGATGGAAGCACCAACCCTCGCTGAGATGGGCGACTTGTGTCATCCCCGGTCCTCCTCTCCAGAGGGGGAAACAGTGTGTGCGGCTCTAGCCCGTTACGAGAACACTCTGCGGGACGCCATCAGGGAGATCCACTTGGACGTCAGTGCTTTTAAGCTGGGCATGGAGCGTCGTCTGGAGGAGACGGCCAACCAGAGCGGGCCTCTAGGACGAGCAGTGGTTCAGCTCCAGCAGGAGAACCGGCAGCTCAGGAGTCAGCTGGAAGCTCTGAGCCAACAGGTGGAGCTCCTGAGCGGGATGACGTGTGACAGGAGCACCCTGTCGAACAACAACCACAATCACAGTCTGAACCACAAGAATCACCTCAACGATATTCAAGAGAACCATCAGGAGATTACAGAGGTGGTGTACGGGAAGGGTCAGGCTCACACGCAGAGCCAGGCTCACCTCCACATCCAGCCCTGCACCCCAGGGAGCCAAGACCAGACCTACAGCGGCCTCAGCGGTCAGTCAAGCCCTGCATCGCCCCCTGCCACATTCTCCTCCGCCCCCAGTTCCAGCAGTCCTCCTGCTGGCTCCAGAGTTTCCTCCATGGTGACAGGCCCGGTGTCCAGCAGCAGCCCCTCCACCGCTCGCTTCTCCAGCCGAGCAACGTTTGCTGTGTCCAGCAAGACGAACGTGAGTGTTGCATGTTGGTGGGGGTGGGTGATGGGGTTTATTTTACCACAGTGGTTTCCAACATTGTTGTCCTGATGTCAAACAAAATTAGCAAGACTCTTTGGAGTGACAGACGAGGCAGGTTTCAATCACTTACCTATTACTTATCTATTTAGCAATTAATTTATCCATTACTTTTAATTATATCTACTACTATTCATTTTGTAATTGACATTTGTTGTTTTAAATGGATGTAAAACCAGAGGTACCCTCGGACGGTCATTCCCCTCGATGTGGAGAACTTTGCTGTTTGTTTCTCATCACCAATATTCTCCCATGCTCCCCGTCAACTGTGCAAAATACCCCCAAAGTTTTAATTCCCCCTGGTGGGAAATCACAGCTTTAGATGTCAACAACTGCTAAAATCTCGAGCATCAAGAAATCTCATCCAAGAAAATTTCAGAGTTCCTCCTGGACTGTTACACATAGAAGCTCTTGGCACAGTTGCACTGACCCACCTCCTCGCCCTCCAGTGCCAGATGCTTTGTAACATGGGTGGAAATGTAATATACAATGTCAAAGGAGGTAATCCAGTAATTGCTATGTAATTTTCCAGTTTGGGAAAGGGCCCCCGCTGTAAAGAGGCAGAAAGTGAGCTTGACCGAGGCTGTTTGCGTTGTGGCTGCGTCGATGTGTCACACAAAGCAGTGGCTGTGTCACGGCGTTGCACAATGGGCCTCCAGCGGGATGTTTCAGGATTTATGAAGTACAGTAATATGAGTGCAGCAGGCTCCTGGGAGGTGCGGTCAGTTTGGTCGTGTGGTTCCAGTCAAATAAGTGAAATTGGTGTTATGAAATGTAGGATCTGGTTAGTCATTATTCGGGGGATATTCAATAAGCTAGTTTCGCCTGAATGACGACATGGTTCTGCTCTGGTGGGTCTTTTTAAATCCTACTGGATGAGTTCAAAAATGATGGATGGCGACGAAGATAAGCCTGTTTTCTCTGTTCCTGGAGAGCTGAGGTTCTTCTTGATAAGAGTATTAGGGTGGATCAGAGGTGGTTTTATGTTTCGTCTTTATCGGGGTTGCATCATAGTTCATCAGTGAAGAGTCAGAGTCGTAACACTCAGTGGTTTCTGAGTTATTACCAGGAATAAATCTCAACTGTCACCCTACAACGCTGCTAATGGAAGTTTGTCCTCTGGATTGGAACCCATGTTGGAGTCTCGTACACAAACTGTCACTGTTTACGTCATTGTGTATTTTAATTTGTTTTCTTTCCTGGCTTTACTGTGTCTCCGTCATGTGGTTTCTGCTCGTTGAAGATGAGCGTGCAGTTTTTCCTGGCACTCTCCAGAATTTATTGGTTTTTTCAGAAGAGAGAGGAAATTCTTTCTTACGTCAGATTTTCCTTTGTCTAAATATTTAGTAAAGATTGGAGAGCACACGGCAGCTGAAGACAATCAAGTATTTTTTATTTTCTCTCTTCCTTTCTAGGCAATTTAGTACCTACATGTCTTTAAGCGTGTTTCTGCGTTGTGAGTTAGCTCTTCAGGAACTGCAATTGCAAGATCGAAGACAAATAGCCAATTAACCTTGAACGCCAAGGATACTGTGTTCACGTCTTTCCATATGGAAGCAGCTCAAGGGACTTAGATGATAGATGTGTATTTCCAATATCAAAATAATTGTTCAGTGAAAGGACACATGGTCATACAGATATTTAAATGCAGACTTTAAAAGCACACTAATGCAAATAGCTGTTCTGCTTTTGGCTGTAATTACCAAACTATGTGGTTGGAGAGGAATGTTATCTTCTTTTAAATCATGTGGTCACAGCTAGACAACACAACGGCACCTTTGTAAGTGTTGATGTGTGTCAGCTGCAGTGACACACAGATCACATCAAGCAAGAGATGCAGGAAGTACTGTGACGTATCGGTGCACAAACAATGACTTTCTGTCCATATGCTCGGATCCTGGTCGGAGACGACTGCTTGGATTATAATTGCAGCTCACTCTTCCTGCCACATCCTCACCTACCTGTCAGAGACAGACGGGAGGAAGATACAGCACATAAAGTACGGTTGGCTGTTCAAACAGGCCTGACGGACAGTTTTATACACACACACACACATACACACACACACACACACACACACACACACACACTGCAGGCTTGAAGCCAAGCTGAAGTTTTTCTGTGCCAGAGAGATGTGTATAGGCGTGTCAGTCTTCCAGCCTGCTCTCCAGCTGTTACTGTGCAGTGCCACCTGCCAAGCTGTCACAAGAGCACACACACACACACACACACACACACACACACACACACACACACACACACACACATACCTGCAGGTACGCACTCACCTCCTAATCACACCTGTAGTGTGTCAGCACCATCTCCTCCATGTTGAAAACACCTGCAGCACGAATCTGTATGAATTATACAGCATGACTGTGTCTTTTCTTCCCTCTGCTCTTCAAATGAGATCTGGAGCGTTTTCGTCAGCTGAGTCGAAGAATACTGCCTGTGTGTGTGTGTGTGTGTGTGTGTGTGTGTGTGTGTGTACACTTACATTTTCAGATTTTATATTCCTCTCGTTCTGTCTTGTTAAGATGACGGTTATTATTTTGTAATATTTGATAAGCTGTCATACTGGACTGGCTCTGTTCCACTTTTCTCAGAACATCGGAATTCACATAAAAATGCTTGAATGGAAACCCAGCTGTGTGTAACAGTGTGTGTGTGTGTGTGTGTGTGTGTGTGTGCATCTGGAAGGTTTTTGTGGTTTGTAAAGAGGCAGCTGTGTGGCTCTGTTCTATCCTCTAATGGTTCTGGGCAACAGGAATTAGTGAAGATTAGGACAAAGACCTGATCCTCCTCTACAGTGTCTCCTCTTCCTCCTTTGTTTCTCCTTCTCATCCTCCTCCACACACACACACACACACACACACACACACACACACACACACACACACACACACAACACACACACACACACACACACTTAATGTCTGCATACGACACTGCTTTTGCCAATTACGCTGCCAAAGCAGCCGTCTCAATGGGCCATTGTGTTCTTTCCTTCATTGGGAGTACATTGAACGTGGAGGGATAGTTGAACAAGTTAAACTTCATTAATCAGAGGTTGACAGAGCTATATTCAACTTTTTACGCAAGAGATATATCTGATAAATTCACAATTAATATAATTGCAATGACATTTTCTTTTCTTTAACAAAACTCCACACTTTCATTTTACTTCTTTCCTACAAATACCTTCGTAAACCACACCTGGGCCGTTCAAGACTGCAGCAGAGAATCAGACGCTGCATTCCTCCAGTGTGTGTGTGTGTGTGTGTGTGTATGTGTGTGTGTGTTTGTGTTCATTAGCAGATGAGGAGATCAGATTATCTCAGTCAGGTCACAAGATCATCTAATGTTCTCCATCAACACACTTGATTTATGACCCTACACAGCACTTGCATCACATATTATATAAGAGCTGATTTCTGCAGATGGAAGGTTTTGGATGTTTCTCACACGGGTTTACAGGACAAGCTTTATAGATAACTCCTGACCTTTTACATAACGGAGCTACATGCAGCATTTATATGATTGTTATATGATTTCCGTGGACAATAACTTCTCTTCACAACGGTCAGTTGAGGCAATGAAAGAAAAGAAGGAAGGTATGAAGCAACATGATTTATTAGAAACAGGGTTTTCATTTTGAAAAGTATCTGTGCTCGTCTCATTTTTTAAATAATTACATTACGCTATTTCACACATTCACAGTTCATGTGATGATATATTGATTTAGAATTGGAATCATAATCCCGCCAGTTGATGATCTGATCTCTAACATCGTGTTGGTGGTAATTCCATCAGGTCACACTCCTCCAGATACTTCGTCTCCCTCCGCCCCTCCCCGTGCACTCACCGGCTCCCCCCCCACCCTAACATTTCACAACTCGGCTTCGATGCTATCTGCTTTCTTATCTGCAAATAAGCAGCGGACCACTGCAACTTTTAGCCTGCAGAGTTTTGGTCTAGTCACAGTCTGATAATAGACTGATGGATAGATTGTACGTTCAGAGCACTTAAGATGCACTGATCCCGGTCCAAACTGAATTACACTGTGATTACCAACTGCTGGTGCTCACGTTCAACAGTGTAAGTGAATACAACTGAGTATAGTAGTATAGTATAGTACAGTATAGTATAAAATTGTGTAACATAACGCAGCACAGTTTAGTGAAGTATGATATAGTGTAGCATAGTATAGAGTTGTAGAGTGTTGCATAGCATAGTGTGGTATAGTAAAGTTCCCAAGCAGAGCCAGCCCTGACTTTTAACTGTGGCAAATAACCTCTGATCTCTGTGTGTATCCAAATTCCATCCATCCATCCATCCATCCATCCCTCCCTCTATCCCTCGCTCCTCTCCTCTTTGCCTCCGTGGCCCCTTCCTCAGCCTCCAGTCTCCCCCTGCATTTTAAGGCTGGATTCCTGGCAGCAGCCCACCCCACGTCTCCATGTGGCTATTAATAAAGCCATGAGTGAGACAGAAACAAAAACACATCAAATATTTACAAAAGTACCACATATATATATATATATATATACTGGATCATAACTCAAATTTTAATCATACACTGATTCATCATTTTACAAAATAATCTGTACTCTTTTAGTCTGTGTATCTCCCAGTATTGACTTTGTTCAAGTGGTTTCAAAGCTACTGTTTGTGAAGAACGTCTTAAACTTATTCTGATAAAGAAATGCTATTAATAAGAAGTTAATATAGATTAGAAATAATGGAAGAGAAAAGAATGACACTGAGGACAGAGCACAGCTGAAGTGTGTGTGTGTGTGTGTGTGTGTGTGTGTGTGTGTGTGTATATACACTTGCTTGGGGGTGGGGGGGGGGGTTTACAGAGGTATGCAGCCACTCCCTGGCTACCCCTGGTTCTCTTAATGACTTCCAGACAATAAGCCATGTTCCCGTCATCATCTCTGTGGAAACAGGTTAATAACTGACTGGCTGGTGGGATAGGTCACCGTCCTCACCCTCCTCATCCTTGCTGCCCTGTGGAACCAGTAAGCCTTTCTGGAAATCGGGAGTAGATTTTAAGGTCAGCTCAATCCGCCTGGGAACACCGCACAAATTTCATTTAGCAGCACTCGGCCCCAGTGTTTTTGGAATAATGCCCGAAAGGCACTTAAAGGAAAATCGGTTTTAGAGGTTGGGTGACGCTGTGCGGGGGTCACGGGTGAGAGAGCAGGGGTTCCTGGCGTTTTTCAGGTTTTGTCAGAAATCAAGTCTTTCCACCACAGGAGGTGGACTCAGATATAACTGCTGCTCTGGGCATTGTGGGGGCTCGGGAGAGGAGCGAGAAGAAACGTGGCCTAGAGTAAATTTATCTGCCTGTCAGTCACTGTGAGGGTGAAATTCAAAATGTAAACTCCACAGAGGCAAGGTGATGGAGTGTTGGGGGTGAGCAGAAGGCCAGTTGTGAATTCCCACTGCAGCCGACTATGTTTTCACTTAGACATGCCCAGGAGTCACTGCACACAATCACATTATCAGCATGATCTGTGGGACAGATATTATTGACTGCAGGTTGGTTATCATGATCACTAGTTATTCATCTTTGAGTGTTTTGGTAAAGATTTTCTCATCATGGTAAATGTATTATTGATCACTGCAAATGGAGTTAATCCTAATCCATTTTAACAAACATCCAGACGACAATATTAAATCATTAGAAGATGCAGTATTCATAGTATCAGTGAACGTTTGTGGTTATGGTTAAAAAGGAAAGATTTTGAAAAACGTTCTTGCATGACTCACTTCAATGGCTGTACACCAACCATCCAGACCTCCACTACAACTCTCTGCCTCTCCGAATAAAAAAGCAAAGTATTTTTTTTTTTTGCACTGGCACAGAATGTTGGCACTGGATGTAAATCACGAGGCGAAGATTTGTCCAATATTGATGTAATCCCTGAGGATGCTGAGCTGAAATGACTTGTGGGGCCGGCTGCTCTTACTCACACCACCTATCCAGTTTAGTGAGCTGTTTGGAAGCGATGGTAATTAAGGTAGAGGTGATAAGGATTGTCTTTATTTGCTGACCTCTCCTGCGGTGAGCCTGTCAAGTCTCCTCCAGACATCATCCCACCCTCCTCTGCCTCACTGCCAGGAATGAAAGAGCAGAGAAGGATGGAGGGAGGGAGGTGGAGAGGGAAGACAGGGGAGTCGCTCTCTATTGTTGCCACATGTTGGAGCGAGACATTACAGAGGAGTGAGTACGAGTCAAGAGTGAAAAATGATCTTTTCCCCACAGCGTGCAGGACCTATTTCTCACAGATACTTGGCCTGAGACCAAGCTCTTCTTCTTCCATGAATCCTATGCTACACTTCTTTAACAGTGAGAGTAGAAGAATTGAGAACTATCACCAAATAAGGAAACACAAGTTTTATATGTAGTTTTTTGTGCTATGCATAAACAAATATAAAAAAATATATATATACATGATGTGTAAGGTCACTGACAGAAATGTGTGATTTACACTGTGGAGATGATGGTTATGGGCTCGGTTAGAGAGGTTCAACTCCTTCACAGATTTCTAATTGAGAATAATCAATCAGCACATCTCAACCCCTCCTATCGGTCCTCTTGTCAAAGCTACACCCACAAAACACATGAACTTGAACTGACAACCGCTAGAAGTCGACTTTTCCGTGATTCGCTTGCTAACTTCTGGCTGTCGTCTCTCAGTCCGAATTAAATTTACAGTCCTGAGGGGGCCGCAAACGCTCTCTATTTTCCAGATTACTTTATTTATTGATGGCACTCGGGACGTGGAGAGGATTGCAACAAATGAGATAAAAAAGTGTTTCAGAAACAACTTACCAACCCTCCCTTTAAATATTGTTTTACCAGATGCAACATTGGATTTGCATGTGCACGGCCTTAAGACGCTGTCAGCAGAGCAAAGCACGTGTGAAATCAGGCACCGTAACTTCCATTCATACATACTTTTATGTTTATAAAGAAACCCCCCCCCTCCCCCGCTCAGTGGCTCTCACCTGCAATTACTTTTTTATATCTTCACTCTTCAAAGCCTGCGCATATTTTCCACCCTCGGCCCAAAGTGGCGTTCCCTGCGTTTTTTCGAGCAGAGAAATTGCAGTCTGTGCGAGTGTATTTGAAGAACAGGTGGTCTGAGTGTGTTCCTCTGAGAGGATTCCTCTACGGGAGGAAATTACAGAGCAGAGTCCTCTGTCTCTACCTGTTGACTGCTGAGCAGAAGTCTGATAGCTCTACAGTAGCTGTGTGAATGCAAGTGCATGTTTCTTCCTTCTTGCGAATCTGCTGATTGTGTTGCACCCTGTGCTTTTTGATTATCGTCATAGTAAATTGCAAGGTGGTTGCTGTGGTCGACACTGATGCACGACAGTTTACAAGCTTCATAATAATTTTACAGTGTACTTGTACATCTATCCTGTCACCCCGAGCATTCACATAACTGCCACGAGCACAAAGGCTGCATTGTGACTCTGTTTCTAAGTTCTCGTTTTAATTTGCAAATTAAAATTAAGTCTGGCACCCATAGTGGTGAGTTTATCTTTCACTCTCTCTCTCACACACACACACACACACACACACACTGGTTGTCATTGGAGGGATGCCAGCCTTCCTCCATTGTTCTAGTGTCCTCGTCCTCCACCACCCAAAGGCCCAGCGAAGCTCAGATGTCTCCCTGAGAGAAAGAGAGAGACAGAGGGACTGAGGACAGTTTATGAGAGGAAGGGATGAAAGAGGAGCTAAAAGAGAGAGAGACCTCTGGTTACCTGATCCCATGTCACACCAGATGACTCTTCAATTTTAGAAAATAAGTACATGTACAGTTTGATGGAGTTTCAGGATGTTCACATATACACTTTATGCAAACAAGCAGGAAGCATTTCAGCTCTGGCATAAACTGAATTGATTCAATAATACAAATGATAATATCCAGATATGATTCCATGTAGCACAGTAACAGAGTCCCAGCTGAAGATAAATGAGGACACACGTCCTTTATGTCCATCCAGGATTCCTGACAGCTCAGCTCGGCCTATTCTGGTGTCATCGTTCCTACTTTTAGTCATTTATTAGTAGGGAGCAAACACTAATACACACGTGTTGACCAATAAAGTGAAACGTGACTTGTAGCGTGGTGCAGAGTCGGAGTCAGTGAAGGTGTGATGATAACTGTAAATGTGATTCTTCATTGACAAGGTTTCAGGGAGTTATTCACAATTTTACTGGTCTAGTTCGTAGGACTGTCAAAAATACTACATTTAATACTCATTTAATATCAGTCCCCGTATATATGTCCAATTTTTTAAATCACGATCCATGAATTATTCTAATATTGCATGTCCACATTAGATAGATGATGAACCTCCACCTTCATTTTCCTTTTGATTTGATTCCAAAATTGAGTTGAGAAACTGATAGTTGAGTTGAGAAACTGCTAAAGCATGAACAGAGACTTTAAATGTTTGAACTCGGGTCATTGTGAGGAAGCAGCTCCAGGTTCTCCCAAAGCTCAACCTCACCTCCGTGGTGGGTGAGGCAGATATTAACGTGGCGCTGCTCTGCAGGTTGTAGACGCTGAGTTGATGATGTCTGGACTTTAATAGACAGCGATTGATCCTTAAAACAACATATCACCACCAACAGATATCAGTTTATGTGCAAGCTCATGTGGGTCCTCACGAATGCTCTTTTAACCAAATGTGACGCGTGTATCGTGTTCTCGGGTCCCTCGTTGGTACTGTGTAACAGTTTGTTCTGCCAGAAAGCGAGACCTCGAGATACCAGGGAGTTTACAGGAACCTCAGCAGCTCCGCGATCATATTTCCCCCTCTGACCCACAGTGGACGTCTGATGATCTCAGTACTTAAGCCAGGGGAGCTCCCCTCCCCGAAGCCAGACGCTCTGAAATTTGTCTCCCTCCTCCTGCTGGATAGCCAGCTGTTCCCCCCCCCCCCACTGCCCCGTCCCTCTGTGACATTTCCCATCAGGCAGTGTACAACTGTACAATATAAGGTTCTTTTTTTCCCCTTATTCTCGTTCAGGGGTGTAATCACCCCTTTCTACCCACCTACACCCCCCACAATTCTCTCTTACCCTCTCTCTCTCTTTCTCTCTCTCTCTCTCAAACACACACACACACATACATACATACACTCATGCACACACACATTCGCCTTCCCCCAACAGCATTCTTATGAGGTGACTTCAGTCCAGGCACACACATTTACACACTCCCAGCCATTTCAAGTGAGCAGTGTGTTTGTGTGTGTGTGTGTGTGTGTGTGTGTGTGTGTGTGTGTGTGTGTGTGTGTGTGTGACGGTGTTGGGTTTCTCTCTTAGTTTAGTTAGTTTTAGTTTTGTTTGTCCAGGTTTTCAGATATCCATCTCTGCAATCTTGTGCCTTCAACCAAAAATGAGATAAACTAGGTCAAGAAATTTGTGGTGCTCGCAGCACTGCAATATTAAATTCACATATCAACGGCAGCATCTCTTTTCCTTTAAGGGCTCCTTAATTAATTTCTCCAGCAGAAAGTACAGATCCATCATGGGCTGCTGCTGCTGTTGTTAAATGCCATTTGTTTCCTGTTAGCATCACAAATGGAAATTTTATTCTCTTAAATTAAGTGGATTGGAGATAAAAATCTCCAAAAAACAAATCTCAAATAAAACAATAGACACTTGACTTAAATAAGACTGAATACTGATGATTTTTGTATTGTATCTATCTACAGATTATTCATTAGGGTCATCTAAGAAAAAAAAAGTCAGAGTAAATCTATACTCTCTGTTTAAAAATGTTCACTGTGAAACTGTTAAAATATAAACCAGCACAATGAATATGATGCTACACAATGAAAGCTGCAAACATCTGATGGAAAACACAATACAGCATGAATTCTATTCTTACATTTTACATTAAACCTGTGCGGATGGTTTACAAACCTGTGGCACAGATTATAAATCCGAGAGCCCGGTTTATAATTTGTTTGCACAGATTTATAAACTGAGAGTTGAGATTCACACTTCCCTCTTTTGCTGACCCTTGGCGAGGGGGGCTCCGTATCTATCTGATCACGTCATGGTTTTTGTGCAGATGCTGCAGTTTTGCTTCCAAACATGCTGAGTTTATCTAAACACAGAATGAATGCATCAGATGCATCATTGGAGAAATAACGTTCTCAGTCAAACGCAGCACAGAGTGTGTATTTGACATCCGAGTATGAAAAACAAGCAGCTTTTCATTTGTTACTTGTTAAAGAGCAGATGATCTCCTACATGGCAGCCTGAGTGTGTTATGTTTCCTTTTTCAAAATTTGTGAGACCAACACACACAATGTGACCTTGATAAAATGTGCGCCGCTATCAGTGCTGCACTATTGACCTGAGTAGTGTTGTTCGGTGCTAAAGGGGCCGACTATCAATGCGCTGTGCTCCGTCTATCTGGCCACATGGAAAGTGACAGCTTGACCCACAACCTATGTGGGTCAGCAGCGCCTTGCGGTCAAGAGTTTAAGATAGAAGTATCGGCTCTGGACGGCGATTAGCTGTTTCCATGTGGCTGATTGTGTTTGGAGAGAGAGGAACACGAGCCTCCGCTGAGGATCTGCTCTGATCACAGAGACAGGAAATAAATGGGGGTCACAGAGACACTGAAGCCCAGATGCTGATGATGTTTGACATTATAACCTGATCTCAGTCATTTTAGTCGTGCTGCCAGATCGGCGGACAGAGTTTGGCCGCTTGTCAACGACAGCAGTGCCTGATTTAAAACAAAGGCTGTGCAGTTCTTATCAAGGGGGAGATAGGTGCACAAAACAGAACAGAACACACTGGTGCCTCCCACACCTACGACACTTCCCTGAAGTCCTCGTCTTTTAAACGTTATCGAGTGTGAGTTGAGTCACGCCGCACTGATTTGTTTTGTCTGAAGTCATCTCAAAAAATCCCATGTGTTGGAGAGAAAAATCTGAATAGAGTGAAACGGTCCAACAGTGACTCAATAATCACACGACATCTGGATTCATTTCTTGTTCAAACCAGAGGAACATGATTCCCCCGACTCTTTGTCTTTGATACAAACACAACATATTAGCGAAGGAACAGCTCGACACAAAACTCAGTTTTGTTCGGATTAGATTTGAATCCCCTCTGGCAACAAATACAGCAGATTATTACGGAATGATTAATTCACCCTGCGAGTTTCAAAACCTGTCTTCGAGCTTGCACAGTGTTCTAGAAGTATACATCTACTAACAGTCTACCTACTCTCCAGTGAAGGTCAGAGATGACCTCATGCTGCTTTAAGAGCCATAAACATTGTTAGTGTGTTGGTTAACGATGACTCTGTGTGTGTTTCAGAGCATTGAGCGAGAAGAGCCAATAGAAGTGGACCCTGCCCCCACACATGCAGGCCTGGAGAATGGTCACGCTGCCGCAACAGGTAAACACGTCAAAACTGTGTCACGCCGTGGCAGTGCTCAGCCCACAGCTTATATGAAGACGCAAACTGATGTGAACCAACTTGATTTAAGGTTGTTTGCAACCACGGCATAAAGTTATTTTGACAGAAGGCCTGGGCTACAAACAAGTGTGGATTTTGAAAACCATATTTAGACCACCAGATAGAGAAGATCTAATGTCGCTCTAGAGTACAACAAGTCCAAAGTTGTGTTGTGTTTGATGGAAGAAGTACGGTTTGCTCGAACCAGGTTAGCCATTGCAAGCAATACCGGTTGATTACACATAGTTACATAGTATTTTTGTGGATCTAAACAATATAGCATCATGTCCACAGACAGAAGTTTTATCAGTTTATCACAATAACTTTCACCACTGTTGATGCACAGAGCAGCCATCTTGACAATTTTCATTGATGTCATCATTTTAAATCTTATTATCCAACAAGAACATTCAATGTTGGTGCACGGAGAGATCGCTCCGCCCATTGATTTCCCACACGAGCACACGGCCCCTGTCGCCATGCGGATGCCTCACCTCCCCATCACCGCCACGACCAAGACAGCGGAGCTCAAGGGCTCTCCCAGCTCTCCCGGCAGTCCCGTTGATTCTCGGTCCTCCCCGATCTCTGAGGCCTCGTCTCCTGGTCAGTCAACTGCAACCTTCAACCAGCCTCAACCAATAGAGGAGTCTTCAAATCAATCAGGTAGTGGACTGACTCGATTCGACCAGTGTGGGTTTGTGAGTGCAGCGTATCGAGGTATTTTGTAAAATTCTTAAACTGACAGTTTATTTTTTTTATTTGTTGCTGTTAGTATCTTCTGTGAAGACATGGACCCCTACACCTATCAGAGCTCTCGGATCCCCCCGCCTCCAGGGTGAGTCACGCTTTCCGTCACATATGGTATCTCGTAGTGGACTGCAGGATTGTGGATGTGATTTACTCTTAATGTTTGTCCTACAGAGAAGACAAGCTCAGCTCCTGCTAAGTCAGTGACCTACTCAGGGTTACAGCAGCATGATAGGTGAGTGTAAAGCGATTGAGGAAGGACATCTTTGAGGTTTCATATACTTTTCTATGTATCTTACACTTGTGTGCCTCCACCTTGCAGAGACGGTGATTTAAACAGTGATAAGTCCTATGGACAGCCAGGAGACAGGAGGAGGGAGCTCGTGAGGTCACAGACTCTGCCTCGTAACATTGGTGCTCAGACTCGTCGATCTATCTTTGAAAGACTGGACTCTGAAGTAACTAACAGGTAAATGCAATTGAAATGCTGCATTTTAGCAACATGGGAACAATGGTAGATAAAACAACTCCTTTCCAACTTCTCCTGCACAGCCGTCCCAAACCAGTGGATTCCAAACCCAAGCTCAAGCGGTCTCAGAGTTTTGGGGTCTCCAGCGCCAGCAGCATCAAACAGATCCTTCTCGAGTGGTGCCGCTCCAAGACCATAGGCTACCAGGTAAGATACCTAATATTATCCAGCAGACAAAACTCTGACAATGTTTTTCTGTCATTTCTATATATGAATATTATTTTACAGTATGAATTCATCCATATTTCATAACATTTGGTCAATATAGTAAAATTTGCTACTCAGCTCCAGATGGATTCAAAGCTTTTAAAGTGTTTTAGCCCATTTACCACAAATTGCATAAATATGATATGCTACTGCTCCGCATTTTCCAGGACAGATCAAAGTCAATTACCTTTTTAGAATGTGGTTTCACTTTGTGGCAGACAGTCGCTCCTCATTCAACTTCATAGCATGAAAAGGAATTGCCAGCAAATTTGCTTGAGATTCTAACCCATTGTTTCTGCTTCTATTGTAGTTTAAGTCACGTTGTTGTTGTTTAAGGGTGTTGTGGAAAACTGACTGTGTATCCGCGTCCTGTGTTTGACTTTGAAACAGGACTTTCAAGTCAGCAGCAGAGGCTTATAAATTCATTTGATCCTTTTCAAGATGCTTTCCAGCTGTTAGTCCCTTGACTTTTACTTGACTCTGGCTGTTTTTCTGCTGCAAAGTCACGTCATAATAATGTAACACTGACAGATATAGATTCGTCAGAGATTTGAAGAGAAGTATTTGCAATATTTGTCCAAAATTAGCTTTCTTTCAAAGAGTTAGATAAATAGATGTAATAATCTTATATGCCTGGATTAATTAACTAGAGCTGTTCCGTTCTTTGCTCAGACCTGAAGCGGAGGGATAATAGTTAGCTGGCTCTCTCCAAAATTAAACACTTACCTGCATATTTAAAACTCAACAAATAACACATCATGTCTGATTTGTTTAAACCATATATATTAAGCTGTGCTTGTTTCGTGGTTCAAGAAAGAAACAGTCAGACCATCTAACTCCCCATAAGAACACAATAGTTCCTACATTTCTCTTACTGTAAAGGTTTTAGGAAAAAGAAACATGGGAGTTATTGAGCTTTTGACGTGATGGTAGATGGATTTTCTTACCTTTGGACTGAGCCAGGTTAGTTATTTCCCCCCTGCTTCTAGTCTTCATGCTAAATGCATAAGCTAATCTCCTCCTGGCTGCAGCTTTGTGGGCCCTCGTGGTGCACACTTGATGACAGTGGTATCAATTTTCTTGTCCATAACTCAGAAACAAAGCGAATGTGCACATTTCAGAAAATCGAAAGAAGCTTGAAAAAAGTAGGAAACCATGTCAAAGGAAAAAATGCTGCTCTTAAAAAGTGACCTGCAGTTATGTGATGTTTATGTATTTTGCTGTAAATGGGACAAAAGATGCAAAACTTCCAGCTCCGAGCTTTAATTCAAATTTGTACGAGATGACACATAAAAGTAGTCCGTTTTAAATTAGCCTCGCTCCATATAGCTTTAACCTGTCAGCACATTGCACAGTGCTAATGTGTTAATCATCTACCTCTCAACTCGAGAGCTGCAGTATATGGACGTGAATATCCTTCTAAATCCAAGGTGTGTGTAATTGTATGGATGTGAGGGTGCAGGGCTGAGGTAGTTGAGGTCATGGCACCGTTTTCTTTTCACAGCGCCGTGTGCCAGCTGCTCCATGTGGCTCTGGTTATGGCCAGAGTCAAGCTAAACTGCTATTAACTGGCAGCAATAAACATTCACGCACACATGAGAGGGAGATGTTCATCCAGTGACTTGACGTGCTGCATTTCATTCAAGGCAAACTCCAGACTAATGAAGGGCAGCCTTGAGATGACACGAGTTCAAAAGCATGTAATAGACCCAAAGCTGGAGAGGCGAAGAGAGTCTGTTTTATCCATCATAATTACAGACCAGTCAGTGAATGGAGAGATGGCTTTATGAAGCTCTGACAAGCTGCCAGTTGGTTTTACAAGTCATGTTTCTTTTACCTCTTTCTGTCTCTTAAATGTTTTTCTCTGTGCACACGGAGGTCTGAGACGATCTCACGGAAACACACATGCCACATCATCACCTAATGTTTTGTCTCTGTAGAACATCGACATCCAGAACTTCTCGTCCAGCTGGAGCGACGGGATGGCGTTCTGCGCCCTCGTCCACTCCTTCTTCCCCATCGAGTTCGACTACACCGCTCTGTCGCCCGTCAACCGCAAACACAACTTTGAGCTGGCCTTTGGAACTGCAGAGTGAGTGAACGCACTGTCAACATGATGACATTATGACATGATGCAGATTGATTCCTTTATTTTTCATTTTGTAGAATTGGTGGTTTTGATCATAAATGATGGCAGCGCTCTCAAGGGTTTTTTCCCCAACCTGCCAAAAATGTGTTGCAGGGCACTTGGAGCTATCAAATCCTGCTGGCCCGTTTAACTCACAGAAATATTTCAACATACCATTTGGATTGCCAAGGGATTATCTATCGACGTTCACAGTCTTCATCCTGATTTTTCCAACCACCACCATGAGGTTGACCTTTTGATTTGTTTTGTCATGAAATATCTCAACAACCCCTGAAAGAATTGGAATAAAACTGCAGAGGATTGATAAAATAACTTCTCGTCAGAGCTAAAACCTGCAAAACTAACGACATCATCCTCAGCTGTTAATCTAAGTGTTGTTGTACGTGGGTTTATCACATATTTGCTTTCTTTCAAGAGGAGTGATACCACTGCCATGTTAGCTTAGCTTGGGCTACTGTAAAAAACAAGGTGGCCTCCGTAGAGAGGACCTGCTCCTGATATAAAGTATTTAAATATAACGGCTCATTCTCGGGTAAAGAAAACAACAATTTGTACAATTTAGGTGACTACACACTGAAAATATCACTAGGATCAGGTATAGGAATCATTTTGCCAATAGATCAGTTTCATCTTAATCTTACACACTGAACCTTTAAAGGGAAAAAGAGACTGAGAATGAAGTCGTAATTTTAGCCATTTGAAAAGACACTTGCATTAAAATGAATAATGGGGAGCATCTTAAAAAAAATAATGTAATCGTTAATATTTCTTCACATCAGCTCCACATTCTCATAAGTATCTTTGGAAGAAACTGTGTCTACTCCAACTGAAAGAAACACAATTGCTTTTTTTCATAATATTACGACTTTATTCTCGTAATATGAGGACTGTATTTTTCTTAAAAAGGTTTATTGCGATTTTGCTTTTACCAAGACTTCTAATAAAACCTGTACCCACCCATCCCCTATCTGACAGCCTGCCCTGAGGCTGGAGACACTGCACAGACACATTGTCTGCATGGATCCATTGGGGTTTCTCAAAAAATAGATCCAACAAATAACTCCATATAAAACCGTCCGTCCGTGTCCAAAAAAACTAAATAAGATACAGCGTGTTCATTAGTGAGCTTTACGGGGGCTGGTAGGAATATTTCTGAACTCTTTGAGAAGCAGCCCCCTGCTTCCAGTCTGAAAATAAATAGGATAACCACTTCACAACACCAGCTGGAGGCAGTGAATTTGTGGTGACTGCTTCCGACCAAGAAATGGTCCCCCATTGTTTTTTCCACACTCGTGTTTGAACAGATGAAACAAAGGCGATGGTTCATGTTAATAAATGAGAATTAGCGGCGCAGGTTGTGGACGGAGACAGTTTCGCTGCTTCCCTGTTCCCACTTGTGATGAATCATCAATTTTTGGGGCTTTTCCCAAAAATGTCTAAAAAACTATGCAACAGCGGCAAACAGCGATTTGTTTGCTGGGGGTTAGTTGTGGTTTTCAGAGTTTGCCTTTAGGGATTTATGGGTCTTAAGTGTATCAACAATGAATGGGTTTTTTTTTGTTTTGTTTTATTTTATTGAATGGTTCTTAATTTGTATTCTTTGTTGGTTTTATTTTATAGTTCTCTGTAAAGCTGCCGTTTTACGAGACAACATCACACAAACATTTTATACGTCAATTTTCCTGCCGATCCTGTCTGCTTCACCAGACTTTCTTCTTTTAGGTGTTGGGCGTGCATTCCTCTTGCCTGACCGCAGAGCTTCACACAGCGTGGCTTATTGTTACTGTTACGGATACTGCTCACACAGGCTGCACTGTATAGATTAGACATTATACAGGCGCATAGTTTGGACGTGGACTTAGAGATACCCCTTGATTCATGAACGTATTATTATTATTATTCTAAGACTGGCTGTTGAATTAAGCTGATTTGACGGAAAAACAATATTCACTTGGTCACAGATTCAATCCTTTACATACAGGGACAGCTTTAGATTTGACCTCTTAAAGAGATCACAGGGCAGAGACTTATAGGGCAATACATCTATATGAATTATTATATATATATAAGTTCCTTCTACTCAAAACATGTTTGTGAGAATGTAAAGGAAAATGACTGTCCAAGACACGATGTTAGATATATAAATATATAATGTTAGATATGTATATACAAGTTTGGATTTCCTGTTATTTCTTAGACTAGTCAACAGACCAGACAACCTTCAGTTGATTCAGCTGACACATTTTGTTCAACGATTCTCAATTCGTTGGACATTCAAATTGTCAAATCCAAATAATTGTGGTTTTGGTTGAAACATATGAAATGAGATTTCCCCCCTGACTTGTGTTTCTGTGTGTGCAGAGTGAAGGCAGGCTGCGATCGACTGATTGAGGTGGAGGACATGATGATCATGGGTCGTAAACCAGACCCCATGTGTGTTTTCACCTACGTCCAGTCCCTCTACAACCACCTGCGCAAGTTTGAGTGAAGCTCAAACATCGGGGATCTCCTTTCCTGCACGGTTCTCCTTTTACACTCAAACAGTTTCAGCCTCCACCAGCAGCAGAGGGTTCTTCATTCTCACCCCTCAGCTGGAGGTGCAGGGACAGAGCTGGTTTGGTAGCACTTTGAAAAGACTATGCTGTCCCCTGGTGGTGGATCAGCAGACACTGCTCCGGAAAGAGTGCTCGCAGATGAGAAACCGTCTCACGGGGAGAACACAGTGTATTAGTGTGTGTGTACAGTCCAATGCTGTTTTGTATGTGTGTGTTTGTGTGTGTGTAGATGAGATATATTGGACAAAGGGTTGAAATCTTGATCTGTTGTGTAAATCACCACAAAATGTTGTGTGTCAATATTATCCTTGTACACTGCAACAATGGAGTTGATGCGTCAGTGTTACTGGCATTCTTTGTGAAAGACACTTGACTATGAATTCCCTCACCATTACGTAAAAAAGCCTCCACACACACGGGGCAGAATATCTTATGACAAGAAAATAAAGGATTGCTGAGTGATATTTACATCATGATATTGTGTCACTGAGATGGGGATGAGAGACAGGAACTGAAATCAATAAACTGTGCTGTTTGACAAATAAATGCAGATATTGTGTTCATGGAAATCAGGCAAGAGGAAAATGAAAATGTGGATCAACACAGAATGATTTTTGGCCTCAACAATTAAAATTAATAGCTTGTGTCACGCTGACTGAGTTATGAGAATTTTTGGTCAAATTGTGTTGAGCAGTGCAAGAACATTAAGTGAGTTAAAGGAGCCTTTTCCTTTCACAGAGAGATTACGACACCGACAGCTGACATCTTGTAGTAAATATAGAAGTGAGGTCAGCCTGGTGCTTTTCACTGAAGTATCATAAGCTCACCACAACATATTTCTCTGTCCAACATGTGAGTTATAAACCACACAACCTTGTGCTTTATTAGGGCATTTGACTCTGCAAACATGAAAGCATCATCACTTTCATGACACACAAGTGAAGTAAATTTCTTAATCCTATCTCTATTTCAGTATTTGGATAATTTTTTCAAATTTTTTATGATTATGACAATTCAAAAGCAAATCAAAAACAAATTAAATTAAATTTGCCATATTTTCACATCCAACCACATTCACGGTTTTAAGTGAGACCCTTAACAACATGTGGCCTATCATTCTGGTAACTGTATGTAAATGAAATAATTAAGCAATTAATGAATTAATATAGTGTGCAAATGTATTATCATTATTTGTATTATTATTATTATTTCCTTGATATGTGATCTGTAATTATACACACGATTTATTAAGCAGGAAACACAAAACCCTCAAAAGTCTTTAGAGTCTTGAGGACGACTTGATGTAAAATACAGACAGAGGTGAATAACACCTGGATCTGCAGGGCGGTGGGTGTGGGAGGTCTCCCTCTGATCAGGCTATAAGAAGTGGAAACTCCTCCTCTTGTTGGAGCAGTTGATGTATGAGTGAGTGTCTGTGTGCATGTGTGTGTCTGTCTGTGATAATGGCCCTGTTCATGGATCCAGACTTCTCTGTGCTCAAGCAGAACCAGCAGAAAGACATGATGGATTTTAAAGCGTTATTTGGAGAACAGGATCACTGTAAAGGTAAGTTATTATTATGATGATGATGATTATCAGTAATCATTTTAGAGTGTATAAACATGGGTTGTTATTAATAGTTGTATGTATAATAATAATATAATAAACTTGATATATATATACTACTTTTTAAAAACAGAGTTTACAAAGTGCTTTGACAATAAAGCAAGAAAAGTAAATTAAGACTTGAACAAGTAAAAGCAGTAAAATGTCCATATTGTTATTATTTATTTTCTATAAGTGCATGTTCTGCTATCAAAATTCAATGAATCACTGATAATGAGACTCTTTTCAAAGATATATTTATCTTAATAATAATTACATCTACATAAAATATTACAAAATTAAAATTACTTTTCGTTGTGATGATACTTATTAATATTCTTGTGACACATTTTGAAGCATCTTCGATAAACATGACGTTAATCAAACAAAAATGAATAAAAGCATAAAAATATCCTTTAAATAGCCAATGGGCTGAGCATCGTAAAGCCTACCGTGTGCACAATTATTACACCACCTGAAAACTTTAACATAAAATGAATTCAAGGTGCTCTTTTTAATTTGTAAAATTAATTATATAATTTAAAAAAGAACAATTTCATGATTCATTAGCAAAATTGTTTATTTCAATCGCCTGCAAACGCCTTAAAACATGTCCTCGCCCATCGACCGTCTCCTGCCTCCTCCTGCTTCTTATATTGGACATCATGCAGTATTTCATGTGATGGTTACCTGTGACAGTGTCCCTCTCCTGTGTGGGCTCGGTAGAAGACGCCGGGTCCTCTCCGGAGCCGGAGCGCGCCGCGGGCTGCCTGGAGACGCAGAGGAAGAGGAAGAGGACCATCTTCAGCCGAGCGCAGCTGTCGGAGCTGGAGCAGGCCTTCAACGTCACCCCGTACCCCGACATCACCCTGAGGGAGAGGCTGGCTGCACACACACACCTGCCCGAGAGCAAGATACAGGTCCGAAACCTACACACGTACATTTACTAACTGTATTAAAACATTACAGGTCGTTGGTGTGAATAATGAATGTTGCTCATCAACTTCTTCAGTAGAAGAAATACTGTTTTTATTCACATTTATATATTAAGTGGCTGTGATTAATATTTGTACAGGCTGCTAATTATTGATTAAACAACTATACTTGCTGGTTTTATTTTTCAGCTTTAACATTTCTGGTTTATGTTTGTTTCCGCCGTCACTCGCTGACATTACTTTGGGTTTGAATATCGACCTCAAAACCTGAGAATGACCTGAGCCGTGCATTACTTTGCTGCATGAACGAGGGTGAAACCAAAAGTTAACTTCACATGACCCCCATTTTCCACAGGTGTGGTTCCAAAACAGAAGAGCCCGAAGTATCAAGACCGGCCGACTCCCCAGGTCTGCCACCAAGCCTGTCCAGCGAGGGAGTGTTGCTGCGGAGCCCTCCCCTGCACCCATGACCCCCATCTTCTCCACCCCAGCCACCCTGCAAGACATATTCAGACAAGAGCAGAGCCACCACTCTGAGGACGTTCCGCACACGTACTCCGACTGGTTCCAAATCTACAGCAACCCCGTATCGTCCCCGCCGTCCTCCTCAACCCTCCAACAGCAGCCCAACACCCAACATCCGGCCTCCTCCAAAGCCTCGGAGCCTCGTCCCTGGGAGGAGGAGCACCACCGACAGCAGCACTTGACCCCAGCGCTCCCTGGATTTATTCCCAGTTCATTTCCCCAGCCCATCAGCCGGCAGCCCCACCACTCCGCCTCGGCCCGCTCGTATCAGGCTTTCAGGAGCTTCAAGCCCCAGAGCCTGGTTCCAGCTGGGGCTCACCAGGCTATGTATGGAGGCAGCACTGGAGGTGGAGGACATGCCTCTGTGGACCAGGTAGTCCCCTCTCACCCGCAGCCAGTGTACTGGGAGGTAGCTCAGGGCCAAGGACCTCACCACCATCACCACCACCACCACCACCCGCAAATGGGACCACAGACGTCCATGGGATACATCTCAGACCTGATCTACAACGCTGCTATTGTCACTAACTTTCTTGAATTCTGACTGTGGAGCATTAGCTGTGGGATGTGTTCAATCAACGCTCTCTTTTCTGTCGTGATCCCTTGTACTTGCTTTTAAAACACTCTCTGTGTGTCCAACTTCCCTTCATCTGCTTCAAACAAACCTTTATATGTAGAGTCGTTGTGTTGTTGTTGCTGCTTCATCCTGTGTCATCATTTTCTTACATGTTTTTCAGATATGTGCTGCACAATTTAGGGAATAAATTGATTTTATTTCACCCCAGCCATGAGTGGAATCTCTCTCTGTTCCGAAACCCACACATTTATGGTTTGTATATATTCTCAACAACGATCTATATTTCCCATTTCTGTTGGTAAAACCATGATGGAGGATCGGACGAGAATAAATAAATAAAAGAGAAGAGAGAGAGCCATGTGTGTGTAGCACAGTACTCGTTGCTGTCTGTGTGTCTGGAGTCTAACATTGATCATTTCTCTGAGAGAAGTCATCATATCAACCTCCAACTTGCCTCCTCCGTGCAAACACTTTTGTTCGTGGCAAAGATTCTTATCACAGATGCCAGCTCCTGTTTTCCTGCTCTAAGCTAAACCATGGCATGTTTAATGCTACGACCCCCCGTGTATTATCTTTCAAAACATCCTGATTAAAATGATTCCTTGTGGTAATATATCATGACAGGAATAATTATTTTCTGAGTCAAAATATATTTTTCATATCTCTCTGTACTGTAAGTATCAGGACGGTTAGATGGACAGAAGGAAGAAAGAAAAAAAAAAACTAAATTAAAGCCAGAGCTCAGGGTCTATCAGCTTACAGGCTCTGTAATTCTGCCTGGATTTACGTTTTGAAATATTACATGAGAGGTATAATACAGAGGCAGATATGACAGACAGTGGTGCCCACTGTTCATCCAGCGCTGGATAGAGATCTCTGCATATCATAATCATCTTTAATACCAAATAATCTTTCAATAAACCTTTAATCCGGTGTCAAATCTCAGATCTTAGAAAGATACTTTTATTTTGTATTCCAGATGTAGTTACATCTTTTAATCCTACCACTGATAGGACGTGACTTGACAAGAGGAGGATGGGATAGTTTACAAAAAATATGAAGTCATATCTGGAGCGAGGATCAGAGAAAAGCGATTATCTAATGTCATACTGGAATTGTCTAGAAATAAGAAATGAAGTGTTATTGTTCTGGGGATGTTAAGTCTTTTTTATCATGGCTACTGTTTGTTTTTTTTAAGTTGGCTCTGTAGTTCATTTCTAACAGTAAGCACTTATCAGCAGACAATTAATTCCACATCTGTCAGACGGATAATAAAATCGTTCAGGAACTGATGAAGAAGAGTCTTAACTGCAAAACTAGCATAATAAATCAAAAACAACAAATAGCGACCCGACAGCCCACGATTACCTTAGAGGCACCAAGGATGTCATAAATAATAACTGTTAAAATACATATGAGTCTCACTGTTGTTTTAGAAATGGCAACCGAAACCTACTGTTCCAAGTTGCTTTGGGAAATTGCTGTTTAACCCTGCAAGAAGGGAAAGCAAGGAAAATGAACTTCAATTTACAATTTAATGGATCAGCTTCAGTCACCACTGATGATTTTATTGAACACGACAATATAATTACATCTGAGAACAGAACACAAGAACTCACAGAAACATTAGCGGCACTCCATTTTTACAACGCAGTGCCAAGGAGAACGAGGGAGACGAAAAACTAAAGTTTGTAGTTTCAGGAAAAAATATAAAATACCTGTAAATAAATAGAAAATATGACTCATATTCAGATTTGATTTTAAAAGCGTGAACCATTGGAATGTCAGATGAAGCAGATTTATTTCATTAACAGATATTTAGTTATTTTTCAATCAATTTGCTTTCATGTAATTTTCCAGCCTCCCTGTAGTGCTACTAGTGGCATTCATTCTTAAATTTTCAGTAACCTCATCCGGCCAAATTTCCCTTTCCTTCCCTCGAATCCAGATATTCTGACCTGGCCGGGTTTTGCTTACAAAGATCACTGTTTCCCTCATTCGTTGTGCAGCGCTGCTATGGTTCTCCTAGATCTCCCTCCATGGTCCGGACCAGGACGTAAAGCTCAGCCAGACCGACGACTGATGCAGCGATGACAGCTGATATCACTCTCTGAAAAATACGAGCACAACAACACAGTTGATTTTTATCACAGGAGAGAGTCGATGCTAGTTTGTGTCAACTGCACATATGATGTTGACTTGAACTCATTCAACAAACCTGGTTTTACAGCCTGTGGTGTCATCAATTAATACGTTCTTCATTGTGGATGTGTTGAACTTGTTAACTTGTGTTATGTGTTGTTTCTCATTCAAGAGATGTTTCAGATAACGTGATAATTATTAAAATCAACCTCCGTCAGTATAATTGTGGAGGTGAGGGGGCGGGGAGAGCACCTTCACCTGCACCAGAGGACCAATCAGCGCAGGTGAGAGCTGTTCGCTGATTGATCCTCAGTTTAAAGGCAGCGGTCGAGCTGCCTCACAGATGAGGACACCCAGAGACACACGAGGACTGAGACGGTGAAGACACAAAGACAGTCACGGAGAAACGGAGCTGAAAAGCTCCAGCTGAAATAGCTGGACCCTTTAAGTTAAGTGTATTTGTGAATTTAGTTTTGATTTAATAAAGCACAGTGAAATGTTGAAGTCTGAGTGGTGTGTCTCTGGCTGCTGTGGTGAGAGCCCTGAAGCGTGGTCAACATGGTCAACATGGTCAACTGCCACAATAATGCTCTGACTTGATTAAACACATCTGAGATGAAGTGTCCACAAAAACCAGGTATGACAATGATTGTACGTGTACTATTCATTACATGGCTGTTGTATTAGATTGCTATGAATTTAGATCGGTGTACCCATAGACTATACAAAGCAAGCTAACTTGCGATTGGTCGTGCATGTGTACGCTCCAAATACCCAAGCGTTCGTATGCAGGGTATTTTTACTTCATTTCTAGATAGTGGGAGGAAGTGGAGACATGTTTTCTATCTTTGTATACAGTCTATGGATTTAAAGTGACAAAATGTGTGTTTACCGCTGTTGTCTCAGTGAACAGGTACTGACTGCCCATATATGAACAGGCAAAGGTGGCAACCACTGTGACCAGGAAGTTGAATACGGTTACCACCACAGCTTTGGCTGATCGCACTGCAGAAGAAGAGAGGTTCTGTTAATGTGAATTTCTGAACTTCAGACACAAAATGAATTCAGCTGATGTAAGATGATGAACATGTGACGAACCTTCCCGTCCAAAATCTGCTAATGTTGCATTTCTGTTAGTTTCCTGGAGAAAGTGAAAAATATTCAGAACATTAATTACAAAGAGCAAATCTTTATTGTGTGTGATGGGAGAACTAGTCTGCTACAAAGATCAGTCCTGTACACACACACCCCATGTCGTCATGTATAAATCTGACCATGGAACTATGTGTCCTGATTCTTTAAAATCATCATCACTGTGTTATTGACTCAAACAATGTGATTATGTGTCATTTAAACTACAAGTGGTTGTAGAAATGCTGAAATGGAAAATACATGAGCTTATAGTTTCTCTGTTTTTGTAAACATCCCTGTTTTTAAATCAAATTTTTTTTAATTAAAAAGAATAAATGATAAAACTTCTACATTTCATCATATACAGTGTTTAAATTATACAATCCCTGACACTATCAGACACTCTGATACATTTACCCAGAAACATAATTTTAATCTTTGAGGAGTTTTACCTGAGTGTTGACATTACGTGTGATCCTACTGTATTCCTCATTGGCCAGTTTGGTTTTGATCTTCTCCAGGCGTGCGACCAGCTCAGGGTTCTGCAGTTAGAGAGAAACATCAGACTTTACATGATTCCAGCTGTGGTCCTGATCATAGAGATTCAGTTTCAAACAGGCTTCTCTCACTTTCCCTCTCAAAGGACTACACAGCACTCATGTTGGAACTGGTGCTTCACAGTCACTAAAACTAGCCTCAAGATGTTGTATGCTACTTAGATAATACAAGACAAATAATATTCTTGTTTTTACTTCAACCTGTGTATTTCAAATGTCAACCACAATTGGAAAACTTAAGATTTAAGATAATAATTTAGATTTAAGGCAATAATTATTTTATGACAACTAACCCTAACAGCTATAACAGACATGAACAAGATGTCCAACATGTGCATGGCTTCACTTACTCTGGGAGGCTTCACAAACTCAGGCAGGTGCAGCGAACTGTCTTCCAACAACTCATGCAGGTAGAATGGATGCCCTGAGGAGAAATGGTCATGAGAGATGTTTTCAGTAAAATACTGACACTATAAGTGTCTGTGAGCAATTTTAGAAATGCTATATTTATAAAATGTAGTGTTATTATCATTGTTAGGAATTAATTTGTCTTTGTTCAAGAAAATCTTGTCTCTGCATCATAGTACAAATGGTGGTTATTATTATGTAATGTAGTTATCATACATTCCAAACCCCCAAATTGAAATGATTTAGATTAGCTTATACTTTCATGAATCAAAGGTTAATATTTTTTAAATTATTACATTGTGGTCCACAGGGTTCAGAGCCACATTTAATGGTTTTCTTCTTCAGTCAGTTGTTGAGTAAAACTATAAATATATTCTTATACAAAAACACACCCAGAAGGAGCTCATTGTCTCTAGTTTGCACAGTAATTGAATCATCTATCATGTTACTATAATATATATGATGCAGTCAGTGTAATAAACATGTAAACACATGTCATTACCTTGGTCCTGGAGGAATCTCTTGAGTTTTCTTGCTGTGCTGAAGGACAGGGTCGCCGCCTCTGTTTTCCCCAGGATCTCCTGCAGCTCTTCTCTCAGAGGATGCGGCAGAGCTGAGTCTGTGTTCTCTAATAACTCTGTCACCTTGTCCCTGAACTGATCCCCGACCACAAACGACGAGGCCATGGTTCTGATCCAGGGGAACCTGACAGGGAGGTCTGACTGTATTTATCACCAGGTGAGTTCTCAGTCAAATGAAACCTGTCTGAGGTCAGAAACTAACGATCAGACCGCTGCCTGCACCTGTTCCACATTAGTAAACAACGACACGGAGAGTTTGAACGCTAACAACAAGCTACAGCTACAAATATTACACCCAGTGAGCGGCCATGTTGTTTATCATGTGACTCGATGACGTGTTCGCTCACATGACCAACCGTATGACACGTTATATTAAAAACACTCATTTTATTATTATAACTTTTTAATCTTTATACATGTTTGACGTTTATTAAACATCAGAATATAATAAGAATAAGTTTTGATTTATATTCATTTTAAACGTTGCTCGTTACACGTGAGCTCTTTTGGTGCGTTCAGGTTTCTTCAGACGGTCGTAAAAGCTAAGAGTTGAAACGCAATAAAGTGTTTTGCTAAGAAAAACTACATTTCAATTTAAACAACAGATTTTTGGACGATGTGCTTTGTCACCGCAAGATATAATATGTATTATTAGTAATTAATATTACAACAGTAATACCACTGATAATAATTATAAACAGTACATGTAGCACATTTCAAAGAACAGTTGCAAGCTGCTTTACAATTTAACATACAATAGGAAACAGTTTCATAAAAAGCAAACAATACGGAACAATTAAAAACAACTAAACAAGCAAATTATGAAAAATGACCAGTCGGTTATATTCGTTAAAATTCTAGAAATTACGACTCCTCTGCGGTCCCGTGAAAGCAGCAGGAGTGAGGCCCGTGTGTGTGTGTGTGTGAACGTGGGATGGTGTCAGGGCAGCAAAGATGGCGGCCTCTGCGCTCCGCCGCGGCTTGTGGAGCACCGTCAGTAAGTACAACAGGAAGCACGGCCACAGAATACTGAGCGTGGCGGACAGCAGCGGCGGCGGCGGCTTCGAGGCGTTCAGACAGCGGCCACAGTGTCGGAGCTGCGGGCTGAGCGGAGGAGCTCCGCCGCAGAGGAGGTTCATGTCGTCACGGTGAGAGAGGCGCAGCGAGTGCCCTGTCCTGCCAATGCTAACATGCTAACGACTTTAGCTGAATGCCAGGTTCTTTTTTTATTTGTTTTTTTTAAAGATGCCCCCCCCCCCCCCCCTCTCATAAAGACCCTGGGTGTTTTGTGTTGAGGGGGTGGGGGACATGTGTCTGGTGTCCACACTGTGAGCCCGGTGTGGGGACATGAGCTGGTGTGGAACTGTAGAATAACCAGAACACGGGACACTCGTCCTCTGCTGCTGCGCTAAGCTAGCGAGGCACCCGGGGCCGAACTGCATTGTGCAACACCTGCCTCCAGCAGGTTGGATAACGGTGACTCTTGCGCGTGAAAACCAACGTGTGCAGGAGAGTAACGTCACTATCACTGTGAATTCAATGTGATGCAACAATCTGCTCATTATCTAACAGGTCACATTCTTACATGGCGGTGAGCGTATATCTGTCTTATTGGTTCAAGGTCCATGATCGACACTGAAGGATGTATTAGTGTCGGAGCATTTGATTGTTGACATGTCACTTGCACAACAGTGCAACATCAGCCTGTTTGGACCTCGACACAAAGGCCTCACGTGCCACCGAGACTCCTCCTGCACTCCAGTGTGTCTGCTCTCATTTTAAATCGAATCATCGTATATCTATGCAACTTTGAACTAGTGCTGCCATGTAATTAAATGCAGTCTGCTCAGATCCGTGGATGGTTACTCCCAGGTCTCACCTTGTACCAAATAGTGAGCAAGTCTTTGCTATCAGAGCCTCCACATTATGGAATTTGCCATTGGTTTGTGGTGGTGTTCTAATTTACACGGTCAAATCCTTATTTTTCCTCATTCTCTAATTTATTTTTTCGAAACATTGTTAAGAAAAGTGCTATATAAAGGAATATATATATATATATATATATATATATATATATATATATATATATATATAATTATATTACCATGCAGTTAATAGTAGAATATCTGTCTCTGGCCAATCCACTAAAATATATTCAACAAACTCAAACTTTAATGTGTGACGCTCACATAAAGCAGTACCCCAGGCATTTCTCAGAAAATAATTCCATCACACACAAGAATTTCTGTTTAAATTGTAATGGGTTAACTTCTTTTACTAACTGTTCCCAGGGTTCGAGTAAAAACCAAAGATTCCATGACTGTTTCACACTGCTGCTTCAACAAGAAAAAAACCTTCACAAACCATGACGAGGCATATTTATCCACTCAGTCAGCCTGGACATGTGCTCAGAGCTTACAGACTTAGTGCTATCATTAGTAACATATAAGACACAGTCTCATGTTGACTCTGCACACAACTGATAAATTAGTAATTCAGCTCAGGCAGTTGCTCTAAAAATAGTTAAGGTTTTCCAGCATGCTTCGTTGTTGTCATGTTGCATATTCTGGGTTTTCACACCATCAGCAGCAGCTTGTGGATGAAAAAAAAGCCTTGCCCTAAAAAAGAAAAACGAGTGGGTCTTATTTTTTGTAGCTGCCTTCATCTGATCAACCAGGAAAAGGTGTTAAAGAAATTCGTTCAGAGCGTTACAGAAAGAGAGGCCTGGTGTCGTCTCTGAGAGTGGGTGTGCAGGTGGGCGAGTGCCCCCACACAGTGGATGGAAAGCAGCAGTAATGATCCAGCATTAATATGCATGTCTAACTTTAGTTCATATAACTACTTGATGAGAGCTCGGTGACACAATGACCTGTGTTCAGGGTCGTGTGTGTGTGTCCTGAGCGTGTACATGCAGCTGTTGGCTGAAGCAAGTCCCTGGGCTTGCAGTGGGTTTTCTATATTTAGATCTGATTCCGTGTCTACACAGTGTATTGACATTTCTCAGATTGTTGCAGAGGTTAGAACAGAACAGTAGAGCCCATGTCAAAACTGATGACAAGCAACGTTGGCCAGGTGCTGTGTATTGTAATGAAAACTTCAATATCATCATTAACAAATTATTTGCTGCCAATGCTCAGATCTTCTTGCTCTATCATTTACATGAATCTGCCTCAAAGTCCGCCCTCTACTCGCCCACGAGGTGTTTATTAGTGAGGTGGAGGTGAGATTGTTCGGTGGCCACAGCAGTGATGTCACTTATAAATAAAATACACTGATACGCTTCTGCTGCTGTTAATACAGTGAGTGAGAGTGAGTACGATAGAAAGAGCCTGAAATAAAAGATGTACTTGCATTTAACCATCATTGCTGCCTCGTGAATCACATCCGTTGGGTGTGTCAGTCGTGCATGTCCACAGGATGTAATATGCACATGAGCAGGAGCGGAAGGAAATGACATCAAATGTCTCCATATCTTTACAAGATGCAAATCTGAAAGGTCCCCATTGTCTGAGTTCTGTGTTCTCTCGTGGAATACTCTAGGAGCACGTGCAGTACAAAGGCAAGAATATCAAATATTTGAAAAAGTTTAAAGTCAGGATTCTGTTTTTAACCATGTTTCTCTGATAAAATCAGGTTACCTAGTGATTATTATTGTTAAAGCCACGATATGAAAATAACCTGAAACTAACCTACAGTGAAATATTAAATCCCTCTGTCCATATATCAACCTCATTAATCCCCTCTCTTCATCTCTGTTGTGAAGATTAGCTTTACAGGAAGCGCAGAAGTATGCATGTTATTTATTTGAGGTGACCAGCTGTTGTTGTCACTGGTAATATGTACTATAAGTCTCTGTGTGTTGTTGCGAGGCTGAAGCGAGGACACAGAGATTAGGTTGACCGGTAGTCCTGTTTGTTGACATCTGACAAGTGTAGATGTTTTATTCAATCTTGTCAAAGTTGTGATTGAGATTACGACTGAGGAGAGAGGTTAAAGAGGGGCAGCAGACGGATCCCCCCCATAGGGACGATTAACAGTCGTCTCTATAGGAGGTAAAATCCCGAAGCCTTTTTTTCTTTAAATCTCTTAGATTTCCTGTGTGAGACTCCTCTGGGACTTACAAGTTGCTAATCCATATATGATGTTGTTTTGACCTCACGTACAATAAACAGACCTGCACTGTGGTTTGTGATCACATGGTCATGATCTATAGTCATGTGTGCATGTGTGTAGGGTTTTCCAGTGTGTAATGGTGGTGCCTGTTTTTGGCAGGAACAGGCCTGAGGGGAAGATTTTGGAAACAGTCGGAGTGTTTGAGGCTGTCAAACAACATGGCAAATACGAAACAGGACAAGTAAGACACACACACAGACACACACACACACAGACACACACAGACACACACACACACACACACACATTCTAAAGAAGTAAGTCATTGAGATAAATTTAGACTTGTTTTTGAATATTACTGCTCTGTCCTATGATTTGACAGTGTGGTCTGTTTTGATGAATCAGTAACTTTGTGCACATTTGCATGATCTTGTCAAGTGACTGTAATCCCATCTAATTTATGCTTCACTAAACCTCCTCCATGTATAATCTAACATGGACTTATCCCTTCCCTCCTTGTTGTTTTGCTGTCCTCAGCTGTTTCTCCACAGCGTGTTTGGCTACAGAGGCATCGTCTTGTTTCCCTGGCATGCCCGACTCTACGACAGAGACATCACCCCTCCCATGTCTGACAGGTAAAGCTCCACCTCATGCTGCAAACTGCACCAACCCAGTGACCCTATTTGTGGGTCAGACCTTCTTTTTTTTTTCCTTTCAACTCCAATCAAATTGTCCGTTTTTCACTTTGTTCCCTCAGCAAACCTGATCCACCAGGAGGCCACGGTTCCAAAGAGGTGAAGGGGAAGACTCATACCTATTACCAAGTCTTGATTGACACCAGGGACTGTCCTCACATAGTAAGTCCCTGTGTAATACGTCATATTAGGTACATCTATTAGGGCTGGGGGGTATATTTACCTTTTATTTTTAAGGAGGGTTTAGGATTAAGCAGTGCAGTTTAGATCAATACAAAGTGGTGCTGGTGTTTGTATTTCTACTGAGGAGAAGACAGGAGAGTCTCCTCTCTTATACAATCTATGTGCTGCTGCTACAATCCCTGCTACAAAGCTCTTACATCCATCTGCCTTCAAACAAAGCCGGTTACAGGCTTCATTTTCCTGTGGAAAGAAAAGTGCCAAGTGACGCACGCAATATAACTGCAAAGTCCCACAACTGTAACTTGAAGTTATATAAAGTTTGATATTATATACTCTAATACTAACTGTTCCTCCATAAGTGTAAGTTTATATGCCTTGTATTTGTATAGCTACTTGTCCAAATTGTAATTTAAGTACTTTTTCTGTGTAGATATGAAGTAATCTGAGGCCAAAGTACCTTCTAGAGAACCTTCAGCATATTATTATATTTTTGTTGTGGGATTAAAACTTTTTCTTACCATTACTTGTTATTCATCATCCAGAATAGGCACATGGGAAAGGACAACTGGCTGAAATGGGTTCATATTCATGAAACTATTTTAAATTGTTCATGGTGGTTTTTGCAAAGAGAATGAAGGATTTCTGGTAGATGTCTTTCCGGGCGAGTGGGACTTGGTAACGTCTGTCTGATGTGAGATGTGTCCTCTTACAATAAGCTAGTGGTCTCAGTGTTAATTTCTCCTCCCGTTGTGTTGACAGTCTCAGAGGTCTCAGACAGAGGCAGTAACGTTTCTGGCGAACCATGACGACAGCAGAGCCCTGTACGCCATCCCAGGTATGTAACCATGTAAAAACCGTTTACATTCTCAGCACCACATTTAGATTTCACCTCTTACAGCAGAGTTGAGTTCATCTCTTGTCAGGAGTTCAGCTCCCATACACTATAAATCAATATGTTTTCAGGTGGTTATAATTGTTTTCTATCTCATCCCCATGTGACAGTGTGTCTGCTTCTTTCCTTCAGGTCTGGACTATGTGAGCCATGAAGACATCCTGCCCTACAACTCTGCAGAGCACGTCCCCATCCAGCATGAGCTGTTTGAGCGCTTCCTCATGTACAACCCAACAAAATGTAAACACTCTACCACAGTCTCTACCTCCGTCTTCACACCTTTTTTGACAATGACACTCCCGCGTCCTCGAGAGGTCACTTGACGGAGCTAGATATTGTCAAGTGGTTGAATCTTCACCGAGGGAAGTCAGTGTCAATGTCCAACGTTTTAGTAAATATTTGTGTGTTCTCGTCGTCTTCTGTAGCTCCTCCATTCGCAGCCAGAGACACCCTGAAGGCGTGGCAGGAGAAGAACCATCCCTGGCTGGAGCTCTCAGACGTCCACAGGGAAACCACTGAGAACATCCGAGTCACTGTCATCCCCTTCTACATGGGCATGAGGGTACATGAATAATACTTAAAAATGTATTTTGAAGCTATTTTATCTTTTTTTAAGCACATCCAGGGCCATGTCAGCAACCACAGCTTGTCTATATTGCATTACAGGACCTGTTGACGGGACCTGATGAAGGATTGCATGTGCTTTCACATCGCAGATTTTATAAATCACCACATGACCTCATATATATTTCCAACACACACTGTTTTTCACTGGCTAATGCAGCAGGATGATGATGTAGAGAATACACTGTATAAACAACTGTTTGATAAAGTTAGCTTTAAAATGATAAAACTGCTCAGCCAGGGCTCCTCATGAAATCAACAGACATCTTACATAAATCTGAAATCATTTTCCATTTTGAATACACCTGTTTTCAGTCGCACTTTCAAACCCTGCATCGTTGGTATTTGGTTCTGCCGATCTGTTTAATGTTTTGATGACGTACTTTTCTCTGAGAACCATTCAAACACTAATTGAAATATTTTCTTCTTCTCAGGAGGCCCAGAACTCTCATGTTTACTGGGTGAGTAGTCTGGGCAATATTATGTATAATGGGCCAATAGGACACTGACATTTAGAAATGAACAGGATATACTTCATGAAGACTATTAAGCCTGAATATTAACATGCTTCTGTGTGTTGTCCTCTGACAGTGGAGATACTGTATCCGTCTGGAGAACATGGGCAGTGAGGTGGTTCAGCTGAGAGAGAGGCACTGGAGGATCTTCAGCCTGTCAGGAACCCTGGAGACGGTCCGAGGACGAGGAGTCGTGGGCAGGGTCAGCACACACACACACACACACACACACACACACACACACACACACACACACACACACACACACACACACACACACACACACGTACAGTGTCAGCACCTTTTTAACCAAGTGAATCCGGGTTTTCCGCTCACTTTAACCTTTTTAGTTCTACAAAATTGCACCTGGTGAAACACGTCACTTATACTGTCTCTGTGTTGTTACAGGAGCCAGTGTTGTCCAAAGAGCAGCCGGCCTTTCAGTACAGCAGCCACGTGTCTCTACAAGCCCCCAGTGGTCATATGTGGTGAGTTTGCTCATTAATAAATCACTTAATTGTTTCACACAATCCACATATGCTTCACTTTCCTCATCTTCTCAGTGATTAACATTTTTGATTGACTGGAATCACTGGTCACCTCCTATGTGCACAATGTTCACTCCTCTGGTTCTGTATTTTTGTTTAGGGGGACGTTTCGTATTGAAAGGACTGATGGCTCCCACTTTGATGTTCGCATTCCTCCTTTCTCCCTGGAGAGCAACAAAGATGACAAAGCGCCCCCCGCTGGCTACACATTCTAACTGCGAGTGGTCGAGGACCAGACACGCAGTCCTGGACACGCCTGGGTTTTCTAGAATTGTCCTCCCTCTGTAACATTGCCTCAGCCTTCAGCGTCAGCCTAGCGGGAGTCAGGTTATGCAAATGGAACTAAAACATTTTCTCAGCCCACCTTGCCCCTTTTCTGTCTGAGTGCACCCAACAGCAGTATAACGTTTATTAAATCGTATATAGAGTAGAAAATGGATGCGCCTTCACTCTGTGATGTGTTTGAAGACGTGCACAGTGTAGTGGATGGGAAGTGGGAGACAGGGAGGAAGAGTTAGGGCTGGATACCTCACATCCACCAGAAAGCAGTTTTTGAGGCGGCCCTCGATAATCCCATCTGCCCCACCACACTTTCATAATGACCCGAAGTTGTTTTTTGTTTTTTTTAACCCTTCATATCATAAAATCAAAGGTCGCTAACTTTGTGTTTTATGCCATCGCTCTATAGTAGAACTGTTTTCAGAGCTCTTTGCCCGGCTCTCTCTTTCTCACAGTCAGATCAGCAGGGCGTGTGAAATCCTGCCATGTTGGTAGCCATCAAGTAAATCCATCTAAGTTCTGGCTGTCCTCAGGCTTTGCATAACATTCCGCTTTAGCTGTGTTGTTCTTTCCACAGCCATCCAGTTCTCAGTGGGCAGGCAGACCTCCACATACCCTTTATGTATCTCGCTGATGTGCAGGAGCGTTTACTGCATACAGATGTTCAGTTGGCTATCACAATAATCTCCCGCCCTGCAGCTACCACCACTGTTGTAAACAAGCATCCCTGAAGTTACATGTTAAAAACACATCCTTCCATAGATGTTGAGATTTATGAAAACATTACATGACTTTTGTCCTGGACCCCGTTTTCCTGTCATGCTTTCTCAGCATAAAACTATACCATCACACATTAGACTTATTTGGGACACTCACGAGGGGGACACCTGAATTCAGGAACAGTTACAGTGCAGAGGCGTTTATGTCTGACAACACTGAAGCACAGTGGATTAAGTTAGGATTTGTTTGAACAGAAAAAGATTCTTAAATGTCAAATTAAATAGCTAGAATGTTCAATGCATGACACCTTGAGTCTGTGTACAGAGGTTTGTTTGTGATTTGTGGTTTTATTTTGAAGCCTTCCAGGACCTGCTGTAAAGTAGCATCTCTATGCTGCCACCAACAGGCTTGATGCTGTAAACACGTCTTAATGGGTCAATGGCACAGATGGAAATATTCTCATGTTAGCTACCAGTGAGCATTCTCCTCAGAGGAAAGCTTCAGATGGGATTGAGGGCTGATGAGTTTATTCAATTTTAGTTCAATGACTTTGAACGTTAGCTGACGTGAGACACCCATGTTTTTTTTTTCTTCAGCTCAAAGTTGGGTATCAATCATTGTCATGTTTTAGAAAAAATAGTGTGTCACAGATAAAGTAGTTAAAACACGATTGATTCATTTTATATTTGTCCTTAATTTAGATTTATACATCTGGTTCATCTTTGACATTTAAGTCCTATTTTGTTTTTTCCAGTGCTCCTAACTAAACCCAGTGATTCAGTGGTGAGTCAAAAAATTGAAGGAAGGCTGAAAACATCAGGCCAAAGAGTGGAAGTCAGGTTTTCGTTTTCTTTAAATAGCAAAACACCACACCATAAAGTAATTAAGGCGAGCAGTGGGCAGCCAGTGTTGTGGTTAACTGGAGAAGTGAGTGTGTGACATGTATATCTTCCTCTCTGCTGTCTGCTCCTTTGTAAAAACCTGAATGTCTTTCGTTGGGGCTGATTGTTTGACTTTGCAAGCTCTGTGACGAGAGAAGTAATGAGCCTGAAAATCCTCACCAGAAGAGTGAGAACACAAAATAATGTTTTGATAAGTGATTTGAAGCAACTTAAATGGTTGAAATACAACTGTAAATAGAGATGTAATTAAAGGCTACACAAATAAATATACCTTTTGAAAAGTACTGCTTGATATTTGTTGCGTCAAGTTTGTCTTCTCAGCATTTACCTCCAGAGCTAACATCTGGCAGACTTAAACATCAATCAATAAAACTTTATGTGTGTAGCCTGTATTTATAAATCACAAATGTGCAACATCCTCTGTCCTCAACCCTCGAGGAAAGACTACCAAAAAAATGGGGGGGGGGGGGGGGATGCGGTAACATCAGGGAGGGTCACATGTGAGGGATCCCTCTCTCAACTGATGTCAACAAAAACAAGAAAATAACCATCAGATACAAGAACAATATTTTCACTGTGCTTAAACAGGATGGATTGTTTCATAAAACAATTCAATCTTATATGCAGTTAATAGTTGAAGTTAACTTTCATATAGTGCTTAGATATATATATATATTGTGATTCTCAAATGATGCATTATATTTTCTGTATTGATGCATGTGTTCCAAACAGCCACCACCAGATGTCAGTGTAGTCTTTCCCTGATCACTGCCTCACTAAAGATCTCCTGTGTGTGTGTGTGTGCACCTAATGATCACATATTAATGCAAACTTAGTAAACATAGTTTGTATTTTATCTCTTATATAAATGATCACATCCACATATTCATGTTTGAATGTAACTTTTAATTTGTCACCTGCAGTTGAAATGTAAAGATATCAATAACTTTTCAATCAGTAGATAAGACTGAACTGTGCCATGTTCTTCATACAAGAGACAGAGATCGATCTGGAAATCTGTCAGTTTAAAACTGGGAAATCCAAAACCATTTGCAAATTAGTGTGTTGCACTAACTTTGATTTGTGATGCAGAATCCAGAACGCAGAACAACGACTGCTTAAATTGTGAACTTAAAGTAAAGCTGCGGTTTCCTGGTACACTTCCAACAATGTTCATCCAACATGAGCTAATTACTTTTAAACTGAACGACTTAAATAAAAACTGATATTACTGCAAAACACTTCATGCCGATTTTTCCGGAAGACTTTAAGAGGATTTAAGAAATAACGAGTCGTCCTGATGAGACACGTGCAGCACTGTCAGAGTTATTTATTTAATATTATCAAAGGATATTGGTGCAACGTGGTGACGGGGATCAAAGACAAACGGTAAACTTGACTCGTGCTCTCTCCGCCCTCCCCCAGTCCGCGAGGAGGAGGAGGAGGGAGAATTTTTGTGCTCACGTGCACTCGCTGCGCGCGCGCCCCCCATTCAGCTGAACAGAGGGTGTGATACATAATTCAGTCCCAGCAGCAGAGGGGGGACACCTCAGCCCGTCTCTCCCACCTCCTGTCTGTCTGTCACACCGCGGACGTGCAGCCTCCACACGGTCCAGTCAACCGAGACACCGCCGCGGCCCCAGCCTCCTCCAGGAGCGGGCACAGGGAGCAACCTTGGAGGAAGGACGGACGCTTGTTTGTTGCAGGTAAAGCACATGACTTGTTCCAGCGGCGCAGGGAGGACGGGGCAGAGCAGAGCAGCAGACACTCAGAGGAGATCTACAGGAGACGTAAACATTGCCATGCCCTGCTTCATGCACCACTTCCCTCGATCCGCTCCCTGCTGCCCAGCTCCAGGACAGACGGGTCTGTTCTGAGGGACCCCGGCAGAGCAGAGCGGGAGCATAACGCTGCTGTCGAGGGTAAATATTGTGGTGAAGTTGTGTTCGGGATAGTGAGGAGGCTGTGACGGGCCCCGCTTTGCACTGAGGCTGTCCTGCATCCTGACTTTGCTGTGTCCGTGCTGTGCGGCCATGCTGCAGGCAGCATCCTCCGACCTGTTCCCGACTTGAGCTGCACCATCCGGGATAAACAAGTTCCCCAGAAGGCAGAACAACTACTGCAGCTGCTGGCTCATGTTTCCGCACCATTGTTTTTGTACCACTCTTTATTGTAGCTGAGTGCAATGACATTCTGTTGACAAGCAGTTTGGAATTTGCCCACAATGCTTCACATCTAACCTCCAATCTGCAGATGTAAGGGAGAGGTGATCAGACATTTTCACGCACAGAGTATCTCAGACACTAATCGAGCCTGCCTCTGTATGAGGGACCAGTCTTGTTGTCGTCACTGTTCACAGCTGATTAACGCAGCACCATGGGTGCTAAGCAGACCAAAGGCCAGGAGCCTGGAGGAGCCAGCCCTCAGCACAGCTGGAAGCGGACACCCACCAAGGAGCGGGGGGACATACTGGCATCCCTCATGCTCAAGTCCGGGGACCGGCTGAGCCGTGGTGGGACGCCACCGCCTTACCAGCGCCGCATTGGCATGATCCAGGAGATGATGCTGATGGCCAAACAGGGCAAGCAGGACGAGGCCACGGAGATGCTCAGGACACTGAGACAGGTAACTGCTGTGTGTGAGCGTGAGTAAAAGCTCTGAGGGGTCAAAGGTTCATGTTTCTACACCCCAGCCTCCCAGATTTCCTCTCCTCTGTTTCCTCTCCACTCTGTGTAACAGTGCTGCTTCTCCCTCGGCTGTCATCAGTAATCCTGACACACAAACCAGGCTGACGCTGACTAAACTGATTCACACACTGACTGACTGCCTTCATACCTGATGACTTGATCGCCTCTCCAATATAAAATAAGATGACATTCACTTGTTACAGCAGCAGATATGACTGAATGAATGAGAAGAAAAGGGCAATAAAACAAATGTGGAATAATATAATATGATATAATTGGTATATGTTATGCAGGACATTGTGCAAGACGACGTTTTCATAAAAACAGTGCAAGTAATGGTGACCAGTTGTGAAATGGAAAAACAGTGCAGCATATCCTTAACATTGTCAACGGTGTAGAGTCTGACGACAGAGGGAATGAAGGAGCTGTGGAAGCGTCGCTCTGCCTGTGTGACTGAACATGAGAACCTCTGGCTGCACGACCGGCTGGTCGGACCTGTGCTGCTGAGCCAGACTCTGCTGCACTGGTACAGTTTGGAGACGGCCACGATTTATAGCCTCTCTCTCTCTCTGTGTGTGTGTGTGTGTGTTAAGTCATTTGCAGGGTTTGGCTGCTGCTGCTGCTGCAGTTGCTAAAGAGAGGAGGGGAAACTCAATAGCAGACTGAAAGAATGTGGTGGAGTGGGAAAGAAAAAGGGAAGGAGGGAAATGAAATGCCAATAGTTGATTTGTGAAGCTATAAAGAGAGAGAGGATCTGAGTGTCACATGAGTGGAATCATGAAAAATGAATGTGCTTTTCGTTGTGAAAAGAAAGAAAGAAAGATTCGCTAAAAAGACAGAGGAGAGAGAAACAGGTTTATCAGTTAGCTCATTGGACAGCATCACATACAGTGGATTCCATATGCTGCCATTGTTCACTGTTTATCCCCCTATGACTCAGCCACAGGGAACAGCGCCTCCAGTTTACACACACACACACACACTCACACACACACACACGCTGCTTTCATAGTTTATTGTTTGGCTTTTGAAGATTTCCATTAGTTCCTTTCTGATCAAATCCCTTCAGGTTGTTAATCCGTGAAGCAATAGTAAACAGTGGAGCAAAGCAAACGGGCTTAAAGACGAAGGACACATCCCCATCCATCATCATTCAAACAGAGGGATTACTATCTCTGTCCCCAGTTCATTAAAGGGATAGTTCACAGAAAAAATGAAAATTCACTCATCACCAAGCACTTCAGGAGTCTCTTCTTCAGACATTAACACAACGGAAAAAACGTAACATGCCTCCATACTGCTCGTGTGCTGTCATCCAAGTGTGTGAGGTGAACCTCGGTTTCCAAGACACGACAGCACAGCAGTGAGATTCAAGTGGTCCTCAGTAAACTGCTTTTAAAAGTGCTGTAGAAACTAGATTCAAGACATTAATGGTCAAACCGATTGAACAAGTTATTATAAGTAGATAAGTAATAAAAGATAGAGCGATGATAATGATAATACAAAATACACAGAAATACAAACATTTACAAAATTCAGTTTCAACTAGAACATAAAATTTGAGTCAAAACACAAACTAAGCCAAATCAGATATGAAACTAACTAACTACTATGTCCTACTTTTGGTTTCCTGTGTCTGTCAGATGCTTTGCTGCTTTTCTTGATGATTTTAAAATTAGGTAACCTGGCGAACCACATAATTTGTTGCACAGAGCCCTCCGGGAAGGCTTCATTGGAAACTGATTGGATGAGGGCAGGTGCTTTCAAAAATCACTTGGCAGGTGATTGGATGAACCATCTGTCTGTTATGGTGGATGCAGCCAATCTGGAGAGGAGTGAACACATTTTCTGCACCAAGAACAGCCATCAGTGATGTTCTTTGGTCTTCATTCAATCAAGAGCTGCTTTCCAGTTATGATGTAATCACCATCCATGCTAAACTATTGAGGAGCTGTCGTTTCTCTCAATTTGCCTGAACCATTGTTGTTCAGCCAAAAGCAAAAAGCTTTGAGCTTAGCAAGATGGATTCTATCTGGCGTCTTCCTTTTTTTTCACAACTACACACCTGAGACAATATCACTGTGAAAAACATCTGTTCATAGTTCGTCTTGTTGCCGTGATGACATGCACAGACTCACAAGGTGAAAACAATACCAGCTCCCACTGTAGTTGGTTAAAGGTGCTGCGGAACAGTTCAGTTCAACCGTCTTCTTTGCAACCAAAAATATCCTCTACACTGTCACTCTGGAAAAAACACTTAATCACCTTCTACCCAAGAATGCGATTAGAAGATCGCTACAGTTCTTGTGTCTGTGTATCCACTCAAAGAAGAACTGCAAAGTAAAAAAATGCACCTCAAACATCTCTGGCTGCCATTGTGGTGCATGCAGACACAGCAAATATTTCAGTGCCGCTGTAATGTTACTTCTCATTTTACATCTTCAGCTGTAAAAAGCTAGAGGAGCAGAAGCCAGAGGCAACAGGATCTTCTGGAAATTGACAGAGTGAGTGCGATGGACTATCCCGCATGAAATAAAGAGCTACTGTGTGTTTGTACCTGTTGGATACATAGCAACCTTCTGGACACATCCACTTAGGTGGACAAGTTAAGTTACTGAAAGTACAGGGGTTTGTTGGGATGAAGTGGAGTTTATAATCATAAGTGGTGGTCAGATTATCTGCAGAGTGGGTCCATTGCTGTTGTTATTGTAGCAGTCGGTATGTGGAAGCTGTATTGGTGTAGCTCATCTTCACAAATCACAGTTTGTGTCATAGGGTTTAACAAGGTGCAACATCCTCTGCATTTAACCCTCGAGGGAAAGAGAACAACCAAAAATCCCTTTTAACTTGGAATGAAAGGTAGAAACATCAGAGCGATTCAGATGTGAGGGATGCTTCTCCCAAGACGGACAGAAGGCGTGTAGCAGAGCATGTCACCAAAATAATATTATTTACCACATTGATTAGTTAGAGAGTGTTTAACATGAATTTATGTTTATTAATGTTTACGGTATTTTTACAGAGCTGGTCCAAGACAGACCTGAACCAGCTCTAACTGTAGCTTTAATCAAAAGGATGGTTTTGAACCAACTCTTCAGCCCAGCACGGGTGTCTGCCTCCTGAACTGAAACTGGGAGATGATTCCACAGAGGTGGAGCTTGATAGCTGAAGGCTTCCTGTTCCTAATTTACTTTTAGAGACAGCAGCACTAAAGATCAACAGACAAAACAGCCCAGTGGATCCGTCATCATTGCTTCAATCATGCCAATCTAGGGAGGACTTAGCTGAAACTCCACCAACATGTTTGGTCCAACGGGAAACAATTTCTCTGAAAATGGTTTACGTCCACATCATTGCTGCTGATTTCTGAGCTCTCACTGTTACTCTTGCATCTGATTGTCTGTTTCATGCTGGTAGGATCCCAATTTAATTTCTCTCGAAAGAAAATATATGAATGAAAGATATTTGATCTCATATTTAGATACTTGACCGTTTTCAACGCTCAATGCGACAGACACACCTCTGAGTATTGAGATGAGACATTTCAGAATTTAGTGAAATGTACTAAAAAAACAAAGCACATCTTTTAACGAGGAGTTTCCAGGTGACAGAATGAGCTCTGTTGCTTTTAACTCAAGCTGTCCAACTACAGGCTGTGTCTCTTTACGTAACCTCAGTGTAACATATTTAAGCTTTGTTTGCTAACAGCCGGTCTCCACTAAAGCAGCAGAGAATTGCAGTGAGCGTCCATTAGCATTTAATGAACTACTCCTGCTGTCATTAAGTGACTTGTAAACGATTTACAAACTTCACAACATCTCACTGCTCCATCAGCACGCCCATTCTTCATATGATGACGTTGACAGTGTTATTTAAGCCCTGAGCGGTATCACTACAAGAGAGAAGGTACGGTGGTGTACACAGCAGGTCACATGGTTTGTCTATGATCCGTCGGGCAGTAGGCTGAGGTCAAGCCCCTCCGACCTCTGAAGGATTTTTTTTTTCTTGCTGCTGTTTGTGGAGCTGAGGATTAAAGAAGATGAAACATCCACTAGCATGATGCTCTTCAATTGGGTCAAAGTTAGCAATGTGTGGATACACATGTGATTTCTCAGATTGAAGGATAGGCGTGGATTCTTTATTCTTTATAAGCGAAGAGATGGAGGCCCCGACGCCGCAGGAGGCCGGAGGATGGAGGACGGACAGAGAAGGTGCTATTTCAAAGGCTCCAACGCACTCAAGATGATGACAAGTTTCCATGCTGGGTCATGACGACAAAACTGAACAAGCACCGGTGACATAACCATTATTCACAGGTTTGTACCCTGGCAGAACAGTACAGGACGGCAAGACCATCACCAGATGAATTGGATAAAGACAATTACTGAGGAAAAAGAGAGAGAGAGAGAGTGGAGAGGGGGAAAAATCTGTGAGAAGAGGAGGAAAAGGAGAGAGGAAGAAGTGATGAATGATTGCAGAGGCAATAGAAGAGAGTACTTTGGGGGAGAAAGGAGGAAATGACAGAAAAGGAGGAGAAATGTCTGTTAGTGTTTGAAAGACAGAGAGGGCGTTTTTTCTGTAGTTCCCATGTTCTCCTCTCCGTTCCTTGGAAACCATGGCGATGACCGGAGAGCTCAGACTACACAGACCTTGATTAATCACACAGGAGCTCCGTTAAGAGCTAATGGGAAGGCCACCTTCTTAATCACCGCCCATTAATTAACTTGAAACCAAAGCTAGCATCTCTTCACCACTTCCCCCTGGGCTGCCTCGAAACTGATCGCAGAACTTAAACCATCAGTGTCTGTGGAAACCTCCGTCAGCTGTAAATTCATGCTGAGTCCTTCCCTCAGCAATTTTAACTCATCCACTGGTGTGTGACCAGCGTTTGTCACAAAATGAGAGGCGGTTGTGTTGTGGTCGCATTAATATTTTAAGACTGAAGCTGCCATTAGTCTGGGCCTCAGGCACTGTTGTTTTTGACCATAGCTCAAAACCTTGATGCACTTATTATTCATCCTACCTGGTTTATCTGCACTGAATATTTTATAGTCAATAAAATAAAATGACACTTAAATTTTCTTTAGTTGTTCATGTGTGTGGTTTGTATATAAATTGGATTATTTACTCAACCGTTGTTATTTTTGATAGATCGCAGCCATGTGCTAAACGAAGGGTAGGGCCAAGTGTATTGTATTGCAGATGCAGGAAAATTGTTCCTTTTGTAAATCTTAGTGTTAACAATCACACATTAAGAGATCTACAGTCTTACTACCTGTTGATGGCCACCATAGTACCCCAGCTAAAAGGCTTCTCCCTATAGACTAGCATTATATGACACGTGTAAACTGTAAACAAAACACTTAAACGACACAGGCACAGGAAACCTGCGTGTCATAGCAGAGCAAGCAGAGCGACAGGTGGACCGGTGATTTTTAAATATCACGATGTTGAGGATACACAGGGAATATACCACGAACACGAACGTCATTAATTGTATCTGTGCTTTTGATTCTATGACGAGTTGTGATGTTTTTGGACATATGCTCCAGACAAGATAATTATGGTACCGCCATGAAGTGTCCAGCTGTCTGAGTTCCACTGTGATCAGTACATGTTGTTTGGTGTCCCAGTGTTTCTCCACCGAGCTTCAGCCCTGGGAGGAGGTCTCATCAGCCTGAATAACATACGCACATGAGTGGCTGCACACGGCTCTTTAATAAAGCAACAATTTGTGAAAAGAAATGTATTAAAGTAAAAGCTGCAGTAGTTTCTCCCTCAGACCTTCGATATAAAGACTTTCTTATTCACGTATGATTGTATAGCCTCCATCATCATTGTCAGTATGTGATCTTTGTTAAAGGTCAACATCATTTTTATATATGGGTTCTCCTTAGCATGTTGCCGCTCCCTATTATACCAAAGGACCTGCACTTGATCGATTGTTTGATCCATATGTGTCTCCAGCTCCGTCTTTGTCCACGTTCAGCCGCGTTCCGAGCACAGCTTTGATGCTGACCGCTTCTAATTAGTGTGGGTGGTGCTTCCTAATGAAAGAAATGTCTGCAGTGTTTTCCTCTCAGCACAAATGGTTCTGTGTGCATGTGTTTGCACTCAAACCTCAATCCCCTCAGAGTTCGAGGAAGTAGACTGTGCATTTTTATTTGGTCGTTTTGGTCATGTATATTTCATGAGGGTCCGCCGTTAATAATGTTAGGCTTTTTTCGGAGGGTGGCTCCAGCAATTTGTCTTGCTACTGTTTCAATTTATCCCATTTTTAATGATTAGTGCCCCCCCCCTCCCCCCAAACACAGCGTCAGCACTCTGTCGTGGAAATGCTGATTGTGTTTTGTAAAACTTACAGGCTCAGGTTCACATTTCCTTCAGGGATGAGCTATTTGCATCGCCCCTTAAAATCCTATGATGAAAAACACGTTGTGTGCTCCTCTGACACACACACACACACACACACACACACACACACACACACACACACACACACACACACACACTCCTTTCATACTGGACATGCATGTGGCTACTCAGGAAAGGTGTAGGTTTTTTTCAAAGAATTATAAATGCAAATTCTCATCAATTATTTTAGTAGATTGGTTTTAAATCTTTTGCTGTGAATGAAAACCACTTTCATGTCGGTATGCTCTCGAATGCAACTGGTTAGCTTTAGCTTAGCATAAAGACAGGAAGCAGGGGGGGGAGCACTTCTGGCTAACTGCTCTACCTCTGTCTCCAAACCCATCCGCTGTCGTCTCACAGCGAATTGACCTCAAGGGATAACGGCCATATTTTAGAGCTTGTGTTGAAAGCAGATATCCAGGCCAAGGCTGTCTTCGTTAGCTCCACACTGCAACTAGTCAACACGAGTCAAACGTTTCTCCACATAAAACACAAACAATGATACTTTCCGTAGGTGTTTTAGGTCCAGGCGACATTTCGGCTAATCTCCACTAACAGCTATCTGCATATGAATGCAGATTAATTAAAAAGCTGATAGTAGATGCACTGTGTCATCATTGTGTTCCACTGCTTTTGCTCTCCACACAGACTGTTTACCTGCGGACGAACAAAGCCTGCTCAAACACGATTGGTCAAACTGGAAACAGAAACCTGAAAGCACCAAACGTTTGACCCCTTCCTACAGATTCTGCATAATTACATACAGAGCTTTTGCTTCATTGTGTTGAAGCTCTGATTGTAAATGGATGAAGCTGCTTTTTTGCTCAACCAATCTTTCAATTACCCAAATTACTAAATTAAAAACTGAAATCTCTAATTAACAAAAGTATTCAGACCCTTTCTTTAATATTTAGTCATACTCACCTTAAAATCGATAAGGTTTGCATGCCTGGATTTCTGGGCAGTTTCATGCCTTGTTCCTAAGTCTGGGTTTTTCTCTGATGTGTCCTCATTGCAGTTTGTGCTTCAGGTCATTGTCTGATTGAATGATCAACCATTGCCCCGGTATAGACTCTGGGTTTCAACAACCTCACTGTATTTGAATGCATTCGTCCATTCCTTAATGTAAATTTAGGATTTTTAAGAACATTTACGCTCATTATTAGTTATTGAAAGGAGATTGATGGACACAAATTGGCAGAAATGTCCAATTAAATGTACAGCACAGTATTAAATTGTGCAAAATGAGAAGGGGTCTGTCGATACACCTGTTGATGCACTAATCAAAGGTTTCTCTCATCCACCATGTTGCTATTAATATCAATCTCATCTGAACATACGGCAGCTGATTAGTGTGTGTGTGTGTTTGTGTCCGCCAGTCAATGCTGTGATAATTTACTGCCCCTCCCACACAGAACAATAGACAGCATGAAAACATCAGTGAGTCATACCTTTCTGTAGGAGAGCGAGCATCTCTCTGTCTGTCTCTCTCTCGCTCTCTGTCTGTCTCTCTATCGCTCTCTCTATCTGTCTCTCTCTCTAATCATAGGCCCTGTTGCCACTTAAGTTCCTCTGAATTCCCCAAACATACAAACATATATTTGCAGACACTCTTACCTACAGACCGAAATGCATTTAATACACACACACACACACACACACACTTTAATTTAATGCTGTAGGAGGTCAGTGGATTTACAAAGCATCATGGAATATATTAAAGCTCATGTTCCTATGAGGGAATACTGAATATCTTTCAAAGTTAAAGATACATGATGTTATCAACAATTAACATTTTATGTTTGCTGTTGAATTCTCTTCTCGCTCTTCAGTCTTTTCATTTTAATGAAAGCCCATTGAGTTCTCCCATGTGTATGAAATGTAGCTTTGACTGCCTTGTCTATATGAGTGCTTATATAAGTACTGTATGTACAGTTGCATAAGTGAGGGTAAGATGGTCTTATTTAATGTGTGTGTGTGTGTGTGTGTGTGTAGGACTTGGGCATGGAGTCAACATCCCTGGATGACGTGTTGTACCGCTACGCCAGCTTCAGAAACCTGGTTGACCCCATCACACATGACCTGATTATCAGCCTGGCACGATATGTCCACTGCCCCAAGACGGTAAGACACACATTCACACACTCGTAAAAAAAAAACACACAAAAAAAAAAACAGAGAATAAACACTGATTACACAAAACACAAACACAGACTGATGGGATTCCCTGTGTTGCTGCTATCAGATGATCTCTGGACGGTTTTGTCCGACACTGTTACGTAACAGGAGAAGAGCTGTTGCTATTTGTTCATTCATGTATTCCTGTATGTCACTGAAGGAGGGAGGGAGGGAGAGAAAGTGTGACAGCAGCCATGCTGGATGAAAAATGCATGGAGGAAGGAGTGAAGGAGATTAAGAGAGGAATTAAAAGACCTGATGTTTAGTTGCAGTGTCTTGATTTCTATTGAGCTGCTGCTTCTCCCACTGATGGTTCTGTTAAAATGCTTCGGTGTCAAAAGTCTTTTATGTCTGAGAAACAGTTTCACAGTTTCTATGTTTTTCCTTCCTGCCTCAAATAATCAAACACTTTTTGTGGATAAATTCATTCTTGTAATATAAACACAGTTTTCCTCTGACCTCACCGGGACCTCATGAATCACCATCTTGAATCCTGAATTAGATGCATTTCCTGTGAGAACAGGATGCTGGAGACACAGGCTTCGTCAGTATCATTAAAGTAATTGGTTCAAAATTTGACAAATTTAACTCCTGTGAAAAAAGAAAGAAAGAGATGAAGCACATGCAATGTTAATCTTAACAAAAACTATGATCAAAACACGTTGTTCAACATGAACTTTAGCTTTTAAATGCAGGATGTCGAGCTAATCCATCATGTCTTCCTAATTAGTGAAAGAAATTGATTGATCTCGGGTCAATTTAGCAACGTGACCCCGCTGCACTAATGAGCACCATTTAGCATTTGTTAACGAGATCTCTGAGCAACAGGTTTACGAAACGAAATTCAACCACAACCTCACTGAAAATGAGATTATCCAAATAATAACGTTGCAAGGTCTCGACCTTAAAGTGACTTAAGACAATATATGTTGTGATTTGGCGCAGTACAAATAAAGATTGAATTTAAATTGCCAAAAATATATAAATATCTGTATAAATATATATATATGGGGGTTCACACACCGACATTTGTAGAAATGTAAGATGGTGTTGATATAACATTGTCAATCATTTGCTGTCAACTCTCTGTAGCTTTGGTACAAGTGCAGATTCTTGTCGGTGAGTGGTCAAAAATAAATCTTCTTGTAGATGTGAGCTGAAGGAAAAGAACTACGTTAATGTCATCTGACATTTTATTAATCAGGTGATTCTGAATCAAATTAGACTAAAGTTATACAGATAGTAATTAGCCTGACATCTCTTTAGCTTTTGTAGACAAACCCAGACTACAGAAAGTGAAAAAAGGAAAAATAATATACATTTTGACGACAAGATTAAGACCAAAGAAATTTCAGGCAGCCAAATGAAAACGTACTTGTACGCTGATTAAATCGTTTTAATTTTTAGATAATAAAAAACCAGGTTTGTTTTGCCTTATTCTGCTAAATGAGAGCTGGAAAATGAGTTGTTATCGACGTGCAGGCCTCGTTATGCGACTCTCGTCACACAGAAGCTGCAGGGAATGTTGAAGACGAGGGCTGTGTGTACATTTCATGATAGGTGAGCGGAGCGAGGCTGAGGGGAGCAGGGCAGGAATGAAAGAAACACCAGAGGGGGTGTTGTTATGTGCAGAGAAAAAAGCAACAAGGGAAGAAGTGGAGGAGGAGGCAGAGGGAGAGAGGTGTTATTTCCTCCGTTCTGCTCCATCCATCCTCACACATTCGATCACTGTTCTCTCTTACTCTCCTGGTATGAAAGATATTTCAGGCTTCCCCTCTTTGCTTCTGATGAACTCACATTTAATCTTATCTATGAATGTCATGCCTCTTTTTTTCTAAATCACCCGTGCAGGAGTCCAGTTTGTGCGACGCGTTATTCGGACATTTCAGTCAGGAACACTTTGTCCTGATTTACAGCTGTGATCGGCGCTGAAGGCTCAATTCTTTGGGTGTTCCCTGGATTAGCTAGCCGCGTGCTAAGATGTATTTGTCTTGATATTAATTCTGACTGTATCACTCAGCCCTACAACCTCTCTTTTCTTTTAAACAACAACTTTACAGCCTCTTGTCAGTAACCTAATTTAATGAGTCCTGTAATTTTGGAAGGCATTGTTATTAAATGTGAAGAAATGAACATGTTTTGACATTGACGATACTTTTTGTTTTGTTTGGCCATTAGTGAAATAATGGCAGGCAGCATTTTGACCTGTGATATTACATTATATTAAAACTTTGATATAATTAATTTACTTATAATATATTCATGTATTAGGCCCCCGAGGGGGAAGTTAAACACAATACTGACTTCCAGTATTCTAAAGTATAAATATGAGCCTGTTTTATTGTAGATGGAGCAACATTAGCTTTCTCTTGACATATATGTCACCATATATAAATCCACTCTCACACTGTCACACTGTCACACTGTCCTCATTAACTAACATCTACCTCTGTCAGTCGCTTGGTGCTGTGCAAATCATGTACAGTGAGTGTTATCAGAGCAGTAGTTAAGTTTCAGGCTATAAAAACATTTTGCAAAATTCATCGTCAGTTATTTTCAGCCATAGGGCCTGAGCCTCCTATACATTTCTGCCTTCTTTTTTTTTTTTTAAATACATAAAACATTAATGTCGCCAAGAATCATGTGACCTTCCTGCCCTCAGGCTACTTTGGCTCAAATTGGTCCGGCAGAACTGGTGCCTTTGTTACCATGGATACAGCTGTGTTTACAGCTGATCAGGAAGACTGTGGGACATGGACATGACATTTCCAACACCGACCAATTAGAACATGCTAGTCTTTCTCCGAGCTGGGCTAAAGAGCTAAAATGCAGCGTTTCACACAGAGGGAGAAAAGAGAAGCTGCAGCAGTGACACAAATAATTAGTGTTATAGCATTAGTGTATAGAAATGGCCAAAATATGGGCCCTCCAATTTATTACAGATATTTCACTCTTGGTATTAAGTCCAGAATTGTTCATTTAATCTAATAAAAAATGTAATAACTTGAATTTATACAGCGCCATTCAAGAGACCCAGGGACATTTGGGACTATAAAGTCAAAATTACTTTAAAAATCAAATGATGGTATAGAAAAGCGAGTGAGTGAATCAAATTTATCAAGTTCCATTCATCTTTTCAAACTAACATCTCATTCAAGACAGCGGCCCTGAGGACAGCAAACCCTTACATGCACACTGGTTAATGACGTCCCTCCACGCAGCGAATTTTCCATTAAGCACAAATGGTGCTTTCAGGGACACCTAACATGCAGCACACATACAGGAGCATGCTCCCGCCCCAGGCAGCTGATGCCACTGCATTTGTGCAGAGGAGACATTTTTCAAGGATGTTGTTTTGCCCCCAAACACAACATTCACAGTGTCTTCTGCAAAGTTTCCTTCACCTCCACTGGCCACTGTGTTGTTTCATATAGAATGTGGAGAAGGCCCTACAGACTGCTACTGTCTTTGTTGGAGACACTGCACATGTTGTTTTGGATCATATGCAACAATCACTGTGTCCTCTTTCAGTCTCTTACGTTTCAGGGGTTTTTCACAAATGGAAAGTTAGGGCCCAAGTTCATGTGATTGTTGACATTTGATCCGGTAAGTTTTGGGTTCAGATTGTAATTTAGGGAGCGTACGTCCTGTCATCATCGCCTACATGATCTGCAGCCACCTATTAAATCTGCAATTGGCTGAATCCATCATCACTTGGATTTTATTTTATCTTGTTTTTACTCTTTTCTCATCTATATTTATTTATTTATTTTTTGCTCTGTTGCTTTGTGGTCTTTCAGTTTCTTATTTATTATTTTTGACATGTAAACCACCTTGTTACTGTTCTTTGAAAGTGTTTTATTCTTATTGTTATGCAGGAGATACTTCAATGCTGACTTCCTCTGTAGTTTCCTGTTTGACCAAACCTGTTGAATCACTTTCACTTTACAGCAAGATCTGATGAAAAGGGGCAGAAGCCAAGTCAGAGCTAACATGGTTAGTTTTTGTAGAGAAGATTCCAGCTCACACACACACACACACACACACACACACACACACACAGACACACACACACACACACACACACACACACACAGCAGCCTACATACTGCAGAGAGAGTGAAAGGTCTATTCACTGCTGTGTGACTCAAGCTAAGCAGGGTGGCTTGTGAATCTATACTTACACCAGCTGAAAGCTTTGTAACTGCAGCTGATGTGATTCTCTCTCTGTCTTCTCTGTGATTCTCCCTCTGCCGCTCCCTTTGTTTCACCTCGTCATTCTTTCCATCTCATACCTCCTCTGTCTCTCTTCTGCAGCTGTGAATTGTGATCCATGCATCCCTCCATCTGTCCGTGTCTCCACCCTTTTTTATATTTTTATGCCTCTGTGCCGGAGGCATGAGGTTTTTGGGATTGTCCGTGAGTGAGATTTCTCAAGAATAACTTGTGGCAATTTTCTTCATATTGGTAGAAATATTCACTTGGACTCGAGCGTGATTGGTTAGATTTTGGTGGTCAGAGGTCAAGGTCACTGTGACCTCTCAAATCAAAGCCGAGGAGGGAGGCCCAAGATCAGAACCAGAACTCACTGGAGGGATCTGATCTGGGAACGCCTCTGGATCTCCTGGGAAGAGCAGGAAAGTGTGGCAGGGGAGGTGGGGGGTGTCCGTAATACCTCACTTAGCCAGCTGTCTCTGTGACCTGAGCCTGGATAAGTGAAAGACATTAGCTGGACGGATGGACATGGTGACATTGAGTTGCCCTTCCACACATGCAGAGATTATTCGTAAGACACAATATCACTTACTGGAGATGGTTTTGATAAGGAGCACTGAGGGAGAACATGCAGGAGACCAGAGCCGGACAAAAGCTCCGCAGCAGAGAGGACGGAAACGTCACAAGAACATTGGACAATAATCTGCTCAATTTACATTTCACAGACTTTGTACCAGGGAGCTGGCAAGTTTAAGTCTGTTCATTGTCCGGTTGAACTGAATCTGACATTTCCTTTCACACGTTCAGCTGCTCGGGGTGATGTCAAGAAAAGTTCAGGGTTGATGCGCATGTGAAATGTGTGTGTGTGTGTGTTGTGTTGTGTGCTGATAAGACCATTCATTAAATGTTAGATAAGAGTCCGTCACCACTGTCCAACACTAAATACACATGTAACTGACCACTCCAATTATAACCTGGAATTTTTATTAGATACAGCTAACAACACGTACAAGACTGCATGGGTGTTTAGTTTATTAAAATTAGGAGTCTGGTAATGAAGGGGAACATTCAGAGAATAGATATTTAAAGTAGATTTGTTTATAACTCACATATTAACCATGACCAATACAATTTAACCCCGTGGCTTTCATCTGGACTTTCTTCACAGTGAATCTCATGCAGAAAGTAAGGATGTGCAGGTCGGGGTATTAGATGGAGGTGCAAGGTGTTATTTTCATCATATCAAATAAATATCAGTCCCTGAAACATGTCTTCTGATCAAGATCCAGGAATGAATCCACCTCTCTGTGTGGATCTGTGCCAACATTAAATGGGTTCCGTCTTGGCTCATGTCTCATCCTTCCACCAAGTTCCATGAACATCTGTCAAGTAGTTTCTGCATAATCCTGCAAAAAACATTATTTAAGAGATAATTATTAATGGCCATTCATTATATTCGAGATGAAGGAATAAGGTTGCCTGTGACAAAGACAGTTTGACTCATAACACTCAGCGTTGTATGCAGCATGTTGCCAGGACGTACAGCACGTTATTGAATTTCTGTTATTGAATGATTTGTATTAACCAGGCATATAATGTCTAACAGTACATGAGTGAATGATTAACTACAGACAAGCCTTTTTCAATGTCACATATTTACAATCACAGTTCTGTTTGTCGCCGTCTGCAATTCCTTTTATAAATCTGTTTCAGATTTGGTTGAAACCTGGAATCATGCTGTCGGTTTCTGCGCCTTATCTGTGTTTCTCTCCGTCTTTATCGTCAGTCTCCTTTTTTCACACTCAGAACTGATATTGATATTTCACTTCAATGGTAGAGTTGGACCCAGTGAGGTTGCTACGCCGAAAGAGACAGATCTCATTTACTGGAGGAGATGTGAAGATTTTGAAGGAATAGATGACAAAATGCAATTTAAATTGAACAGAATGTGTGTGTGTGTGTGTGTGTGTGTGTGTGTGTACGTGTGTGTGTGTGTGTGTGCGTGTGCGTGTGTGTGTTGTCTAGGTGTCTGGCACTAAAGCAGAAGTGATTTATGACTAATCGATAGCTTGCCAGTATTGCTCATTAAACAAGCACACACACTCACACACACACACACACACACACACAGCCCCTCCTCTCCGACACTTCGTCTTTGCTGTCAGTTTCTCTGATCCGTCTCAAAGTGCTAAATGAAGTGAAACAGGTCTGAGGATAACAAATGGAGAGGAACATAGGAGGGGACAGACAAACAGTGGACAAATGTGCTCCTGTCTCTCATTTACCAAAGCTATCAGTGACCTTCAACCGTTTTTAACACTTTCACGCCTGAATCATGTTTTCTGAAAATTGTTCCTTCATATCTGTTTTGAAGGAACTGTAGACTGACACAACACCGACATTGCGACACTGACTGAAAACAAAGCGCCACAGTAAAACTCTAGATATTCTACTGACTGAACCATCAGGAGGAGGAGGAGATTCGTTGACAGGTCGTCTGTCTTCAAGATGGATAGTTCACATTTTTTTGACAAATGGCAGGAAGCTCAGGCAGAATTAAACAATAGAAGAAGAAAAAGAAGCAGAAGCCTCACTGGTGTCTCCAGAAATGCAGTTGCCCAGGTTTACAGTCTTCACCTCCAAAGATATAACGTATATCTAATAATACCATAATGATATTAGAGTGGCAACACAAATTAATGAAAGGAACCAGTTCAAACAGAAAGATTGTTTTTTGTTCCATGTACTTTATTCAAAAAGAATACAAACTCAGAATTGACAACATGACATATATAAGTCATAGGTTTTTAGTGCAGGCACATATTTAAATTGATTCAGACCTTCGTCCAAACTCTCTCTTATAGGAATCAAGGAATTTTTGTCTTTTCCTTTTTCAAACCTCAAGATAATTCTACTTCTGGTCTCATTTCAACAGTAGTCTTGATGAAACGCACGTTATCTGAACATTAAAGAGTAAAGTATTTATTTACTGGAGTTCATGTCTGAATGTGGCTTAATTGTTCCCTAACAAACAACCCTTATCAGCAGCCTGTAGCCTGAGGGGAAGGAGCAGACAGACGAATAAGAGAGAGGGAGATGGATGAAGAGGATGAGAGGAGAATGAGGTTATCAGCTCTCCAGAGACTGTAAAGATTCATAGATGCGTTCTGTGTCAATAATGTAAGGAGAGAGAGCGAGAGAGAGAAACAGAAAACGAAGACGAAAAACCAAGTTAGGCAGAAATGGAGAGAGTGAAAGCGAGAGCAGTAAAGAGGAAGAGTGAGAGCTGGATGCAGTGAAATGTAGAAAATGCCACACTGAAGCCACGAGGCTCAGGCCAGATGCTGCTGCTGCTGTTGTTCTCTTCGACCCGAACGCACGCTCTCATTTATTCCAGCACAATTCAATTCCTGCAGCTTTATTGACATGATACGACCACTCCTGCTGTACATTACCAAGAGTGTCGGAACAAAGCACAACATCAATACGTCTCAACTCGAGCCACACAGATAAAAAAAAGAGCCACAGCGGTTTATGGCTAATTGATGCTTTAACAACATCACACATTGATTGGGTGTTGACCTTTAAAATATGACTGGTGCAAACTAATAAAATACGTCCGTGTGACGAAAACCTTGCAGCTCCAAAATGTCAATGCTTTTGAAAGTAGGCCACCGTATTTTTAGCTTTTAGCTTCGACGTGCATATTTGAGTCTATCCAATGTCCTCTAAAAGGTTTTCATCAGCCCAGGAGTCGAGGGACTGTCTCATCCTGTAAAAGACAACTGGAGCTGTCCAACAGCAGAGAGACACCGTGCGACAGGACATTTACAAGTGCACATTAGTTATGTTTCTTTTCAAAAGTCCTGCAGACTTGTGCACGATTTAGAGGGAATCAATAAAATAAAATGCAAATGAATGTGTTTCCATTCGGTACCATTATGCAAATCCTGGAGTTGGTATTTCAAAATAAACCATCTGTCAGGTCAGGTTTTATGAGCGTTCAACGAGTGGAGAAGAAGTTCCACTTGGTTGTCAAAGCAACACAACACATGAAAGTCAAAACAGTGAAGTGGAAAACTGCAAACCATTCTGCTGAACGATGCTAAAACTCATATCAGTGATGTTTTCATGGGTTTGTATCTGTGAGTGACACCTCGCCTCACACATCACAGTCACTTCAGGGGCTGATGATGTTAAAACACGGATCACTGCACCTTTAAGTATTGATAAATACTGAATTCATATTGATTCAAATGAAGACGTTCCAGCAGCAGAGTCGAGTATCATCACACAAACTGATCAAAACGAGTTCTTTCACTCTGAATCTGCAAATGTGAATTTACGCCACGAACACTGTACGTCCTCTGAAACATCTAAGCACTCACTTACATTTACAAGAACATGTACGAGAACATCTTCGCAGCCTCTCTACGGGAATCACTATCACTTCATCTCACTGGAAAAACGAAAGAAGTGATTTGGCAGCAGAAGAAGTGGAGGAACATCTGAACAGCTTCCATCTGAGTGTCAAATCACTGACTTTCAATAAACACTGTCTGCAAGAAAATTGTTTTTCTGCTTCAGTTTCCAACTTCTGCCGTTTATTATTTCAAAGAGTAAACACACACACACACACACACACACACACAGCAAACATTCATACACGTGTCAGTTATCTGGCAGCTGTTTCTGAAATGTGATTGCAATATCAGGTGGTAAATAGGGAGCACTAGTGGACACCGCTCATCAACACACCATGTTGTGCTGAGTTCCCCCGCCTCGCTGTCCTGTATTTATTTGTGTCCTGTTGTTATAGAAACCAGATGTTGACAGAAGGTGTGTTTGCAGTTCTTTGCTCCGTTGGTCCTCAAATCCTCTAATCGATGTATATCGATTACGATGACTTTATTCTCATAATCTCCAAAAATTGTTACACACATTTTGCTGTATATGAAATACATGCCTGCATGGTCGGATGATCTGTTTCTGTGCTGAATGACTGAGCTCAGGTCAAAGCACACACCTTTGGTCCAAAGTGGAAAAAAGGTCAAATGCACTCAGCAGATCAATAGAGCTGCGGTTATGAAACCCTCCGACTCTTTATCTTGCTAACTAGCTAGCATGCATGGGGTTTACTTCAGCTTCTCTAAAAACACCTGCAGCTGGAAGCAATGTCACGATTTTTATTTTTCCTTAAACTCAGATTTATTTCTCCTGAGAAACATTTCTGCGACTCTAACATGGACTCAGTAGGTGGACACTGGAAAACACTGGAAAATGAAAACTGATACACCCCACCCCCTCCCATCGACCCTCGACTTTAACGTCTGGCTATCGTCCTTGATTCAACGATGACTGTGTCTCCAGCTGAAAACTCTGGTCATGCAAGAGCACGTGCAGGGTGCACGCAGTCAGACAGTCTACTTAGTGACAGACCAGTACCACGACCAATCCTTTGATTCAGTCCAAATCATTTAATTCATTATGGCTGAATCCATTGCTTTCTCCCTCATGAGCACACTAACGTGATGACTACACCCAATCACACTTAATGTTTAGAGTGGAAGCAGGACACCTCTGTAGACTTGTTACCACATGTGCTAATCAGACGTGTTTATAAAAAGACACTTCAGGTTGCCGAGCTAACGAGCGCTACGTGGCAGCCGGCTGATGTAGACGAACAGAAAATCACTTCTCGGGCCAACACAGAAATGAATCAAGTCTAATTTGCTCTGTTGGTTTTTGTCTTCACTTCACAGTAATTGAGCTGATTGTTTGTCTGTCTGTGTCTTTGTCTGTGTGTCCAATAGGAGGGCGACTCTCTTGGGGCGATGGAAAAGGTTTGTCGTCAGCTGACCTATCATCTCAGCCCCCACTCACAGTGGAGGAGACAGGGCCTGCTCAAGAGGAAACCTCAGGCCTGGTGAGTGTGTGTGTGTGTGTGTGTGTGTGCGTGCGGTACAGTATCTGTCCTCAGTGTGTCATCATCTGCTGCCACGTTTGGATGCCATGGAAAAATCCACCGATATCACGCTCTCTTAATTCTCTTGATCTCACTAATTGTTGGAGATGAAACCACCTCAGTCTGTGTCTCCTTCACTGTCTCTCTGGAATTAATCATTTGAATGAAGCAATAATATAATAATCATCTTTTATCATAATGATAATAATCTTTATTTTTAGGGCATTTTTCAAAACATATGTTGCAAAGGCAGCAAGTTAAAAACAAACAGGTCATTAAAACATCTGGTTTAGAAGAAAGCAGGTAAAATCAATTAGTGTATAAATACCAGTGTCGTGTAAAATGCTCAATAAAATACAGTAAATTAAAAGAAAGGTTAAAAGAATAAAAGTATGTTTTTAAGAAGAGACTGAAAAGATTTAAGTTGTATCTGTAGTATTGATTTCACTGTGATGTTTCCAAGCAAACACTGAACGTTGCTTTAGCAAGTTTTATCTGTGAGCTGTGTTCACTTAGCGCTCTCTCCACTCTTCTTCTTTGCCCCTGAATAATGTAGATTCACACTGAGGATCTGCAGCCAAATGAAAGTGGAAGATTTGTAAATCACTGCCTTTGACTTACAGTGCTGATGAAACTGTATTTCAAGAGTAACTCGAAAAAAAATCTTACAGTCGTTAATGTTGCATCCACTTGTTACTCCAGACATTTTCAAACACCACCAGCTTTTCTTTGAGAATTTTCAAAACCAAATATGCGACGCAACAGGAGATCCTTCGCTCAGACACGTTCACACACAACACGGACATCTCTGGAGCGTTATCATATCACGTGCATATCAGTCACGTGTTAGAAATGTCTTCAACACGCCCAATTATTTACTCAATGGATGCAGTTGTTGTCTATGATACATATAAATAATAAAAAATATATCAGAAAACAGTGAAAATGTCTTAATTGTAATTTCCTAAAATTAAAAAAAAAACTACAAATTGTGGCCAGATTTGAGAAGCTAGATGCTTTACATCTAATCAGCATACTACTACTAATAATAATAATATAATACATTTGAAAGACTTTTCTTAAAAATGGTTCTAAAAAGTATAAAACATGAATAAAATCCAATTAGAATTTGAAAAAAAACAATTAAAAAAGATAAATTAAAATTCACTAGTAGAATATAATTCACTGGGTGTCTTAATGATAAATAAAATAGGCTCCGCAAATAAAACAAACCTCACTTATAACAATATCAGTAATAAAGTTATTATCAAATATTGTGTCCGTAGTGTTTACATTGAATTTCATTCTTATAAAAAAAAAAAAAAAATCTATACTCAGAAGTGGTTTTGGCTGTAAACCGGATCCCTGTGTGATGCTGCACATCTTAGCTCCTGCTTAGAAACACCCAGACCTGCTAGAAATGACATCCTGGTGGGAGCAGATGGTAGAAAAGTGACGATGAAGCAGGAGACATTTGGAGAGAGGATTTCCCACTGCGGAGTGAATGGAGGATCAGTTGTTATGAACACCAGGTGTCAACTTCCCTGCAAAACAGTTTGCCCACAAATACACAAGAGCAGAGAGGGAAACATAACAATTCAGTGTGGAGCATAAGATCTAACCCCTGCTGAGTGTGTGTGTGTGTGTGTGTGTGTGTGTGTGTGTGTGTGTGTGTGTGTGTGTGTGTGTGAGAGAGAGAACTTTAACAGTCAGCAATGACTGGTAGCTTTTGTAATTTTATAAAGTGAACTTCAACAAATGCTGTTACATCAGGGTTTCACCGATAATGGAATTAAATGAAAGCTGCGGTTGAAAATGAAAATGAGTTTGGTAATTATCTAAAGTAATTCTGGACCGGTGGATGTGGTTTAATCAATGCAGCGCTGCAGTCAGCACTTCAGGCTGTCATGAACTCCAGCTAAGGGTCATTAACCAGAGGATAGACAGGCCCCACTTACTCTGAGTCTCAGGGCAAAATACGCGACTGGGTCGTCTCTTTGCATAGAACGCACCCGATTAACACACATCATATAAAAAGACACACACACACACACACACACGCCCAAATACACGTCGTCATGCTGACTACGTCACCCCGTCCTGAAGTCGCCTGAAAATGATTCCTGCCGATCGTGGTCCAGGTCTGACCACCTCTCACCCTCGTTTAACACTTTCTATCATATCACTCTTCTTTTTCTGTGGAGCGGCGCTCAGATGATCTCTTGCGAGCTCACACCCAGAAATATCTCCTTCAACATCTTCAGTGTGCCTCAGACAGAACAAGCAGACGTGTTGAGGATGACTGAAGCTCAGGATAACCTGCGGATTATCCACCTTTCCAGTGTTTTTCAAATTTCAAGACGTTTTCATGTAACATCGATTTAGGTGACGGATAGAATTTGCGTTCCAAGTAGAGGTAGGCTGTCCCAATACCTGATGGGACGGAGGGGAAGGGCTTTACAACTGAGATTTTTCTGACCCTCGTGTCAAACTTACCCTGAATGCCTTGCAAATCACGGGCAAGCTGGGAGAGAGACCCACAAATGTAGTATTTTCTCCATTAATAAGGATTTAAAAGTTATGATGATGATTGTAATGTCATCGTTTTCTTTATTACAACCCTAAAAAAAAAAAAGATTGCGAGTGCGCTAGCATTAGCATTGTCCTGGGGACAATTTGTTGCTGTCGTGAACGCATCTGAGCAGAGAAATTCCTGCTGCACGTGCAAAAGGCAAACTGCAGAGAAAGTCTCTACCTCTTGTCTGAAAACGGCTTTATTTAACATCCCCACCCTCTCCCCCCAGAAGAAGTCAGGCGATCGGATGGAGATGGAACAACAGATAAGCCGACAGTAACTCCCAGTAGCAGGAGGAAGCTGTCAGACAAGTCAGCGTCTTCCTAACTCACAGTTTGATGCTTGGCAGGAAACATCAGCTGCTTCTTGTCTTATACATCAACTGACCTCAAACTGAAGACACTAACACGTCCTTGGGATCGAATGTTTAGAAGTAGATCTTATCTTATATTATTTACTCGATGTTACGCTGAGCTGCCGGCGTCATGACTCAGACAGCCTCATCTGTTTGAGTAAGAATAAAGATGAACAGGAGGAGAGACATGAACAAATACTTAGTTACTCTAATCCGTCAGGTCTAGATCTTCTCTTTACCAGTGGTCGGATGGTTGCGAAAGCAGAGCAAGTAGAAAAGGTCGGTGATTCTCCATGGGAAATATTTTTCTCTTTTGCAGAACAAATAGCACTTGAGACTAATTGGTCTCTTTTCGAAAAGCACAAAGCTCCCGGTTCCCCTTTGGACTCCCAGGTTCAGGTCTTACATCACTGATCAGATCCAGCTGGGCCTGGATCACATTTGTTTTCGTCGGAGTGATGAAAATTCAAATTCAACACTTCTCATTCGTGCGAGCGGACGTTGCTGCCGTGTAGGATGATAAAATGTAAATGGAGCGGCTGTCGGTTTGTTGTTGTCTATTCAACAAGAGTATAGTTGTGACAGAGAGCGGTGAAAACAGCAGAGATTAACAAGGCTCACTGTTGCCTGTCTGGCTGCTGAACAACAGCCTCTTTCAGTGAGTTCAACAAGTCGTCTCAGTGGTTTGATGCAGCTTCACGGCCGAAACGTCCGGAGCAGCCAGCGCACTGCTCTCTGCTTTACAGCTGAGGTGAGGGACCCCTGCAGAGAAACCTGAGAGGGAAGCAACGTGACTGCTTCCATTGTCAGAGCAGGTTTTACTTTTTAACAACTTGAAGACAACACGAGACATTTGCTTTATTTGCCTGTTGACTCGTTTGATTGAAGGCGGAGACAGAGAAGCAGATGGAAGCTGGAAAACCCAGTTTCAAGGAAGAAAAAAGAAAACATTTTTAGACAATCAAAACACTGTCTCTGCATCAATCTGTCTCTCTGTCTGTCCGTTCTTCTGTCTTTCTGTCTGTTGGTCCGTTTGTCTTACTGTCTGTCCTTCTGTCTGTTCATCTATCTATCTCTCTGTCTGTCTCTCTGTCTGTCTCTCTATCTCCCTTTTTGATTTTTTCCTTGCAACTTGTTTAGTTTTCATTATATTGGAAGGTTTTGCTGATGTGTACTTGACCACAGCATTTTTCCGTCTAAATTCATCACACACACACACACACACACACACACACACTTACAGATTTACATCTTATTCCTTCTCTGCTTGTCTGCCAGCCTGTTGTCACGTCTGCTGCCTGGCCGTCGCTGCATCGCTGACATTTCATTGGCTGTCTCCCACCTGTGCTCTGGCAGCACAAGCAGCCGGCAGGATGTTTGCCCCTTGTGTTCTGTAGGAGAGGGGAGGTTCTCAAGTTACTTTTCAGCAATTTAATATTTAAAACATGCATGATTTGATAAAAACACCTCGTCAGACACAAGCAGACATTTTTCACTGTTGTTGCTGATCAGCTGTTGAAGAAATCCCTGAGCGTGGAGGCAGTTTGTTATTGTCGGTTGGTTAGATGGTTGGGTGTGTGTGTGCGTGTGTGTGTGTGTGTGAGAGCTGCCCAACATACAAACAAATATAGCAATGCTGTTGTCCATCCAGTCCATTTCTATCCACACAGTAAGTCGACGTGTGTTATTGTGTGTTATTGTGTATAGAACAGAGGTTGTCCTCATTCTGGTGAAGTGCTCTTCCCATTATTCTGACACTGTTTTCAGTTGCTCTTATTTGCCCACGTTTGTCTCCGAGATGACAAACTGAGTCGAGTCAATCTTCAAATATTAATGCAGGCGATCATTTTTCAATATTAATCCCAGCACTTCAGAAGCAATTACACTCATTTTCTTTCTCCATTTTCTCATTTCAGCCCAGATCTTTTTTCTCTCTCTCTCTCTCTCTCTCTCTCTCGTCTCTTTCCTTGACTCTTCCTCTGAATCATCCTGAATCATCTCTGCCCTCCCAAATTGTTCACTTCTGCCTTCCCTTGCTGAACTGCATTATGGGACCCCGAGGCTGTTGTTGGCTTTACAATAACTCCGTTTGTTCATGGCACACAGAGGAGAGCAGGGAAAACAATGAGAAACCCATTTCTAAAAATATATGAGATTAGAACAGAACCAGCGGCGATGCTGTGTGAGTAAGAAATGATAAAAGATGCAGGAGAAACATGTGACTGGGGCAGATTAAGCCTCTGATAAATATTAAATGATCTGCTCTGTCACGTGCCTCAGAAAGTTAAACTGTGAGTTTTGTGAGGTCAGATGAGGCGGTGCAGCACATTCACATCACCCCATCACTTCTTTCTTCTGTCACCACAACCGTCTGAAAGCTCAGTCATCTTCAATCAATCTGTCAGACTTTACTTGTGTAGCACTGTTCACACAAACAATGAAATGCCATCCACACACAGAGTCAACTGATATTAGGAGGAGGTGAGGAAACACTTCGGTAAATCCCATAAATTTGAAATGAGAACAACAAAGACAGGACAAAAAAAAAAAGAATGATACATAAAAGATAATTAATGGAATACTAAAAGAGACGACACAATGAGATATAAAACAATAAAGATAAAATAATAAAAATGCTTTAAATACAATAATGAAGATAAAATACTAAAAGAAATGAGAAAATAAGATGGATACAACGATAAAAATAGAACAATAAATGAGATGAGAAAGAATATTCGATAAATCAATTAATGCCAGATGAGTGAGTAAAACCAGAGATAAAAAAGTATTAAGAGATAAATAGATTAAAAGAAAATATATCCACATTCTCTGCTGCCCTCTGTTTTTTGTTGGACTACAGACCTCAGAATATTTCTGTGTACTCGTGTTGTCTTGAACCTCTGCTGTGGTCCGTCATGTGAAGCTCAGTGTATGGACACGGCGACCACACGGCTCACACTGTCCTCTGACCGGGCTCAACATGAATACATCACTGCGTTTCGATCAGATAAAAGAGGACTCATGGTTTTGCCATTTGCATCTGCAGCCCGGCCTCCTCCTCCACCACACAACAGCGTCATCTGTTTGCGCCTGTGTGACTCATGTTTACTCCCAGCGGACCACTGACCCCTTGTAGCTGTGTGAATAATGGTATTACCCACAGAGCTCCACTGCTGCCTGATGAAGACTCTACTCAGCCGCTCCTGATTGCCTGAGTGTATTTTGTTGATGGATAACTGAATAGAATGGCTTCTTCTTCGTTAGGCTGAAACTTAACAACTCCTCTCTTGAAGAAAGTATAAAATTATTTTCACGTGGTCTTTACGATCTCACACAGAAGGTTTTTTAGCTGCCTGACATATGGTTGGATGTTCTCGTGGTGAGGACAGATCACAGTATGTTGCACTTGAAGACAGGCCGAGCCTTTATCTGCCACCGAGTTGCAGTGGTTGATTTCTGGATGTTTCTAAATCAGGGGCCATAAAGGGCTCACAATTTACACAAAGGGGCCAATTATATGTTCAACATCCACGCACAGTCAACTCATTCCTTGTTTCCTGTCAGCTCAGTAGTTTGGAGCAAAGCTTATCAAATACATTTGGAAATGTTTTCCTTGTTCAAGCACATTGTGTTCTTTAAAAAAAGCACACACAAAAAAAACATTCTTAAATAATGGTCGTATTTATTGTTAGGATTGTTTTGTGGCCTGGCTCCACCCATGGTTCTGTCCCTGGGGACAGAAAACATCAAAACAAGGTGCAAAGACGCAACTAATGATATTTACATAGAATATATATAATCTTTATTTAATACTATTTAGAGCCTCAACGATTGTTCGGTCAGTCAATGCACGAAACATTTTCCAGAAACTGTTTTGATAACTGATCTGTTGCTTCAGTAATTGTCAGTAACAGCTAATAGAAGTATGTAGGTGAAGACGCAGCAGACTTGGAGGTGATACAGATGAAGTCATTCTGTGTGTTTTATTTATTTCTTGGAAAAAGTTCAGTGCACCTACTTATTTCTCAGCGTGTGGGATCATCCCTGTGTGTGTTGGTGTGGTGGCGGAGATGAGGCTCATGAGATGAGACTGAATGCACAGTTGGGGGTGACCCATAAACCACGATGAACATGAACAACCTGCACAAGTCCTGTTTGTCATCTTACTCCTGGGCAGAGCTGAACACATCCATTCAAAATGACCAAATGACACAACATTAGATCGGATTTCATGCATTTATTTTGTTCAAGATCAGTCTAACAAACTTTTTTATTTTTCTGTCACATGCAGTGGTGACAGTGGTCTTGGACTTTTGGGACCACACCATGTGGGCGGCTCAGACCTCAAAGGCCGAACCGGGGGAAAAAAAAAAGAGACGGTCTGGTCTACAGAGGCTTTCCAGTGGCACCAGCTCGTCTCGCCCTTATTGCTGTTGCCTAGCAACAGAGCTGAAGTTGGACACGACGAGAACATTTTAATGCACCTTGTTTTAAAAAAAAAAAAAACATATTTACAAGAAGTTGTCAGGTTGAAGTAGAAGTGTGATACTCAGGCATCGGACGTGTCATTGCTCGCCGGCACCATTACCTCTTTGAAAAAACAATTCATCGCTGAAGTGCAATGAATCCTGGGATAAGTTGGGCCGGTGAGGATCTACATTTTCGAACCTGAGCTTCACAGGAATGGAAGGACGCATTTGTCTTGGTGTGACACAATCAGTCAGCCCCTGGATTGAGACACCTCTTGTTTATACTGTTACGATGCCGGATGCTGGATATCAAACGTAGCCAAAGTTTCAAATAATAATGAGGCGACTTTTAAAAGTGTGTGGAAGTGTGATCCACTTTACAAGTGTCTCAAATTCTGATTTCCGTTGCACCTCCTCCTCTGTGGGTGAAGTCGACCTAATCAGACGCTGCAGTGATCTGGCTGTCCATAAACGCAGCACATGACGGCACATAGTCACATTCTGAAGGAGTGTCTCTTTAAACATGTCACAACCGTCCATTCGGCTGAGAATGATCTCGTTGCTCCTGCTGGTCTGTCGAGGATTAACAGCAGCAGCGTGTGGCCGACATAAACCTTACTGCTTACAGCCTCTGTAATTCTTTTGTTGGTCTTACTGTGCACGGGGTGAGGGAGAGGAGGAGGACTTGTGTGTAGTCAGAGAACAGGGGCAAATGGAGACCCGCCTTTTGTTGCTGTTTTGTTGTGCAGTACACACACACACATAAGCTGACTATGGGATGAATGGTGTCTGGAGGAAACATAGGCAGGAAAACAGGAGAAATAAGGACGACATTTAAAGCTTCACATGCAACACACCACGTGATAAGACCATATTCTAATAGTTAAATCTTGGACAGTATTTTTCACTCCTGAAGGCGACGGCAATGAGGAAAAGGTCACGTTCAACTGGATTCACCCCGTGAGCGTGTCGCAGCTGAATTCAGACCCTTCAGAGGACGAGACAGATAATAGAGAGAGCTGCAGTCAGACAGGGGGCAGACACAGGGAGGAGGATACAGGTATGGAGGAGAAATACAGCTAAGCCTGGCTGAGAGTTATAAAAAAAGCACTTTCAGGGGTGATATGAAATCCAGGCTGTGATGAAGTCCCTGCTGTATCTTTATTCATTCTACGCCTCTGGGGATAAGTGGAGGAGCAGATTTTGGCTCTAAAGATATTCTTCCGTCAGTGTCATAATTCAAGGCACGTATACGATATCAGAATATCAGCATGGGAACATTGGGCATGAATGACCCTTCAGCTCTCAAACAGACTGATGGGGATTTCAGGTCATGTTTGCTGTGATTATATTGGATCAGCGTTAAGAATGTCTTCGACCCAAGAAGAAGGAAAAGGATTAATTTACCACAATGAAAACTTAAGATAGTGTTCCGACAATTATTACTCGCTTGTTATTCATACATTATTTCATAAGGCAATTCAAAGTGTTTCACATACAATATGAAAGGCATCATGGCAAATTGTAAAAGCAACAAAAGACGAGCTAAGCATTTTATAATAGACTTAAATAGTGTTGCATAGAAAATGATAATACATAAAGAAATAAAAGAGTGAGAATAACAGTGCAGTGGAATAATTCATTATTATTTGATTTCATAAGTGGCCACATTTTGCCTTATGTAAAGCTTATTTTAGCTTTTGGAGTTTAGGGATTAAAAAAATAATAAAATGTTTCGGTGACACTGCTCTTAGTGCTTCATTCACCAAAATATGCCCATACCGATGGACGTTGTCTAGACCAGGGTGGATGACCTCCATTCAAAGTGGGTGTGTCTCTCTCTCTGTAGCGTGGGATCCTGGTCTGGAGCCAAAATGCATCATGAACTCTCTCAGCCTCTCATCTGCTTTTTATTTGCAAACTTCCACCCCTGCCTCTTTTTATTTATGGCCTTAGCATGCGCAGGGCGGAGTGTTGTTGGAAGTCGTAGCTTGTCGGGCTGAAGCCAATGGGGTGATGTTTGGGGAAAGTCCCCCGACATTTCCCTAACGCTGAAAACACAACGGACGCAGACAGTCTGCACAAGACGTGTTTAAGCGTGTGGGTGTGGTTCAGGTATTATTTATTTGTGGGGTGCTAAATCTGTCTGCACATTATGAGGACTTGTCTCTTTATTATGGGCACAAAAAGCGAGTCGTCTAGATCATTACATTTTTAGGTGAAGACGTGTTTTAAGGTTAAGGTTAAGTTTCGTGTTAAGAGTGAGGTTTAAGTTAAGGTTAGGTTAAGGGTTAAGGTTAGACAAGTAGTAACTATGATCGATGTAACGTCAACGTAATGTGTGTGTGTGTGTGTGTGGGTGGTGCTGGTTTGGGTGTGGGGAGGATGAGCGGAGCACTGGGAGGAGAATCTGAGCTGAAACCATTAGGTCACTGGTCTCAGACCACGTGTAGCAGGAGGCAGAGGGCATGGCTGCACCAGCTGTGTTAACTAATTACAACACTTTCTCTCAGAGAGGAGGAAATGGCCTCCTGCATTGATGGATTGGTGTGCAAACCTCCAGGGCCTCTTGTGGGAAGTGGTTTTAGACCACTTAGCCAGACAGTGAGGGGTGGGTTAGTATCAGCTTTAAGGGGCTGTTGACACTTGATTTGCATTTATCTGCAAGGTAAGTTTTTATCAATTGAATAATAATAATAAGTGTCAGAGCCAGCTACCCCTAAACCCTCTCTGTGGCACGTAGCACCAACCGCTGCTCTTCGCTCTCTCTGATTGCTTTTACGTTCGGTCCGGCTGGATAACAGTGAAGGTTTATGGCACGTGGGAATAAGCTGCATTAAACTAATTATTATTATTATTACACTCAGACAAGTCAGATTTGGTTTTTCAATACCAATATTCATTGATTGACAAGTGGACAGTGTTCATTCATTCGTTCATTTGCGGCCCAGGACACATTTGCGTTCACACAGAAAAAAGAACGATAACCTCCAAATGCGGTTTGAGTGATCGGATCTCAAGATGCATTCAGGACTTTTTTTAGTGTGTTCCAGCACTTGTGATCGGAGCACTCATGACAGACGTTGATACCAGGTCTGAACTGTCTCTCAGACTCACCCTGGGTCTGGGTCCACAGCCGTCTGTACCTGTCTCCACAAAGTGGACAGGGACTCTTGAGGTGACAGTGAGTGATACTTGAAGAATCCCAGTTTTACTGAAGAGTCTCCAACTGATGATTGGCAGGGGGCAGCGCTACATCTCTACCACACTTATGCATCTGTAAATAGTTGCTATGATCAAACTCTTTTACTGTATGCAGCAAAATGGCTCTAATGACTGAGATGTCACTGGACAAACTGAATTTGAATCTGCTGTTTCTCATCACATCACATCCACCTCATATCAACTCTAGAAGTTTCTAATGAGTCAAGTTTTTGTCGTCAGCTTGTTCTGCTTTCCTCAGTCATTTTTTTTTAATGATGCTGATCTTCAAGCGTGAGCTCCTCCAGCTGTGGAACCATAAATATCTGCGTTTCCCACAGGAAGTGTGTTAAGGTGGGGTTAGTGACAGTGACTCAGGGAGAGAGGGAAAAAAACAACCCATTGTAGTTCAGTGGAAACCTTATTACAGTTTTCTTTATTGTCAGTTTGGTTTAATATGGATTATGGATGAATTTTGCTCGAGTTCCTGCCCCGACCTTCAGATTCGTGCACCAGAGTCTTGTTTCTGTCACATGTGAGCTGGACATGTAAATAACTGAGAAATAAATTGCAGCGACATGTTGAGGTTACTGTGAGGTTCACGAGAGACGTCTTCAAATCCCGTCACATAACGTAACGAAAACACAAAAGTGATGTGAAAGGGGCATAATCCAGAGATACACACCGTTGTAGGCCCGGGGCTACACCTGTATACATTTCCCCAATTACTGCACTCATTCAGATATTTCATGTACTTGTCCTTATTACCCAGGGAAAAGAAAATTCTAAATAAGATCTCTTCCTTCCTTCCTCTTTTATTTTTCTATTACATTTAGATTATTCTCTCCTACCTTTTAAATTTAGCTCTGACGAAATTGCTTTCCTCTTTTTTCATCCTATTTCTATCCATATATCCATATTTCTGTCTCCCACCACTCATCACTATTCATCTCAAACAATGAGCTTATTGAGATAAAATTAAGAAGCTGAAGAAAACTTGATTTTCTTACATGTGATCCGACATCATTTCTGAAATTTGTGACAGTGATGATCAAATTCAAGTGTAAAGAAAACTCTGGGGAGCCTGAGAGCACAGCAGAAGATCTGCGTCATCATGTCTTAGATTGCTTTAGTCTCTTGCTCCTTATTTCCCCTGGGGTAGCTAAGTAGAGTCTCATCACAATTTAGTCATCTTCAAATAAGACAATTAACAATTATGAGAAACTAAATTTGAGTATTTCCATCTTGTACTTCCATTTACTCAACTCCAATTTATAAATCTCTGACATTGTTAGATATTTGTTTCGTACAAATGAATTGAACTTTGTACAGCGTTCTCCCCATAGGGACCCAGGGACAGTGTACTGCATAATGAGTACTTTTACTTTTGATACAGTAAAGATATACTACACACCTAAATGTGTTCTTTGATGAAATACATGAATGTTGGTTTTTATATCACATGCACTTGGGTGAAGTACACTTCAAATACAGCTTGCTACAAATGAATTACTATACTACTAATTTGATAAGTATTTTTACCTTGATATGGTGATGGTTAATGGACTGTATTTATATGGAGCTATTCCAGTCTTATCGACCACTAAAAGCACTTAACAGAACAAGACACATTCATCCATTCACACACACATATTCATGCAGCGTTTCCATTAACAGAGCTTTTTTCCATCACATACTATTTACTGTACATATGCAGCATGTACTCATGACAAAGCCTTCAGGATTGCCCAAGGACATGTAGACTAGGGACCATCTGACCTTCTGGTTAATGGACAACCCTCTCCACCCCCCAAGCTCCACCACCCCTTGTGTCCAATACTATTGCTTTTACCGACTGAGTGAAGCATATCAATATTTTTGGTTGTCTTGTATCCATAGTATCGACCCCAGTCTCAGCGTGTGGTTCAGTGTTGTAAACAAGGTGCGCTCGGACAGGATTAGGTTTGGCAACAAGTGGGCAGAGAGGCCGGAGGCAGACAGCCCATTAACCTGCCCTTCATTCACTCAGGCACAAATACAAAACACTGCAGAGTCCAGCAGGAAAAGCACGGGAGTAAATATTCAAACCAATCATGTGATGGATTCTATTTATTTGTGCAGTGTCTGTTTTCCAAACCTGCCTGTTTGTTCTGTGTTGAAGCTCTGGATCTACTTCAGAATTATTCCTTGTCATTAGTGAGTCCTCCTCACTTTTTATTATTTGTGTGCAGAGCTTTTTATAAACAGTCAAGAGTGAAGTCGTGTTCATCCTACCTGGTTTATCTGCAATGAAGATTTTATAGTCAATATTTTTTATTTTTTATATATCGACACAATCTTCACAACTTTTCAAAATAAAATCTCGATACTTCAGTTCGATACATAAAGCTTTGCGGCAACAAAGCTAACACATGCTTTTATTTTGCAGACAGTTTACTAAAGAGGAAGTGATTGATGATGGAGACAAACTCCCGATTATCAAAATGATCAGGTGGATATTTTACCCACCGCCCCTGCAGTTTACTGGAGGACGTAGACGAAGACATGTTCAATTCATCCACATGGTGTTTTGCCTGGTGGCTCACAACAGAGCAGAGCCGATGTAACTGTTATTATTAACTCCTGTGCTCCTCCTGCTATGTCAAGTCAAAGTCTCTGCCTTGATATACTGGTGTTGGTAAATTGGCAGTTTGACAAGCTGTCACATACTTTGCCCCCGAAAGTGAATGCAGAAATATAACCATGGCCGATGACTCTGCTCTGTGGCCCGAGGGAAAGTGAATCAAACTCTTTTTTTGAAGAGCTAAATTTTACCCACGTTCGCTGCTTTGCTTTAAGCTGCTCTGGCCTAGATTCCACTGGAGTCTCTCTGGTATGTGAATAAATAAATATAATCTTCTGTCAACTGATAATGGCTGAATCCCACAGTCTGTGCATGTGTGTTCCCAAACCTCCTGCGCATGTGTACGTTATTTGTGTGTGATCATTAGTGTTGGCTGTCATGTCCCATTTTTTATAAGTGTTGTTTTTGATAGAAAGTTGGAAATGTTTTTATTTTTAGTCCAATGACGGACGTGACCATGGAATCTCACAAGATTCTTTGCCAAACCCAGGCGCCTCTCTGGGTTTATTTTTAGACCAGGTTGGATTGGTTCACTTCTACTGGTTTGGTGTCGCTGATTTGTATTGTCACAAATCCATAACACAGCTGACCAGCACTAAAAGGGCTTTACAAGGAACAGTATTGATTGCACCCGTAGATTGTACCTATAACTTAGCTGGAGCGTCTGTCTCTGCAGGGTCAGGGTGAAGCATTTAGAGGGTGTGCTCATAACTGGATGAATAAATCACAAATTTTATTATAGAATTTATTACGGTCACTAAAGCAACCTATTGTTTTATGCATTGCTGAATCGGTTCCTCACAGTGAATCATTTGCAGCCATGAGGACACAAGCGAAACATTCATATGCTGCCATGCTTTTACTTTGAAAAGTTTCAGGTTCAGAATGAGTGTTTACTGAAAAAACTGTATATATCTACTACAAGAAAGTGCAGTACTGCGTTTGGTACAATTTGGACACGTGATACATTGAACATGAATAAACACATCAGAAAATATCAGCTTCAAACCAACAACCTTACCGGAGGCATTAAAATGTTTCATGTGTCTGTCTCCAGCCTGAAGGCGGTGCTGTCAGCCCCTCCGTCCAGCGGGGCGTTGGATCTGTCCGGTATCCCTCTGGTGGCTCGAGACATGGAGCGTCTGTGTGCACACCTACAGCGCTATGCGTCCACGGTGGTCAGCATGGAGCTGGGCTTCAGCGAGCTGACGGACGAGGCCTTCCTCCTGCTCCTGCCCACGCTGGCCGCCCTGCCACATCTGGAGACCCTGGCTCTGAATGGAAACAGGCTGACCAGAACTATCCTGAAGGAGCTCACTGATGCACTGAAGGTCAGGGAGGCACTTATCTTTTTGATTTCTTTTTTAAATGAACTGATCATATGTAATTGTAATATAGTATTGTTGCTTGTATCCTTGTGTGTACTAAAGACGAAAAACCTTTGGAGAACAATTTCAGGGAACAATTCATTTTCATTGATTATATGTTTGTGTAACATCAAAAGTGATTTTGAAGCTAATTTAAGGTATAAAAACGACCTTTTAATATCTTATGTATAAAACAATATGTTTATAATACAGAACCCGAAATAAAGTAAAGTTGAGACGTTTAGGTCAATGTTAGCTCTTCAAATATATCTAGATACTAACAAGACCCTGGAACTAAAGTCAGGAACTAAATTGAGAACTAAAAATGTGTTTATGATTCAACCGTGAAAATTAGACAAATGCATCTGATGGCCCACTAGTTCCTACACGTTCTAAACTTCTGCCTCCAGAGCAAAGGCATCTGTGGCTCCACAAAAATGCTAAATTAACTAAACTTGGTTCCTCAAATCAATTCCTGACTTACCTGAGATTTTTTATGCTCCCTAAGAAATTGTGGAAATTCCCTAAAGATTTTTAAAAAACATTCCCGCAGGCTGTACAAGTCGACACGCATGCTAAATCAAGGTCTTTGATTTGTATGCCTGTTTGTCTGACTTGGCAGCAGAGAGAAGGCAGGAGGAGCGAGGCTGGGAAGATATGCAGCAGAGGTCGCTCCTGTCAGACTCTAATTCACTTTCACTCTCAGCTGTGTTAGCTACTAGAAGACACACAGAGGAGTTCCGCTCCATGTGTCGTGCAGGCACCTCCTGCATTGCAAGTGTGTGGTGGTGGTACATGTAGACAATCCTCTTGACATTGATCTTATGCAGTGATGATGATGATGTTGGTCATTTAAATACAGTTTGGTGATATTTTGTTCCCTGTAGGATCCAGGCAGTTTCCCCAGCGTGACATGGATCGACCTGGGCAACAACGTGGACATCTTCTCCCTGCCACAGCCCTTCCTGGTGAGCCTGAGGAAGCGCTGCCCCAAGCAGGGCAACTTGCCCACCATCCTGGAGTTCGGAGAGAGTCAGGCCAGTGACCCACCCGAGAGGCTGAGGGGGCTCGAGGAAGAGGAGGAGACAGACGACACAAACCGGACAGAGAGCATGGGCGAGCTGCGGTCAGAGGTCGAGGAGGAGCTGGACGGCGAGATGGAGATAGAGGAGATGATGGAGGAGCTGCTGGACTTCGACAGGGAGGTGCAGGGAAAGGAGGACGAGGAAGAGAGCATGTGGACAGTGCAGGAGCAGAGGAAAGGTGGTAGGGGGCGGGGGAGAAAAGAGGAGGAGGAGGGCAGGGAGAAGGAGGTGAGGAGGAGGGCACAGCAGCCGGGGAAGAGGGCGGTGATGGCGGAGGACGATGACGACACGCAGAGCCACTCCTCCCGTCTGTCCTACTCCAGCCAGTCGCTGCACTCCTCCGGGGCCGTTGAGCCAATGAGGGTGGAGGAGGACGACTTGACCGACCAATCAGACCACTTGACCTGATTGCTGCTCCACACTCTGCTCATACTTCCCCCTCCTGTATCGAGTCTGGTGTGACAGGACACGAGAGAGGGCTCCTGCAGAGGCTAACGGAGTGTGCTCAAAGTCAAAGAGGCTGCAGCGGTGGCAGGATGTGATCCATAATGAACACGCCACTCGATACTCCCTCCACTCATCTGATTCTGGACGAGCCACAGAGACATTCAGACACTGGCAGAGTGACTGCTGAACCCTGGTGACTGTAACACGAGGAGACAATCCCCAACAGGACATCAGCTTTATCCTAACTGTCGCTAATACATAGATAATTATATCACGTGAGGCTTTTATGTATAGAATGATAATCTTTATTCAGGTCCTTCCTCCTGGTAACCCTGGTAATACCTACATGTGCCTGTAACACTTCCCATAACTGGTTGAGAGATTCAAAAGAAAATATATAAAAATTGAGACTCATACAAAGTAATCAGGGCCCTTAATCTTTTTGGAAATTTTTTTTTTTTTGCCATAAAAAACTAGTGGAAATGTTTAAAATATCTCCCTCCCACACGCAGCCAGATGGACCAGAACATAGACAGGATTCGAAAGTCAACCCTACAGATTTGTGGAAATCAGTTGCTACTCAAGAAACGAGCAGATGCACAGACAAGTGCACCGAGGAGGAAATTAGTCAGCTGAAACCAAAAGAAGTAAACAACTTGGCTCAGTGGTCTTATTGCTATGTGTCCCCAAGTCCTGGGGGATCCAGCTGAAATATTTAGTAGCCTTTCTTTTCATAATCCAGGTCATGTGTCGCTCTGCGGTACTGTACACGGATGTGAATCACATGTTTACAGTGCCGTGTCTATATATAGGCCGCAGATATCTTTATGTACTATGTAGCTCTCACCCTGCTAGTGCTTTCCCTCCATGTTGTCACTTATAGTCCATGCAAAGCTTTAAGAACTAACAGTATTTTTGGATGTACAGTACATAGAACAGTATATATATATATATATATATATATATATATATATATATATGTGTGTGTATATACAGTGTATATACAGTATGCAGTCATTTAGATTAGCCATTTCAAGAGAAACACCACACAATTCAATTGAACCAAATTTGTTATTTTTGTGGTCTGGGTTTAGTCATCAATGTGTGTGTACTGTACATGAGTAATACTTCTAACCTGGGAGTGAAGCCGAGCCTCACTCTCCAAGGAACTTGTGGAAAAAGGTTGTATTGATATGGAAAGTAGGATTATGTTAAGGTAGAGAAGTATTAACTTCCCATAGACGCTCATGCTCGAGCAGTTAAAAATGTGTGTATGCAGTTCATACCTCTCTGCAGACAGCTGTCCCGTGCACCAATACGTCTCAGCCTGTGCAGCCATTAAAGTTTAATATGAAGGCGCTTTGTGAGGCTGTTGCATCACGAATCTTCACCTCGGCTGACTCCACCACGGAGGCTGGAGTAATGCCTGGCTACAGGGGGGGGTGAAATAACACAAACACTGGGCAGTATCATTCGGTGGAATACAACAATGCCAAAAACACAAGAGTTCACTTCACCTTGTTTATGATATCAATGTCGATGAATATCATCAAAAAACAGCTGTTGTGTTGTTTTGTATTATATATTCAGGTGTTTGTGTATATTTTACAGGGCCTCTCTCCGCTGACTTTACATATGATGCTCAGTGTTGTAAAAAGTACCTCTCGGCCTATGAAAGCATTTCTATAATATTTTCTGTGTCGCTGGAAGAGTTCTCTTAAATCTGAAAAGCAACCAAGACAATGCTATGAGGAAGGAGATCGAACCAACGTGTTGTATGATGTGTTCTGATGTGTTCTGCTCCGAATAGTGAACACATATACATACACTGGATGTAGTGCTGCAACTCCATGGTCAAATATGTTTGGTTTTGTACTTTGTATGTATATTAGGGATTAATAAACACCCACTAGGGGGTAGCTCACCCAAGGCAGATCCGTTTTTCTATATTGTTTATCCTTTGAGTGTTGGAGTGGGGGGGTATAACCGATCCCACCTGACATGAGGGAAGAGAGGAAGTGCAGCTCACAATTCATTGAACCATCCACACTCAAATTCACACTTTTGGGCAATTTAAATTAACCTAAACCGCATGTGAGAGGAAGAGTGTCCAGAGAAAACCCACGTGGGCACAGATTATAGGAACAACACAGTTCGAACCCAGCGAGCAACAATGTCAACCACTGTACCACCGGGCCATCCAATAATCCACTTTTGAACAACGCGAACAGAAGCCATGCCGACTCGATGAGGGTACAGTATTGTAGGTGGTTTTACATGTGGACGAGCTCCACGAGCTTCTCTACTGCCACAGTGGTGGTGATCCACGACTGCTGCTAACATATCTTTCTGCTACTGCCCCCCACTGGTCATGTGATGCACTGCTTTTTATAGACTCGTCGCACAGCATTGGGAACCAACTCTCCCAAGAAAAGTCTTGATGTTAACACAAACACATGACGAGGGACAGAAATCGTTTTGTAAAACAATGAAAAGTTCAAACCCCTAAAAGTCTTTCAAAGTTACAGAAACAGTCGTTCATAGCCCACCGAGTCCTAATGTCGGAATAGTGTGTGTGTGTGTGTGTGTGTTTGTATGTGTGTGTTTGGCGAGGAGGAGGGTTCCTGAACCAGTTTGACCATCTGAGCCTTTCTGACAGATTATATTGACGACTTCAGGAAACCTCGGCTTCTGCTGTTTGGTTTTTGAACCATCGCTAAATCAGGAGCGTTCCCTTTAAAATATTGAAGTTGTAGCTTATTTATGTAAAATGAATTAAAACAAGCCACGTGTTACCCGTCTGTCTATCAGCTTTACTTTAGCTCTGCACATGTCTTTGTGGAAAGGTCAGGTACACTTGTCGAGCTGTATGTCTTGACAGCTGCTTTGCAGTAGTAGCACTGGACCGAATGACGGCCAGTTTCTCAAAGCATCACATGCAGGAATATTTTATTAAAACCACGTTCTGACAAGCAAAAAATAGCTGTAACAAATCAAAATACAGCCTGTGACTTACTGATCCACTTCAATGTACGAGAGAAAACAACAGGACATTTTATTAGAATGAAGAACTAAATAATAATTCAAGTGTTTTTGCAAATACTGGGTAACAAAACTACAAATATATAAAATGTGTGGTAACCACCTTTTCCTTATCGAATAAAGAGTAAAAAGGGAAGAAAGGTTCATATCACCTACACCTGCACGTTGTATTATAGTATGACTTCATTATGTTCTGACTTCTCAGATGACAATAGATCCAGAGCTGCATGTGAGAACGGTTCTTTACTGCTGCAGCGTACCTGTTATTCATTTCCACAGTGATATGCTCTCTTGTCACGTCCTTATTTCAAACAGTGAAGTCGATGACACAATGTTAAATCCCTGCAGTGAAGGTGTAGCTAAGCCTTGTGTTGTGTCACCGTTTTATAGTGTAATTTTATGTTAATGTTAATAATTTTCGCTTTGTTAATATGGATATGTATATACAATATACATAATAGTTGTTCATTTCACCTTTCCTCCATCATTCCTTGTTATTTCTCCCTTTTCTCCATAATGCTGTATTCTTCCACTAAACATATATTTATGAGTCAGTATATTTTTATTATTTCTCCAATTGTTTGTGCTCTACTGAGTGCTACTCAAGACAGCACAGGCTGTGTTATAAAACTCTAAACATTTGAATGAAGATTTTTTTGAATGACGAGCCTGATCAATACACAGTAATTCATTTCATTTGATTTGGGAAAACTGACTTACAGGCAAGTTTTAACGGATAATGTGAATAATCAGCAAAAAAGGCAAACAACTAATTAAAAGTGATTCATTGCAATTTGAATAAATATGCACAGCCTTTGTAGGAAATCAAATGTGCATGGAGAAATAAGTAATTTTGAAATGAAAATTTATATAATCATTAAAAAAATAAAGCCTGAGTCCATGTAAAGCCTGTGCATCAAAGTCTTTTAAGCAACCTTTTGTAGTCTGCGTGTGTCTGTGAATGTATTGTGATCATGATATGCAGATGTCCATTACGAGAAGAATCTTCCCTTTAATCTGCGGCACCTCCACACTGAGCTCTGAGCTTGTGCTGCATTGAGGTGGATTTTACACACGGGTCATTACAGCGAACCCTTTAAACAGAGAGTAGACATGCCGCCGTGCTGTTCCCAATCACGCATGATTCATGTGAGACACAAGAAGAACGTCCTTGTGAACCACAGTGACTATTAGCATTTGGAGCTATTGTATGAAAGGACAGCACGTACTGATTATCAGGTAGTGAGTTCATATTAACGTTTGATTATCGTGAACAGATTGGATCCCTGGTTTTATAGACTGTTGGTCAGTAGAGATGAGAGGGACGTGCACATGCTTGTTAATGTGCTGAAGACATGCACGTGTCTGCTTTCATGTTAAGGTCACTGCAGATCAAAGCGAGGACGTCCCTGCTGGAATTAGGCCGATATATGAACACAGACTGGGCTTTTAATTTGTAACCTGTGAGCCATCACTCAGTGATAGGAGCGATTCTGAGCAGTTTGATCTATCGCTGACATCAAACTGAACTCCTGCAGAAAACTTTGATATGATTCCACACAGAGTTTGAATGGCCATGGTTCGATTAACTCATTCCCCGGGTTTCAACAAGTCATTTTGGAGATAAAACAGTGAGAATAAAGTGTCTGAAGATGCAAACTGACTGAAACTCTCTGTACCTGTTGGTGCGATCAGCGTGTTGTTTACCTGCACTGACTGAGCAGGATGAACTATGGATGCTGTACCTGACCAGAGGTTGCGGAGCTGCCGTGCACGTCTTGCCCTATAGTGCTGTATTGTGAGATGTAAAATAGAAACTAATGTGAAACCGAAACTCTACGTATTTCTCTATATTCAGTATACCTCTCAATTACTCTCTAAACAGTACCTTCCTCTGTCGCTCACCTTTTTCCAACAGCTCCCATGGATCTTTTATTTTCAAGCTAGTTTACTGAGACGATACAACAGAACCAATGCTCTGTGGATTGATATATAGGCCTACAGTAGGTGACACTGTACAACCTAATCTTTTCTGTTACTCCATGGATCTTGCCAATAAATTCTGTGATATAAAAAGATATCCTGTCTGGAGTTTTGTTTTGTGTGTGACTGTGACAACTGCTCCAGGTCTGTTCCTCTACCCACAGCAAATATTTGGATTGCATGTGGCAGCTGCATCCTGAGAGCAGCACAAACTATCCAGAATATATTTTGGATCTACTGCTACATTATGAACCATTCAGACCCCTGAGGGCGTCTGGAACAGGTCTGCTTTCTAAGTTCAGTTTCCGTGCTCCACATTTGCAGAGCAAGCCCCCCCCAACCCTTAGCTCTTTTAAATCAAAGCTGAAAACTTCCTTTGCAACAGCCTTTTATTAAATCATACATTGACTAATTTCTTTAACTGTGCTGTTATTTTTAACTCTCTTATTTCTTATTGTACTTATTTATTTCATATTCTGTATTCAACTCCTTTCTAAAGTTGAATTTATATTTAAATGCACCTTTTTGTATTGTCTTATGTTGCTTTTACAACTTGTCATGATGCCTTTAATATTTCGTGTAAAGCACTTTGTTTTGCCTTGTTGTTGAAATGTGCTATACAAATAAATGCCTCACCTCACCTCACCTTAACCTAACTAAAACCTAAACTTAAACCTAAACCTAAAACATGATTTCACCTTAGAATTTAAAGATTTTTCATTATTTGCAAGTCTTCAAAATGTGCAAACAGATTTTGGTACATGCAAAATAAGTAATACCTGGACCACACCCACACAAACACTTAATATGATTGCAGAGGATAAAGTTAAACACTTTTTGCAGGCTGTCACACACACAAACACACACACGCACAGAAAGAGCAAGTATGATGACAGAGGAGAAGCAGCCTCCACATTCAATAGAATAATGATACTGTATTATTAACTATATGGCTACTACTACTACTAATAATAATAATAACACTTAATGTCCGTATTTTCTAAAGTGAATTCTTCATGTATCATGTGATGTATGGGGGACAAAGGTGATGGTGTTGGGCATCAAACCACAACAGGCAGGTGTGGACCACACTGATGGTCCTCGCCTGACATCTAGTGGTCTGTTTTGCAAAGTGCAAAGCTGCCTTTATTAACCGTGCAGGTATGTTTGTGTGATGAAGAGGAGCGCGTGACACACACACACACACACACGTGAGGAGTGTGTGTCTGCAGTGTTTCTGCAGCAGAGCAGCACATGTGGTGTGAGACACACTTTACATCTCAACACACACTCAAGAGTCCAGCAGAGACAGTCAGAGCCGGAAACAGCGGTTTACTGACTGTACCTCCAAAATAAAAGCAAAGGTAAAATAAGCATTACAAAAGGAAACAAGGACAATTTTATTGAATGAGAAACGAAACAAGCGTGAAATTGGAATATTGAACAAACGTGTCTCTCGTATTTAGACTCTGATCGGTTTAAACTTGTGTTGTGAGGGATTATTGTCTAGTGCCCCCGAATGCGGAAGTGCACGTGTTACTAAACCCCGCACGCTTGACCACGTGCGTCTGGCGGCACATAACCGCTGCGTCACATCCGGCGAGATTGGTCTTTTTTTGTTTTCCCGTATCCGCCATTTCAGTTTTTTGAAGTTAGTTGTCATCGGCCGCGGTGTAGTAGCAGGATTTGTGCGGCTCAAAGCTCCGGGGAGACGAACGGGGCAGAAATCCGCTCCCAGGCCAGACTCCGGTGGTCCGTGCTTCCCGGCGGAGTCGCTGTGTCGGAGATTTGATGTCCAGACGAGCAGCTGCGGATGTCTCCTGTTTACTGAACGTGCTCTAGGCGCTAAAGTTTTTGTATGAGTTGAAGGCTCCGCTCGCGGATAACGGGAGGGAGAGCACGGAAGGCCCCGGTGAAGCCTCGGCTTTGGAGTGGTTATCATGGCCGGAAATTTTGACGCGGAGGACCGCGGCAGCTGGTACTGGGGTCGGCTGAGCAGGCAGGAGGCTGTGTCCCTGCTGCAGGGGCAGCGGCACGGCGTGTTCCTAGTGCGGGACTCCATCACCAGCCCCGGCGACTACGTGCTCTCGGTGTCGGAGAACTCCAAAGTCTCACATTACATCATCAACAGCATCAGCAACAACCGGCAGTCCGGTCCAGGTAAGAGAGCGGCGGCGGGCTGAGGGGGCGCCTCTTGTGGGTTGGAGATGCTGATGTGACCGCTCTTGCATGACTTGCACCAAAGGCGGTGCGCAGTGGGGTCCCTTCTCTCTCTCTCTCTCTCTCCCCCCACCCACCCCCCTCATGAGTGGAGGATACAGCAGGCCAGACACCCCGAAACACGTGCTGGTGTAACGGCGGCTTATTAGCAGACAGACACACCTCTGATCAGGATGCTCACCAGATGTTACACAACATGGTGTCTGAGCTGAGCCCACTGGTGCACGTTGATGGGCGGCGTGAGTGTAGTAATGTGTGGACTGGTGCACCGTTAAAACCAGTCTCATTCAGCAGCTGGAAGAGTTTTGGAGATGTTTGAAAGTCAGACTTTGTCTCCTGCCTGTGCTGCAGCAGAATATGTCTTTTTTTTTTTTGTTTCCTCGTAGCTTTCTCAAAGATGCACAGCGCTTTGTTGGAAGGAAACAAAATGCCAAATAAGGAAACACGAATCCTTCCTTGTCATTCTGGAAATCACCACCATCACACGTAGTTACAGAAATAAACAGGATTCACGCCTGACACATTTGAACATGCTCAAGTTGGTAACTTGTCTCTCTGACGCCTCTTCCATCCTCCCTTGTTTCCATCAGGTTTGGTCCACCCCAGGTTCCGTATCGGTGACCAGGAGTTCGACGCCCTCCCCGCTTTGCTAGAATTCTACAAAATCCACTACTTAGACACCACCACTTTGATAGAACCCATCAACAAGTCCAAACACACCTCCTTCACCAACGTGGGCCCTGGCGGAGGCCCCCCACCACGCCTGGAAGACGAGTACGTCCGAGCACTTTTCGACTTCCCCGGCAATGATGAGGAGGATCTCCCGTTCAAGAAGGGTGACATCCTCCGCGTTCTCGAGAAGCCAGAGGAGCAGTGGTGGAATGCCCAGAACTCAGAGGGCCGAGCGGGGATGATCCCAGTGCCGTACGTTGAGAAGTACCGACCGGCGTCTCCCAATTCGGTGGCCGGGCCTGGCGTGCCGCCGGGAGGGATGGGGATTCTAGGGAACTCTGACGGCTCCACGGCTCAGTCCGGCACTCCGCTTCTGGGAGACCCCAGCCAGTACGCCCAGCCCACCCCTCTCCCAAACCTCCAGAATGGACCTGTGTATGCCAGGGCCATACAGAAGAGGGTGCCCAACGCTTACGACAAGACAGCCCTGGCTTTAGAGGTAAATATGGACATGCTGTGTTTCGCCTTGACGCCCAGCATCCTCTTAACATGTGCTTAAGGGAAGAAGACATTGAGCAAAGAGGGATGTAGGAGTAGCCCTGTAAAGCTTATCATGTCTGAGCTCACATTGTTTGGTGCTTTGATTTTTTTCTTCTGTATTTGTTGAGCAGGAATCAAGGTCAGAAAATCCTCATTCAACCCTCTGTGTAGTTTTTCCTCAATAATCTATAAGCATTGTAATAAGTCCTCTTTGGAGATCAGTGTAGTGACAGCACAGTTAATCTGTAAAGTCGGAAGTAGCTTCAACATTCAGCGTTAGACTTGCATTTGAGTTCAAGGTACTTTTTTTAACAGTAACTCCCAGTAAAAGATGAAAGGGTTTCCCAAAATATGAAAATTCCCATTAAGCTCTGCTCCCAGTAGCTGGACTGTTATAAGTGTCCGGAAGCAAGAGCAAGGCTCCCACGGAGCAGGTCGTTGGGGGAAGGAAATAGTTTGTGTTTGGGAACAGGACCATTTCCTTTAGTCTCTGTGAAGCCAGGAGTCAAGCTGAGCCTGGAGTTCAACTTGGAGACGGAGCCGTCGCTGTGTGCTCATGTCTCCTTCCCTCGGCGCTGGACATTACTGCCAGAGACACAGATCCCACCTTTGTGTTTTTCTAAACTGTACCGTCATTTCTTTTTGCGGAGCCGTAGCACTGCTGCTGTTTGAACTTTACTTAGTTCCACCTGTCATGTAGATCCTGTGTAGAGTATGGGCTGGTTTCTACCACTCCCACCTGTGGCAGACTTTTCCGGCTCTGACCAGTGTGAGGCTGCTTGTTTTCTCAGCTCTAGTTTTCCAGGAATGACTCAGCACCGTGATACTGGACAGTTAATAATTAGCTCGACTTTCCTTGTGTCGTCTTCAGTAAACCCACCAATCGTGAAGATTAATGTTCAGCAACTGAAACTCACTTGCCGTCATGCATACATGTAATCCTTGTTTCATATGGAATTATATGTTCTACTACGTGTTTTTGAAGTTTTAAACAAAACCTTTCAGCATCATCGTGACAGTGGTTACGGACTTTTATGAAAAATGGACGTTGATGTTAGTTTAGATCTGCGGAGATTGTAGTTTGAAATAAAGGCAGCGAAAATGTTGACAAACACCTGCGATAAAATCGGTCCTAGTAAACAGTAGTCCTGCAACTCATTTCTAAAAAGAGATTCTGCATGTGAATATACAAAGGGAAACATTACTAACAGACCCAAACAAAAGTTGTTCAGTTAACTATGAGTCTCTTCATCCGTAGCATGACGACAACCAGTGTGAAACTTGAAGTGTTGAATTGAAGCTGTGCCTCAGAGGGGTTGGATCAGCTGTGTGATCATTTCTAGGCCTCAGTTTGTGGTGCTGCTTTACGTGACTGCATCATGGTGTTTAGTATCTCCCTTTATTCTATAAACACAGGGAGCCGAAGTAGAAAGAGAAAAAACAGCCTAGTATTTAGTGATGGATTACAATAACAAGCAGCTGTGATCAGTATGTGTCAAATGGCTGTGGCTTGTTGCATAATGATGATAGGGTCTGCATACTTGGTGTAGCCAGGGATGTCCTGAGCCAACCCTGAGAACCAACATGCAGCCAAGTAAATAGTGATTTAATGCGCTGGTACCTGCTGCATAAAGCCTCATCAAGTTCTAACCTTCAGCCCAGTCTCTTGGGTAAACCCTCTGTTTAAAAAACAAACAAATGAAGCACCAAATATGTCCTGTCAAAACACCGGAGCTCCTCCCGGACACAACACTGATGTCAAAGAGTGACCCACATAACAAGCTAACAGCCGTCTTAGTTAATGAAATCCACAAGCAGCAGCGAGGCATCCGAGCAGAGTCATGTCGAGTTATTGCCGTCATGTTGCAGTTGTCACCGTTTGGATTTAAAAGATTATCAAAATCTCTTCTCACATGTGCTGCTGTTTATCTCATGTGATAGTGAACTAAATATCTTTGAGTTTTGCTCCGACGTCGTGCTTTACTCCTATCTGAATGTGACGGTCTCGTCTTCGTCGGTGTTTGAGGGGGTTTGCAGTTTTATTCGTTCATTGTTCGATGGATTTGTGTGAAGTGTACATAACTTCTTCATTTAAAAATGCACATATACAATGGAAATGTAGCTCCAAAACATTTCATCACAAGATCCTTGAAATCAGATAAGCCTTTGAGTGTTTCACCTTTATGCCCACGAACAGGTTCTCTTATCTACCAACATCTCAGTTGACCATAACATCTCTTTACTTAAAGGTCCAGTATGTAAGATTTAGGTGAAAGGGAAATTTAATGTAGAATAACCCTCATGATGTTTTCACTAGTTCGTTTCCTCCAAATTGTATGAACTGTAGTTTTCTTTACCCCAGAAAAGACCCTTTATATTCAAATACTGTATATTTACATGGAGGGGACCCTCTCTACAGAGGCCGCCATGTTTTTTACATTAGTCCAGACTGGACAAACTAAACATCTTTTGAGTTTTTATGACAACTGAAGCTACCACAGGTTCTTTCTCATGTTTGGAAGGAGAGGGTGAGGTGAGGGGTGTTCAGCTGCAACATGAACCTTCATCACTAGATATCACAACATTCTACACACTGTACCTTTAAGTTCAGTTTTTTCTGTTCTTGGAGGACAGATAGCCAGTGGAGATAGAACGTGTCGGTCAGATAAAGAAACACTTTGAAGATGACGCTTTGGTTTTTTTTTTTACTCTTTTACACACACATTTATTGAACAAATGCTTGAAAAGAATTAGCAGATTAGTCACTAATTAAAACAACAATATCTTGCAGCCCCACACAACATCAATGCAGGACATTGTACTGTGTGAAGTACTAGAAAACAGGAATCCACTTGAGATTCAAAGTTGTCAAATCTATCTTAATTGCTGCACTCATTTTATTTCACGTGCAGCTGTGATAAGTGATGCGAATGCTGCCAGTTACACATTAAACAGAGTTGTCAGGGCTGGCACCAGGCTATCACACTGATACTAGAGCTCTTAGAAGAGCTTTAACCTCCGACTGTTCAGTCATCACTCACAAAGATCTGAACTTTGGAACTGACTGTTGGCCCTTGTTTGCACAGGTTCAATGACACAGGTACAGCCACTCCTCTGCCTGTGCAGGTCAACTGTAACCATACGTGCGTCCTCCTGACAGCCAGACTGCGGCTCAGCAGCGTTTTCACATCACCAAATCTGTGTTGAATAGATTTCCAATCATTGTTTAGTCTGTAAAATCTTCCATTTTCCAATTTCCAACACTCAAGGTGACGGCTTCAAGCATCTCATTTCCTCTGGTGAAAAGTCCAGAATGTTCCGTTTCAGCACTCCAGCAACCATCAGTTAATGTAATGGTTCAGTTGTTCGACTGGATATTAATAACCTGCTAATTGGACCATTGATTAATGGTTTTCAGACGAGTTTCTTATCAAGAGAAAACTGAATTAGCTTTATTACTGTTCATGTGTGTGGTTTATATGGAAGTTTGAATGATTTACTGAACTTTTTTTTCATATATTCGATGTCAGCTATTTCAGAGGTCTGTAAGCAACCGACACAATCGTCCAAAGTTTTAATTAAAATCAAATCGCACCAAACTCGGCACTGCACCTTCTCTGGAAATTCACAACACGGCTTGCGACACACGTGTCAGACAGACAGACGTTTGTGGAATTAGTAGGTAGATGTCTTTTATTCCCTGGGAAATATAAACAAACCAACAAATGGAGAGGGGTGAAATCATAACCTCCTTAATAACATAAGGAGCTGGACATGGTGGAATCTCAGCAGTTTGACTGTATATAACTGATTAATTGCTTATTGCTGATTATTTTTGTCAAATGTATTAATTTTGCAGCTTTTTCTGACAGTTTTGTTCTTAGTTTTACTTCTGCTGTCGTTATTTCTGCACTCTCACACCTTTCCTCTCTCCCCTCCCTCCATCCAGGTGGGCGATATGGTGAAGGTGACCAAAATTAATATAAATGGCCAGTGGGAGGGGGAATGTAAAGGCAAGCGTGGCCACTTTCCCTTCACTCATGTCAATCTGCTGGACCAGCACAATGCCGAGGATGAACTCAGCTGAGAACGGACAGCAGGGCTGCGACCTGGACACTAGTATTCAACACTTTCTCACCCCTCCCCTCTCTCCTTAACTTCCTTCTCCACACACTCACCTGCTCCCTCCTCCCCCACGTCTGCTCCAGCTCTTACCTGCACCAAGTACAATTTCCGAGGAATCATGGAGAACAGAAATAAACCGACCCCGTGTTGGTCACTTGTTATACACACATCCTCCAGTTCTACCCTTCAGATTAATCATACCTGCCGTCCTCCACTGCCTGCTCTGACTGACTGACTTCAGAATGGGTCATATACTCCACAGTGGAAACGGAAGATAAACTGCGTCTCCTGCTCTGCGGGTATGGCAACACTGTTAAGATCCTCCCCTCATCACGTCCCTGTCGTGGACGCATTATCAACACTCACTCCTCAGGAGACCTGTCGCCACAGAATTCAGCCACTTCCTCTTCCTGTGTTGGAGCCAGTAGATAATGACACTCGGCACTGTGTCATTTTTCGTCCTCATCCGTCACCATGTTTACGCCGCTGTAGGATCACTCATGCTGTAATCACTTCACTTGGGAATACAGAAACAAGTTAAAGAGTAACAACACATTTCCATGTGTTTTCGTCTGGTTTGAAGCTGTTATGCAACCATTATTAATTTTTTTACACATTGTTAAAGGAATAGATTGACAGATTGTGAAGCTCATTTGCTTTCTTGAGTTAGAAGAGATACCTCCTGCCTGGACAGGGAATATCAAGATAATAATGTAAGCTTAGCTTGAAGACTCGGAAGTAGGAGGAAATGGCTTGTTGAGCGAATCCTCCAATCAGCAAGTTATATTCTGTTTGTTTACACCAAACAAACTACAGAGTATATTCAGGCAATTCAGTTTGACAAGTGTTTTGTACCTACTTGTCGGCTGGGAGCAGTTGTCAGGCAACCAGCAGAGAGTAAGTCACTCCACTTGGTGAAGAAAGAAATAGTGTAAAACATCAAATTGTTATTGTCTCTTGCTGAAACATGGCAGATCCTTTTACCTTTGGAGGGAGCCAGGCTTCCCGCTTCCCCCCAGTTTCAGTCTTTATGCTAAGCTAACCGGCCGCTGTTAACGTGCAGACAAGACAGTGGTATCAATCTTCCATCTAACTCTTAAATAGAAAGTAAAAAACAAAAGGTGCATTTTCCAAAAAGTCCAGCCTTTCTTTTTAAATCTGATCTGTTTGTAGTGAGCAAATAAAACTTGCAATGACACACCACACAGGATGCCGTTACTCACTCAAACCTGCTATGGCAGTGTTATTTTGTTTTTCTACAGTTGCGCCTCATTTTTCCAGACTGGTATTTCCTCAGTGGTAATATCTTCATTCAGGAAATGAAAGAAATAGGGGGTGACTGCTTTTGAAGGTATTTGTAGGAGGTAACACCTAATATTTAAGTTCCAAAACCTGGACAGACGTGTTCCCAGCTCACCGAAGCTGAAGGGAATGGTGTTTTGTAGTTTAAAAAAAAAAAGCAATGCATCAACTTTTGTTTTAATTGGACGTGAATGCATCATTACTTTTGGTTTAATCCAAGACTGTGAGCGACACACGCAGGTAGACTCAAATGACTGGATAATTTGTCACTTGGGATAATTAACAAGGAGAGACATGGTGTCTCAAGAAAGAGCGGAAAAAGTTAGTCACCTTGAAGGGAACAGTTCTCAAGAAGCAGTGAATTTATAGGAAATGTTTGTTGAGGTGGAGATGAAGGCAACACTACACTCACCCTTTCTCTTCAGCTCTCTGCTCACCCCGTGCACCCATCACCTACAACCACCAAGTAGTCTTTTTGTAAGAAAAAAGTACATATTGCTATGAAATGATGAACTGTGTGATTGTCATTACATGCTAAAAAATATTTGTATTATTATTTTGTAGTTTTCTTTATGGCTGGGTTCGACTGCAAGAAATGGGTTTCAATGTACAATTTACAAGGGAGTGATTGGCTGCTGGTGCAAAATAGATCAACTGACTGGGTGGGGAAGGGTGGGCACATTTGTTTGCCCCCAGCCATCGCAATACCCCTTGTTCCAGTTCTGCATCTGATGTGCATGAATGAAGTTGAACAGAGTGAACGTAGGCTTTCCACCACGTTAGTTATTAATGTCTTCTTTATCTTAGTGCTCTCCATTCAGCTCACTGAGTATTACCTTAGCAAAACAGACTGCTCCGTGTTCAGATCTTGTCAAATGTGTTGAAGAAAAGAACGTGGTGTTATTTGGTACCTGCCCTTTGTTTTTAACCTCTTCATAATCCCGCTGCCACCTTGCACTATTCTGTTCTTTTAAAACCTCAGGCTTATGAGCCTGTGTTTTTCCTTGTGCTTTCTCACTTTTTTTAATCCTCTGCCCCTTCTTTTATTTAAAGCCTCTACGATGCACATGCCAACGTGGACTTTTCCTTTCACTGTTTTCTCACTACCCTCTGCCATTTTTGTATCGCCGAGAGATCAGGCAAATCTTATAGTACAGACTGCCCTTCTTCTCAAAGGGTTTGAATTCTGTTGAGGTTGAATCAATCTACTTTTTGACACCTGACAATCATCACCCACATTTATCATAATGCATAAACTGGTTTGGATTGAAGCAGGCTGGATGTACAGCTCAGACATTTGCTTGAGGGAAGCAGCTCCACTTTGAATTAGATCAGTGAAAACTTGCTGTCTCTTTCAACTGACGGTTTCTCTCAGATGTCATGGTTCAGTATCTTTGGCCAGCACAGCTTGTCACCTTTAGGTGGCACTGTGGCAACATTCAGAAAGATGGGATCCTTCTGGAAACCATATTCTGCCAGTGCTTATGAGATTTAAGAATTTTTAACAAAATGCACTTAACTGCTTTTATGCTGACTTTGCATTGACTCTATTCTCTCCTTTTTATGGTTTTCAATCCTCCCTGAATGCTCCCACACATAAGTTTCCCTGACCTTAAAGCTCTGCCTGACAAACTGTCGTGCTTTAAATTTGTATTTTCAAGTTGGCCATATTCCACACACCCGTGTTAAAAGATTTCTGGTTTGAAATATTTGGCTGATTTCTTGGAAAAGTCTGTGGTCTAGGAAAGTAACATTTGTGTTTGCTGCCAGTTTTTTTTGTTTGTTTTTTGACAAAGTCCCTTTTTATCTGTGTAGTTGTGATCAAATCAAGCTTCTTTGTCACTCACATAGCACATGGCAAGTGCTTAGCTACATAAATCATTATCTTATAAATTGTGTTGCCAATGAAACCACCAAGAAGTATTTTTTTAGTAGCCCTGCATGAAGTCATTCATTTCCTTTCACAAAAAGGAAGGGGTGTCAAAATGCCAGTGGAAATTGTGTTAATATCAAAATGTGCCATTTTATTATAACACTATATTCTTTCAAGACAATTGAAATTACCTTTTTATTTTCTGTAGCATGTAATGTGTTAATATACTAGTAAATAAAGTCAAACCCATGACAAATTATTTGTTTAATGTTTTTTTTGTTGTTGGTATGTTTTTGAAAAGGATGAGTGCTCCTGAGTCAGGAAACAAACTGTCCAACAGCTACCACCTGAACATTACAATCAAGAAATATAACATGTCTTCACAGTATAACACCAAGTCTTCAGGGATATCAGTCTGTCCATTAAGGAAGCACAAGTGGTTTAGGATAAATTTCACCTGCTTTAGTGCAAATGATAGTGACAACAGATGCAATGGAAAAACAAAAGCAAGAAACTCCCATAAATGGAATGGTTGCTCTCTCCTTATCCTTCCCGACTGAGTCTTCTCTAGTTTTGTGTTCTGCTATAGTGTCCTTGTCACTCCTGGCAGCATGAGGCAGTTCCTGCAGCACGATCAGGTCACACAGGTAGTCCAGCTCCTCCAGGAAGGCACATCCATACGTGTGGACGCAAGAAGGTTTGCTGTGTCTCCCAGCACAATCTCAAGAGAATGGAGGAAACACCAGGAGACCGGTTGTTACACGAGGAGAGCTTGACAGGGCCGTAGAAGGGCATCAACCCAGCTGCAGTACCGGTATCGGCTCCTTTATGCAAAGAGGAACAGGAGGAGCACTGCCAGAGCCCGACAAAATGACCTCCAGCAGTCTACTGCTGTGCATTTGTGCGACCAAACTGTCAGAAACAGATTCCATGAGAGCCTGACGTCCTCTAGTGGGACCTGTGCTCTGCTGTTATGTAAAATCCTCAGTGACTTTCAGACCTTATGCTCCTACAGTGGGCCCTGGGTTCCTCCTGGTGCAGGACAATGCCCCACATCATGTGGTCAGAGTGTGTAGACCGCTCCTAGATGACATTGACTGGCCCTCACGTTCCCCTGACCTAAATCCAACTGAGCACCTATGGGACGTACCTTGACAGACATTTTTATTTTTATTTTAGATTATTTATCTCCTAATAAATAATCCATCTGTTAATGTTAAAACACAGAATGTTGCATTGTGGTTATTCATAACACTAAAATAAAAGTATAAAATTAGTTATTGGTTATATTTTACATTATGTCGTTGATGTAATTAATGAGGTTAGAGGAGAAAAGATGAAGTTACTACACACAATAATTAGTGAAACTGTTGGGTTACTCCATTCATTTTAAGGACCTTATTATGTTATGATTTAACGCTTAAAATGGAACTAAATTTAATACCTTTTATTTTAGTTCATTCATTTTGTTGCCTGGATTTTAGTGAAGCACTGTGTAACCTTGTTTAGATAAGTGCTTTACAAATAAAGTTAGAATTGACTCCAAGAGATCGCAAATATCTGAGTGAGAGCCTCTGGACTTTCTGCAGACTTTCTCCAGCCAGGCCCCTGGTATAAAGTCTGCAGAAAGTCCTGATTTGACAACACAGGAGGAGATCCTCCGCAGGATTCACCACAAGCAAGTAGGCCTGTTGATGTTGTTTCTGACAAAAACCTGATCTTCACAGTGAAAATAATATGTTACCTCTTCCTGCTGCACAAATCCTCACCTGAGATTTCTGTGTTGTCGTCATTACATCTGAGCGGAGACCCTCCTGCTTGCCATGTACTCCTGTCAAAGACAAACTCTGCAGAAAGTCCAAGACCGAATTATCCGGACTTCCTCCGGAGG